>NC_136261.1:3028035-3492035 GCF_964187855.1 Myxine glutinosa | reverse complement strand
TTTTCATCATATATTTGTATTATTCTTATTCAACCCAGGCGAAGCCGGGTACCTCAGCTAGTATATACATATACAGGGGAGGGGGGATATATATATATATATACACATATATATATACACATATATATACACATATATATATACACATATATATATATACATATACATACATATATACATACATACATACATACATACATATATACATATATATATATATATATATATATATATATATATATATATATATATATATATATATATATATATATATATATATATATATACATACATACATACATACATATATATATATATATATATATATATATATATATATATATATATATATATACATACATATATATATATATATATATATATATATATATATATATATATATATATATATATATATATATATATATATATATATATATATATATATATATATATATATATATATATATATATATATATATATACTATATATATATATTATTATATACTAGCAGAAGTACCCGGCATTGCCGGGCGGGGAGGGGAACAGGGGGGAGGGGAGGGGAACGGGGGGGAGGGGAGAAGAGTGGGAGGGGGAGGGGGAGAGGGGAGAAGAGGGAGGGATGGGGAGGGTGAGGGATGGGAGGGGGTGGGAGGGGGGAGAGGGGGGAGGGGAGGAGGGGAGGAGGGAGGGGGGAATGGGGGAGGGGGGGGAATGGGGGAGGGGAGGGGGGAAGGGGGAGGGGGAGGGGAGGGGGGTAGGGGGGAGGGGAGGGGGTAGGGGGGAGGGGAGGGGGAGGGGGGAGGGGGAGGGGGAAAATGGAGGGGGAGGGGAGAAGGGGAGGGGTAGGGTGGAGGGGGTAGGGTGGAGGGGGACGGACGGGGGGAGGGGGAAGGGGGGGGGGGGAAGGGGGAGGGAAGGGGATGGCCAGTCAACAATGACGTTGCAGTTCTCATGGTCAGAGAGCAGCACAACAATCGAACATAGTCCTGCATATTCGCAACAGCACAAAGCGGATTTTGGAGACTCACCGATCCTGTGACGTCCTCCAGTACCGGCGTTGCCGGGCGGGGGAAGGGAGACCCGTACATTCCCAACCCGTACATTCGCCCTCTCGACTCAAGCTCACTCGGACAAAGCCTCGCACAAATTACACCGTGAAGGCCCAATGGTCATGTCTATGCCACAAATCACGGGCGCACTGAATTGAAAATATATAGAACGCTCATACTCCGTGAAAAGTGAAGCCGCCGTGTCGCCATCTTGGTCAGCACGACTCGACCAACTCGCTTCGCGGATCTTGTTTTGTGCGGCAAGAAACTGCTCCAATCGGTTACGGAAGGGTTGTGGAAAGACGTTTCACAGCTGTTTCAAAGACATTGAATTCATATCGCACAAAATCGATACAAAACACGATCGCATAAAAGGTGAAGTGACGTGTGACGGGATGGAACATCACGTGATCGCTCTGAGCGAATCAGTCTGGCGGCGGGAATGGAACATCACGTGATCGCTCTGAGCGAATCAGCGAGCTGCTCTGGAACCGGCTGAGATTAGTGGGTACTTCGCTGAAATAAATATGAATAAAAAATATGGATCGTCAAATATTTTGAGTTCGGCCATGCTCGTCCCACGCTCAATGGCCATGTCTATGTCAAATATCAAGCACGTAAGCCTCTCCGTTTAGGAGTCTATCGGTAACATTACACACACACACACACACACACACACACACACAAACTGTGTTTTATATATATAGATTGTTGCGGTTTTTAGAACCTTCACATGTATATTTAGTAGTAAATTCCCTTATAAATAACCCCTGTAGACATTTCCCCTTAATTGGCTGTTAATTGAAATAATTGCACCTTAGTTAGTCCACATTGCAACACGTAGCGAATCATAGGCCCTCTCTATAGTTGTCATTATTCTGCGTTTCAGTTAAGGACCTGTTCCCAATAGTTGAATCTGCGTTGCATCAAACAAATAAGATAGATCCCTTTTCAGGTTTCCCCCAATCGCCTCTGCCAAGTGCCAGTGACAGTTGGGCTGTTTTCTTCGCCCCAAACTCCATTGCCCACGAGGCCAGGATCGGAGAAGAAGGGTGTGGCCCCACCTCGTCATAAAAGGTGGAGCCATGGAGCCCTCGTCATCAAAGGTGGAGTCAGCCAGCCTTACCAACCAACCAGAGCTCGGTGGGCATGGCTTGAGAGGGCGTGTCAGGAAAGATCTGGCAAGTTCGAGAAAGTTCCACGGGGGTGGTTATAAAACCCTTGGCGCGAGGCCCCCCCCCCCCCCCCCCCTGAGAGAGACGCGGGAGGAGGTGCAAGAGAACGCATGAGGAGGCAGAGACGCATGAGAAAGCAGACGGTGAGAAGGCAGGAGAGACGAGCTGCGCGGAGCTGCTGCAGGAAGCCCTGCTGGTGTAAAGCCGAATACGTGGAGCTGCCTGCTCCTCGCTTCCAGCCCGGAGCGGACCTGCTTGCTGTAACCTGCCAAACCTTCCAGCCCTGTTGTCCCACCTGAACCTTCACCTTCCAGCCATTCATTCCTGCCTGCAATTCCCTATTCGTGTACGTGAGTTTGTGCTGTCTGTGTTGTCTGGGTTTCCATAATTAAGCTTGTATAAGGATTTGCGCTGTGTCTTCCTCTTCACTGTAAATTACTTTCATTCCTTTCTCCTTTGGTTTCTTTGGTTTTGTACATAATTAGTAATAAATACCTGTTCCTCCTTATTCTTGGTTTTCATTCTCGTCCGATCGTCTTTGTCTTTTACCAATTGAGTACCTATGGCGCGATTTCGGCAGAACCGCTTATAATCGGGTTTAGTCCATTGCTAACGGCTCGGATTCCGGATTGCTAAACCGCTCGGCAAATACCATCTTGTCCGGGATTCGAGCGGTACTTGTCTCCCTGTTTTGCGGAGGAACTGATAAAGGTATTCGGGCTAATACCTGGACCAATAACCCTGATCAATCCCACCCCGCAAAAGAGCGTTACAAGTACCAGGACCGGTCGGACGGCCAGCTTAAAAAGGCGAGGGGATTAAACCCCCCTCGGTAAGGGGAGTTCCGTCCCCCGGATCCGTAACAATGGGTGTCTGGGAGTGGGATTGGACCCGAACCAAATTTGTTAACATCTGAAAAAATTTGGTCAAAATTTGGAGCGGCCGAAATTTTGTTATAACATCCAAATTAAATCGTGCCATGGATGATCAAGGCGATCGGGATGCCGGTGGGGGTAGAAGAAGGGTTAGAGGCAGCCCAGGACCCCAGGGAGGAATTGGAGGAAAACACGATGAGGATGTGGTAGAGGGGGCGGCAGGCGCACGAGATGGCGGCGCTTCGCACGAGGTTGCAGCAGCACCAAATGGCGCTGCGCACGTGACCGCAGCAGCCGCGCCTGCAGCGCCGATGGACTGGGGCCTATTCATGGAGCAAATAAGGGCCCTTATGGCCGAGTCGGGGGACAAATCAAGGGCAGAAATGGGAAGCCAAATCGAGCAATTGGGAAACCAAATTGGAGGATTGGGAAATCAAATCGGGGGCCAGATTTGAGAGTTTAGACAATAAATTTGAGGGGTTAGTCAATAAGTTTAAGGGGCTAGACAACAGGTTGGAAGGGCTAGAAGGTAAATTGGGGGGCCAACTGGAGGACGTGGGTAATCAAATTGGGGAAATGAAGGATGGGTTAACGGGGTTGGAAAATAGGATGGCCACCCAGGAGAACCAAATGGAAGGGGTGAAGAATGGGTTAACGGGGCTAGAAGACAAGATGGGAGGCAAATTGAGGGAGATGGGGGAGCAATCCACCCGGGAAATTAAACAGATGGGAGATCAGATAGAGGAGGTAAAAATCGGGTTGGAAAGTAAATTGTATGCCCAAAGGAATGATTTGGAGCAGATGAGGGCGGCATCTACCAAAGAGATGGGAGAAATGGGGGAGGATATAAGGCGCGGAGTGGGCGACGAGGTCGCGGGGGTACGCGAGGAGGTAAAGCGGGGTGAGTAGCGCATGGAGAAAGAGGTGAGGAACAGTACGGCTAGGTTACAGGGGGGCATAGAAGACCTGACGCGGGGAGTAGAGCAGCTGACAGTGGGACAAAAGGAGTTAGGGGAGCAGGTGGAGAAGAACACTGCGGTAATAGGGGGGTTGAAGGCAACGCAGAAGGAAATAAAGAAGGAGTTAATAGCGACGAAGAAGGAATGTCAGACGGTACATGAGGGACTGACGAAGAGGTTAGAAGAGGTGACAGAGACAATGGAGACGAAGGAACGGGAAGTCAGAACGCACATAGAAACGACCAAGGTGGCCTTAGAGGGAGAAATTGAAGGGGCACACTGGGAAATAAAAGAGGTGAGACAAAAATTAGAGGAAGTGGAAGAGGGGGTAAGTGAAATTAAGAAGAGGCGATATGCTCGGGAAACGGAGGGAGACTAAAAAGGAGATAAAGGAGGAGGTGATGGAATTGGTGCAAGGTTTGTGCTCACAGCGTGATGATGTGCTTACTGACCAAATAAAGAGTTTGCAGGTGGCGGAGGAGGAGCGGAAGAGAAGAGGTGCCGAGGTGAGTGGCGATATGCTCGGGAATGTATATGGTGCGAGGGGAGATTCAGTGAGCTTGGGTGTTGGGCTGGACCCGGGCGTTCGTGAAAGGCCGCTGGTGAGGTGTGCGACTGGTGCAGAGTGTGTGGAAAGAGGAGTTGTGCGAGGATGTCCGACTATGGGGTGTGTGAGTAAAAAGTGTGCGCCGAGGAGTGTGTGCTGTCGAGAGTGAGGGTAAACGCACGACAGAGTGTGGTGGTGAGAGTGACACGGAGTACGAGGTGGTTGTGGCAGATGAGAAGGAATGCACACCTGGAATGGAAGAATGCACACCTGAGTTGGTGGTGAAGCGCGTGATTGGGTGTGCAAAAGAGTGCACACCCATGGTTGTCACAGAGGATGTGACCGAGGAGTGGGCGCGAGGAGGTGTGTTGATGACATGTGCGAACGACGAGTGTGTGCCAAGGTGTGCGGTGGTCAGGTGTGTAACGAAGTCTGTGAGCAGAATGAGTGTACCTGGGTGGTGTGTAAGAGAAGGTGCAATGACGGAGTGTATAGAGACACCTGGATGTGTGAGGAGGAAAAGGAACGAGTGGTGTGAGTATGTACGGGGAGCATCGACGTTAAACGGAGCAGCAGTTAGACCGACGTTTAGCAGACGCGAGCCCTCGGTCCGTGCCGGGCTTTGGGTACTGTGGGAACCGGCGGGGGTCGTAATCACGGCGGTTTCAAAAGAACCGCAGTGCGACCCGTGCCGGGTCTCGCCCTGCACGATCGCGTCCGCGCTCTGCTAAGCGGAGCGGGCGGCCCGGTGCGAGGGAAGGTAGGAAGGGTCGGGACGGCGACCCCTTGTGGTTGCGGTGTTCCGGCCGGGCGAGATTGGGCCATCGGGCGGGAGACCGAAAGGCTCCGCGCCGAGGTGGACCACGGAATCTCGGGCCGAGTAAACCTCCTCCCCTGAACCGAGTGCCGGACGGATCCAGCCACGGTAGACAAACCACCCGCCTTCATTGCTCGGCTTTGCGAAGCCGCGCTTTGAGAAGGTAATGACGCACCGAGGCTCGAAGATTAATGGACGATGTTAGGGATAGGGAATGTGATTGGTAGATTGGATTGGCAAATTGGATTGGTAAATTTGATTGGCGAAGATGATTGGCAAATTTTGATTGGCAAGAAAATTGGATGGGCAAAATTGATAGTGGGAGATGCCCGATGTGGAAGGATGGCAAATCCACCATCCCTCCCATCCCCCGGGCACATGAGCTATAGTTTATGGGGTTATGGCGGTGAAAACCAAGCCAGGGAGGGTTTGGATAATTGTATAGGGATCTAGAGAAATGACAATAGGTAACTGTAGAATTAAGTAGTGACATTGTACCTATAGTAGGGGACGTAGCAGATTAGTTGGATTATAACGACGAGGGAGCGCAATAGTATAAGGGGCGATGGGGAAGCGCGAGTTTTAGAAGGGGGGTAGTCAGATCAGGTGATGCAGTGTATGAGTGAATAATTGCGATTGTGAGTTGTATTGAGTGTGAAAGTGATGGAGCAGCGTATTGTGAAAAGTGTGAGGTGATTGTGAGTTGAATTGAGTGAATGGCATTGTAGTGAATGAAGAAGCCTGGGAGGAAAGGAGGGTGCAAGAGCCACCAGGTGTGTGTGAGCACAGGTGTGCAAGTGAACAGGTGTATGGGGAATGGTTGTGTGAAATATACACAAAGAATTAAGTTAAGCACCCCCCCCGTTTTTTTACAACCTCGCACATTACAAGTTTGTTGTCGTCAAAACAGTGTAATATACCCATGATATTGCTATATTTTCTGGAGAAGTGATATTATGGTCACATAAAAACATAACAATCATGCCGTTTTCAATATTTTATTCTGAATAATTTAAGGTGAAATTTTTTGGGAATTTTAGGCATATTTTCACCTCAATTTAAGTATGGAGCTATAGGTCCATCACGGACAGTGTGGATGACGTTTATGTTTTCTAACGTACAGTCATTGTTCTGAGAAGACCTCTAGCGATCTTTGCGTCAATAACGTGTGTAGGACCCACGTGATCGGATCACTGACTCAACCAATCACTTTTTTTCACTTTGATCACTCAATTTCATCAATGGATAATTGCTAATGTCATACCAATCATTATTTGATCTCACATACCTTAGAATATATGCCAATGTATACATATACACAAAGAATATATATTAGGGGGTGCTTACCTTAATTCGTTGTGTAGGGGTGCTTAACTTAATTCTTTGTGTATAGCTAACATGGAATGGAGTATGGAATGGATGGTGTGGAGTGAGTATGGTGGAAAACGTGGAGTGGAGTGGTTGGTGCGAAGGGAGTGGATGGGGAAGATGTACCCCCATCACGAATACCCGGGGAGGGTAGTTTAAGAGTTAGGTAGAGGGTATAGGTAAATTGTGGTGGATATTGGCATCTGTGGTGATTGGGCTAGCGGCTAGGGTGCCGGCTTAGGATCCTAGGATCCTGGGTTCGAATCTCGGTCGATCGCCGAATTAATGCCAAGGGGGTTGACTCAGCCTGTCATCCTTCCGAGGTCGGCTAATTGAGTACCAGTTCACTGGTAATTCCCTGTTTGTCGTTGAAGGCGGCAAATAGGGTTGGCGTCAGGAAGGGCATCCGGCCGTAAAACATTGCTTCAAAAAGGGGACCAAAAAACAACAACTACCACGGTCCCCGAAAAGGCCAACCCCCGCTTTGCGGGGAAAAATGGCCTCTAAACGGTGGTTTTATCGGCATCTGTGGTGAGTGGGTAGCCTGGTGTTGGGCTAGCGGCTAGGGTGCCAGCTTAGGATCCAAGGATCCTGGGTTCGAATCCCTGTCGATTGCTGAATTAACGCCAGGGGGATTGACTCAGCCTGTCATCCTTCCGAGGTCGGCTAATTGAATACCAGTTCACTGGTAATTCCCTGCTTGTCGTAAAAAGGCGACAAAAAGGGTTGGCGTCAGGAAGGGCATCCGGCCGTAAAACATTACTTCAAAAAGGGGACCAAAAAACAATAACCACGGTCCCCAAAAAAGGCCAACCCCCGCTTTGCGGGGAAAATGGCCTCTAAAGGTTTATTGTTTTTTTAAATTATTATTTATTTATTGGCATCTGTGGTGCGTGTGGTAGAATGGTGTTTGGATGGGTGCATTAGTGACGTGGAAATGGCTGGGCGTGTGGCCTGTTAGTGTGTGTGGTTGGTTGGGCACTCCGCCACTGTGAGGATGTCGGCCAGGTAAGGCCGCAGGTGGGCTCTGGGAGCCGGTAGAGTTGTGAATGGGGCCAGAGGATCCGGAGGACGGACCCGGGTAGCCCAGTGCCAGAGAGGGCACCGAGGGGGTAAGTGCCAGGGAGGGCCTTCCCCCAGTTGTATAGGTTATGTTAAGGAGCAGGTAAGCTAGGAGGCAACTGCAGTGGCGGAGGTGTGCAGGTGAGCGGACCTGCTAGGGGAGCCACACGACTCAGCCCCGAAATTGTGCGAAGGCACAGGGAGTTGAATCGGGGGAGTGAGAACCCAAATTGATGAGCACCACAGTTTGGTCAATGGGAGTTTGGTTTTTAGAACCGCATAGAGTAAGGGATATAACATAGAGTAGTTATATCCCTGGTGTTGGGCTAGCGGCTAGGGTGCCGGCTTAGGATCCAAGGATCCTGGGATCGAATCCCGGTCGATCGCTGAATTAACGCCAGGGGGGTTGACTCAGCCTGTCATCCTTCCGAGGTCGGCTAATTGAGTACCAGTTCACTGGTAATTCCCTGTGTGTCGTAAAAAGGCGACAAACAGGGTTGGCAGCAGGAAGGGCATCCGGCCGTAAAACATTGCTTCAAAAAGGGGACCAAAAAACAACAACAACCACGGTCCCCGAAAAGGCCAACCCCTGCTTTGCGGGGAAAATGGCCTCTAAACGGTGGTTTTATAGAGTAAGATGGCCAATGGTTTGGCAGGGAAAGACCCCGGGTAGTGTGAAGTGTGTTAATGTCATTTAGAGAGTAGTTAGGATTGGAATCTCCTCACACCATCTACATCCACTCACCTGAGGTGATGACAGTGCTCCACACCCTGCCATGGTTTTTTTTTTTTTTGTTGTTGCAAATGTTTTGGAAATGTGAGACGCATGTCTTGGGTGAGATCACGTGGGTGAGACATTGTGCTGGTTGTTCCATCTCTTCCTCCTTATGAGGAATTGATGAGGAATTGATGAGGAATTTGAATCGATGGCAAATTTGGTTCGAGGGATTGGTAACGAATTTGGTATTAGGGGAGAAATGGGGAAGACGTGACGATAGAGACGAATTGTAAATTGTTTTGTAAATACGGGGTAAGGGGTAAGGGTAGAGTAGGTGACAGGTGGGGTGACGTACGTTAGGGACGAGCTTTTTCCGCTCGATCTCCGTGCACACCTCACTCTGCATTGCCTTTATTGATGTGTACCCTTGCGCCCTTGCCCTTGCTGACTCTGCTTTGTCTTCCTCCCCCCCCATGGACCCGTGCTCTCTGGGCACTGAGGGAGAGCGTGCGGGAGCCGCATTTGTGTGCCCGAGCCCCCGCTGCCAGCTGCCTGGATCGATGCACCACCATATGGACCACGGTTCTGTGGCCGAGCACCACTTATGGACCACACGTTTGTGGCATGGCCCCTCTGCTGGGACCGGCCACGATGGCCCAGGAAGATCTTGCTTGCGGACCATGGAGAGGTGGCCCCCTTTTGCCCTACAGGTTGACCACCCAAAGTTGGCCCCTGTGGGCCATAAATAAAAACAATGAACACGTTCTTTGCTTTTTATTATGGTGCAAATAGGCAGCAAGTCACGCAAGAAGAACAACATCAAGAACATCGGCCAGCAGAGGGAGCAGAACAAGAACAAGACCAGCAAGTTGTTTTTATTGTATGTGCAATGTAGCACCGGATGGTGCTTGACTGGTGCTTGCTTGATTGGTGCTTATGATTGGTGCTTTGGTGCTTGCATGCTCGGGGATGAATAACAACAAACTTCTGCATCCCCGGGCATGTGAGGTGGTGTATCGATGCAGTGCATGCTTTCTCCTCTCTCCCACAGGGTTCTTTTTCTTTTGTCTCCCAAACAAATGACAGGTCCTGGGTTGAATTTTGTAAATACAAATAGTGTCACTTGTAAATAATGCTCCCCACCGTACATGTATAGTTTGAAATTAATTCCGCAATTCGGATAATTGTGGGTGCGAATCTGTTAGGCAGGATGCAACGTAGTAGCGGGACATATTTAATTGTGTTTAAAACTGTCGCACTCAGGGTAAGGTTAATAGTAGAGGGATATTACACCTGCGTGTCACATTAAGTTAAAGTTTGTCGGCCCGAGACGTGCCGTGAGGAATGAGGGTGCTGTGTTGCGGTTTTTAGAACCTTCACATGTAAATTTAGTCGTAAATTCCCTTATAAATAACACCTGTGTACATTTCCCCTTAATTGGCTGTTAATTGAAATAATTGCACCTTAGTTAGTCCACATTGCAACACGTAGCGAATCATAGGCCCTCTCTATAGTTATGTCATTATTCTGTGTTTCAGTTAAGGACCTGTTCCCAATAGTTGAATCTGCATTGCATCAAACAAATAAGATAGATCCCTTTTCAAGTTTCCCTCAATCGCCTCTGCCAGGTGCCAGTGACAGTTGGGCTGTTTTCTTCGCCCCAAACTCCATTGCCCACGAGGCCAGGATCGGAGAACAAGGGCGTGGCCCCACCTCGTCATAAAAGGTGGAGCCAGGGAGCCCTAGTCATCAAAGGTGGAGTCAGCCAGCCTTAGCAACCAACCAGAGCTCGGTGGGCGTGGCTTGAGAGGGCGTGGCAGGAAAGATCTGGCAAGTTCGAGAAAGTTCCACGGGGGTGGTTATAAAACCCTTGGCGCGATGGCCCCCCGAGAGAGAGGCGGGAGGAGGTGCAAGAGAACGCATGAGGAGGCAGAGACGCATGAGAAAGCAGACGGTGAGAAGGCAGGAGAGACGAGCTGCGCGGAGCTGCTGCAGGAAGGCCTGCTGGTGTAAAGCCGAATACGTGGAGCTGCTGGGTCCTCGCTTCCAGCCCGGAGCGGACCTGCTTGCTGTAACCTGCCAAACCTTCCAGCCCTGTTGTCCCACCTGAACCTTCTCCTTCCAGCCATTCATTCCTGCCTGCAATTCCCCATTCGTGTACGTGAGTTTGTGCTGTCTGTGTTTCCATAATTAAGCTTGTATAAGGATTTGCGCTGTGTCTTCCTCTTCACTGTAAATTACTTTCGTTCCTTTCTCCTTTGGTTTCTTTGGTTTTGTGCATAATTAGTAAGAAATACCTGTTCCTCCTTATTCTTGGTTTTCATTCTCGTCCGATCATCTTTGTCTTTTCCCAATTGAGTACCTATGGCGCGATTTCGGCAGAACCGCTTATAATCGGGTTTAGTCCATTGCTAACGGCTCGGATTCCGGATTGCTAAACTGCTCGGCAAATACCATCTTGTCCGGGATTCGAGCGGTACTTGTCTCCCTGTTTTGCGGAGGGATTGATAAAGGTATTCGGGCTAATACCTGGACCAATAACCCTGATCAATCCCACCCCGCAAAAGAGCGTTACAAGTACCAGGACCGGTCGGATGGCCAGCTTAAAAAGACGAGGGGATTAAACCCCCCTCGGTAAGGGGAGTGCCGTCCCCCGGATCCGTAAATATATATATATATATATATATATATATATATATATATATATATATATATATATATATATATATATATATATATATATATATATATATATATATATATATATATATATATATATATATATATATATATACAGTCATCCCTCGCTATATCGCGGTTCACTTTTCGCGGCTTCGGTACATCGCGGGTTTTTCTCGCTAGTATATGTAAAATTATATCGCGGATTTTTCGCTATATCGTGGGATTTTGCGGTATAAATGTATTTTTATATACTATTATTTTAAATATTTTTGTGGTAAAATAAGCATTTTCTAGCCTAAAAAATTAAAAAACGTAAAAAAATAAGAAAAATACAGTGATTAAAACATATTACAAGAAATAAAATACTGTACATAGTGTACAGTAGAAGAGTAGACAAAGAGACAAAGAGTCGTGCGTATGGAAAACGCAGATGCGGCAGCTTCCACTTGCGCTAGTTACCCACGTAATGGGTAACTGTAATGCTCTTTCTGGCTGTGCAGTACATTCATCATCGTCATCACCTTCATCGTCATCAGTACTGCACAGCTAATTCATCATCATCCTCATCACGCAAGTTGTAGTATTGAAGAGCCGGGGCTCTTGCTTGATACGGACGAAATGACGGGCAAGACACAAACTCGTCCGAGAAGATATTTATTCTCAAAACCAACTCGGGAACACTGAAAAGCCCGTTTATCGGGCTGCATTATAAAGCACAACCAGAAACCGAAAGCCACGCCTCTCAAGCGTGGCGTGCTTCGGCGGTCACGTGATCAACAGGTGTAGCTGATTATACCCGCACGCGCGCACGCTTTGGCGGTCACGTGACCAGCCACTCTGGCGCCGGGGATCCCCGCCGGTGACGTCACCGGCTGGAGCAAGGAGATTCTAATGCTGGTCTTGCTTGGGGAACCCATGGGTCGCTACAGTATCTTCAATGGTGAGTACCCATTAGAATTTTATATGTTGTTAAAATTACGTATGTTTAAGAGTGTAAAAAGTGTTTAAGAGTATAGGAAGTGTTTATAAGAGTATGGGAAAGGTTAATAAGAGTGTGAGAAAGGTTAATAAGAGTGTGGGAAAGGTTAATAAGAGTGTGGGGAGGGTCATAAAGCTTTAAAATATATATAAATAATAAAATTAAAATATGGTCGCTACTTCGCGGATTTTCGTCTATCGCGGGGGGTTCTGGAACGTAACCCCCGCGATAAACGAGGGATCACTGTGTATATATATATATATATATATATATATATATATATATATATATATATATATGTATATATATACAGTCGTGGCCAAAATATTGGCACCTTTGCACTTTTTCAAATAACTCACAATTTTCTTGAAAAAAAGTTGAAATTGACAGAAGTATTTGGTCTCCACGATTATTTATTTCACTGTTAATATTACAGAACCTGTTTTTGATTCAGAACTTAATATATCCTTCTAAATCATAAAATAAAAAGAAATGGTATTGGCAAAAGTATTGACATCCTCGACTAAATATTTGGTAGCACAACCTATGGACAAAATAACTGCAGACAAGCGCTTCCTGTAGCCATGAATGAGCTTCCTACACTTTTCTACTGGCAGTTTGGCCCACTCTTCTTGTGCAAACTGTTTCAGTTCTCCCAGATTTGAAGGGTGCCTTCTCCCAACTGCTGTTTTCAGATCCCCCTACAGGTGTTCAATGGGATTTAGGTCTGGACTCATTGCTGGCCACTTCAGAACAATCCAGCATTTTGTCTTGAACCATTCATGGGTGCTTTTCGAAGTGTGTTTGGGGTCATTGTCCTGCTGCAAGACCCATGACCTTTGATGGAGAGGCAGCTTCCTGAAACTGGGTTGAACATTGCGCTCCAAAATGCCTTGGTAATCTCCTGATTTAATGATGCCATGCACACATTCAAGGCACCCAGTGCCAGAGGCAGCACAGCAACCCCAAAACATCACTGAACCTACTCCATGCTTAACTGCAGGGAAGGTGTTCTTTTCTTTGAAGGCTTTATTTTGTCTTCTGTAAACATAGACATGTAAACATGTAAACAAGTAAGCCTAGTGTTGGCTTGGCGGTTAGGGTGCCGGCTTGGGATCCTAGGATCCTGGGTTCGAATCCCGGTCGATCGCTGAATTAACGCCAGGGGGGTTGACTCAGCCTGTCATCCTTCCGAGGTCGGCAAATTGAGTACCAGCTTGCTGGGATGAATGATCCCGGTGTGTACCCCGGTTAGAATAGGTACACAGTATCCCTGCGCATCGTAAGAGGCGACCAAGGGTTGGCGTCAGGAAGGGCATCCGGCCATAAAAACATTGCCTCAAACAGGGAACCATGATTGTCATGGGACCCGCAAGGCTAACCCCCGCTCCAGCGGGGAAAATGGCCTTAAAACGATCATTCATTCATTCATTCAAACATAGAGATGATGTGCTTTACCAAAAACCTCTGATTTGGTCTCATCAGTCCACAGGACATTCTCACAGAAGGATTTTGGCTTGTTCAGGTGTGTTTTGGAAAACTCCATTCAAGTTTTCTGATGTCTCTTTCTCAGCAGTGGGGTCCTCCTGGGTCTCCGACCATAGAACCCCCTTTCATTGAGTTGGCGACGGATGGTGCAAGTTGAAACTGCCGTACCCTGTGTCTGAAAGTCAGCTTGAATCTGCTTGGCAGTTGATCGAGGTGCTTCTCCACCATTCGAACAATCCTTCGCTGCAATCGTCGATCAAGTTTTCTCTTGCGGCCACGTCCAGGGAGGATGACTAGTGCCATGGGTCTTAAACTTCTTGATAATATTGTGTACTGTGGACACAGGGACATCAAGGTCTCTGGAAATGGATTTGTCACCTTGAGATTGTCCATGCTTGGCTACAATCTTATGTCTGACCTCCTCAGACAATTCTCTGGTTTTCTTTCTTTTCTCCATGCTCATTGCGGTACACACAGTGACACAAAACAGCAGAATGACTCCTTTTCTCGATTCTAACTGGCTGAATGAGTGATTTATATATTGCAGGAACCTGCAACTCTCCACAGGTGAGTTAAATTCCAAAGTAAAGGAGAATGACCTGCTTGAAATCTTGTTATTTCGAACAACTTATAAAAGGTGCCAATAATATTGTCCGGACCATTTTAGGATTTCTGTGTGGAATGAGCTAAGATTTAGTAATTTTTCAGCTTTTTTGTTTTGTTCCACTGAAAACCAAAGAAATACATATGTGGATACCAAAAGATTGTTTAATTTCAACAATTTTCTGGAAGAAATGGTACATTATTTGAAAAAAAGTGCAAGGGTGCCAATATTTTTGGCCACGACAGTATATATATGTGGCGGACCGAGTTCAGGCAAGCCATCGAGTAAAATAAATCCACAGCTAGAGACTCAATGAGTTCTTCAAAACGCTGCTTTCTGGAGTAGTTAACATCACAAAATCTCAAACAAAAACGAAACTGAAAAGAAACAAAGAAAACAAACAGTTTAATAAACAAAGCAATTTGGAAAATGTACCACATGTGATTTTATCAAACTCACCTTGATCTCCTCACTACTATACAGGCAGTTCCTCAGCAAAGTTAGGATGTTCCTTACTTCCTTCATCACAGGGTTGTCCTGCCATCACACACAGCACTTCATGGTTATGACTTGCATCATTAGTAAATGGTCAGGTCATCAGAATATAACAAGGTTATGTGGAATAACCTGGCTGCACGTTTCAGCAGCAGGTGTCAAGGAGGCATTGCAAACAGATTAAAGTGAAGCAAACCTTCCATTTAAATTATCTGAGTATGACTAATCAGTCCCACATCAATAACAATGTTGACGATGATACACCCACAAGCCAAGACAGAATACTGATAATACAGGGTGTTCCAAAAAGACCTGGGCAACTTTGGTTGTAATATGTTCAGTACCACAAATGATACAACGATACCCTTTGTTTTACATGATACAGAAACTCAAAGTTTTCTTTATTTTCTGGTCTGGTGCTTGAATGGAAAAGAAAATGGTGACTCCACAGGAGAAAGCTCAGTGCGTCGAATGGTTCATCGAAACGAGATCCGACATGCAAGTTCAGCGTAATTTCCATACATGGTATGGAAGGAATCTGTACTGTGAAATGTACGAGGGATGGAAGGTATTGAAGAAACAGAAAAGTACCAGTCGACCAAGCACAAGTGCAGCAGACGTTGAACGAGTGCGTGAATCATTTCAACAATGATTCGTACTTTGATTCTTTCAACAAAAGATGGTCGGTTTGTCTTTCTGTGTGTTCATGTGATTAATGTTCGCTCTTTCACGAGCCTCGATATTGTATACAAAAAAAAAAAAAACAAAAAAAAAAAAAAAAACAAAGTCCCAGAAAATCAATCTGATGCGCATCCAGAGAACTGAGATCACCAACCACCACTGTGCACAGGATTTGCATCCAGAGAAATGGGACTACCAACCACCACTGTACACAGGATTTTGCATCCAGAGAACAGGGACTACCAACCACCATTGTACACAAGATTTTACATCCAGATAACTGAGACAACCAACCACCACTGTACACAGGATTTTGCATCCAGTCACCACATCCAAAACAAAGCTTTTGATTTGTAAATGCTCAGTCCCATAGAGGATGACGAAGATTACCTGAAAAAGGTAATGTTCATGGACACAATGTGAGGATTTGGGGCTCTGAAAACCCCCACGTAGTCATTGAGCATATACATGATAGTCCAACGGTCAATGTATGGTGTGGCCTTCTCCATGACCGCTTGGTTGGTCCGTTTTTCTTTGCGGAAGACACAGTAACCTCAACAATTTACATGAACATTCTTGTAAGGATTCGCCTTCCCACAGGTTGAAGACCTGCAACCCGATGTCATTTTTCAACAGGACGGTGCTCCCACTCATTGGGCCTCCGTCGTGAATGAAAACTTTCCAGGTCGCTCGATTGGCCGAGACGGACCAACCACCCATGGCCCCCACGATCAACAGGCATAAGCACCCTTGATTTTTTTCTGTGGGGGTTTGTCAAAGATGTCTACATCACCAAGGTGGCAAACCTGCAGGATCTTCATTCTCGGATTACAGCTACATGTGCACTGCTGGACACAAACATGCTGAGACGAACATGGCAAGAACTCGTGTACCACCTTGATGTCAAGGAACTCGTGTATCGTCTTGATGTTCAAGAACTTGTGCAGCACCTTGATGTGCAAGAACTTGTGTACCGTCTTGATGTCCAAGAACTCATGTACCGTCTTGATGTCCAGGAACCTGTGTACCATCTTGATATCCAAGAACTTGTGTACTGTGTTGATGTCCAGTGTGGAATTATATATATTGTTGTGGTTTTGAGAACCCACACTTGTAAATATCACATCATTAAAGGATAAAGGTAGCACCCCATAGATAGGCCACAAGCAACACGTATGTCACCATAGGACGTCAGTTATTTCTTAGTATGTGTTTAGATCAGGCTATTCCCAATAGTTGAATCTACGTTGTGTCAATCAAATAAGAGTAGGTCCCCATCCGTTCATTTTGGCAGCCTCCCCTCCAAGCGACGCCATTAAGTGCTAGCCATCGCCCTCGCCCTTTAGGGCCAGCAACGTTTGCAACCTCGCTGGGCTTATGCCCAAACCAGCCCAGAAACCCACGAGGTAAGGCCCAAAAAGGGGGCGGAGCACCAGGATGAAGGTGTGGCCACGTCAATCAGCCATCAGGGCGGGGCCGGTAAGCCATAACCAGCCAACCAGGGCTGGAGTGACATCGCCTGACAGACGTGGCTTTTGGGCTTCGAGAGCATTCGCTGGCTTGATTATAAAAGCGTGCACGCAAAGCCCTCGTGAGGACTGATGGGAAGAATTACGAAGCAGCGCTCATTAAAGAGGACTGTGCGGAGAGGACTCGCTGGCGCTGATTACAGAGGACTTATCGTGGTCATCAGGACTGCAAGGAATTGCGCTTGGCGAGAGGGCTGGCTGGGCGAGCGCGCGGCACGCATTACTAAGAACTGCAGCGTGCAGGACATTGGGGAGGGGGCGCTTGGGGCGGGTAAGACCGGTAGCGCCAGTACAGAAGCGCCGGTACACAAAGTACGTACACCAATAGCCCAAGCTTACCTTCCCCCCCATCATTATAATTGTCCGCTCGCGTTACGCTACGTGAAGAGCTGCCTGCCGGGTTTTTCGTCGGCTGGACCGGAGCCGGACTGGAGCCTGGACACCATCGCCGGACCTTCCACCCTACCATCTGAATCCCCGTGTGAGTGCCTGTGTGTGAGACGGGCCCGTTTGTCTGGGAAGTAGAATAAGACTGTCTAAGGCTGCCCTGTGTACTTTTCCTTCCTCTTTCTTTCTTGTACATTCTTTCGTTTCCTCTGCTTCTTTGTACATTTGTTAATAAATTGCCCTGTTCTTTCTGGTTTCTCCTTAATCCCATCGTCCTAGTCTTTTCTCCATTGGGTAAACGTGGCACGATCGCAACTGCTTGGAACCGTGTCTAGTCACTTGTTAACAGCTCGGATCGGATCGCTATCCGCTCGGCGTTTCTATCAATATCCGTGATTCGTGCGGGAGTTATTCCCTCGTTTCCGGCCGGCGTTAGTACTTAGGTAGTAGCGAATCCCGAGGCCTAAAAACCTTACCTAACGCCGCGCCGGGAAGGACGTGATAACTTCCAGGATCGCGTCGGCCAAGTAAAAGGACAAGGGGATTAACCCCCTCTTGATAAGGGGAGAGCCGACGTTTCTGAGATCCGTAACAAAAAAAAAAAAATATATATATATATATATATATATATATATATATATATATTGCCCTATATATCTAGGATAAAGGCAATTAGGGCAATTCAAAAGGTGCACTTGCCATGAGAATAGGATAAAGGATATATATAGGATAAAGGCAATATATATATATATATATATATATATATATATAGGGCAATTTATTGCCAAAACAGTTAAATTGCATTTCGATGTGAATCTTGTGTAAAAAGGGTTCTCAAAGCGTGCAAGGGAATGTGCATGGAACCAAGATCGAACAACTACTGGACATCTGTGAGTTAACCTTTGTCACCCCTCTGAAAGGTCCGGAGGCAAGAGTGTGGATACAGCATGGGGTTGGTATGCAACACTCAATTAGTGAGGCGGAACAGGTCAAAGGATTGACCATTATCAACTTCTGAGTCGCTCCATGATGACAAGCAGATCCTCTTGGCGCCAGGAAGGCTGCCTTTAAAAAAACCAAAAAAAAACCACCTTTAGAGGCCATTTTTCCCCGCAAGCGGGGGTTGGCCTTTTTCGGGGACCATGGTTGTTGTTGTTTTTCGGTCCCCTTTTTGAAGCAATGTTTTACGGCCGGATGCCCTTCCTGCCGCCAACCCTTTTTGTCGCCTTTTACGACAAGCAGGGAATTACCAGTGAACTGGTACTCAATGAGCCGACCTCGGAAGGATGACAGGCTGAGTCAACCCCCCTGGCGTTAATTCAGCGATCGACCGGGATTCGAACCCAGGATACTAGGATCCTAAGCTGGCACCCTAGCCGCTAGCCCAACACCAGGAAGGCTGCCTTTAAGTGACCCCGAAATTCTAACTGTTGAAGATCAGAGGAAATGGTTTTCTATTTAACAGGAACACTGCGAGGCTTGGGGCAGAGAACTCCTACAATGGATGATGCGTCGCTGTGTGCTTCTGTGTATAAATGTATAGTGTGATATGTTAGTTTTCTCTCCGCAATAATTGAATAAATCTCGGTTTGGAAAGAAGTCTGGAAGTCAGCTTCAACACCAGGAACTCGTGTGCCGTCTTGATGTCCAAGAACTCGTGTACCACCTTGATGTCCAGGAACGTGTACCGTCTTGATGTTCAAGAACTCGTGTACCACCTTGATGTCCAATAACTCGTGTACCGTCTTGATGATCAAGAACTCATGGACCGTGTTGATGCCCAGGAACTCGTGTACCGTTTTGATGTCAATAACTCGTGTACCGTCTTGATGTCCAAGAACTCTTGTACCGTCTTGATGTTCAAGAACTCGTTTACCACCTTGATGTCCAATAAATCGTGTACCGTCTTGATGTTCAAGAACTCATGTACCGTGTTGATGTCCAGGAACTCGAGCACCGTTTTGATGTGAATAACTCGTGTACTAGCTTCATGTCCTGCACACGACAAAGGGAGCTCACATTCAAGTGTATTGATGGTGTGCACAAAACGATGTGAGTTTCTGTTTCATGTAAAACAAAGGGTATCGTCGTCTCATTTATGGTTCTAAATATATTAACAACCTAAGTTGTCCAGGTCTTTTTGGAACAATCTCTGCAATCACCACCAAATAGAATGTACTGATAACACAATCACCACTAAATACAATGTACTGATAACACAATTACCACTAAATACAATGTACTGACAACACAATCACCACTAAATACAATGTACTGACAACACAATCACCACTAAATACAATGTACTGATAACACAATCACCACAAAATACAATGTACTGATAACACAATCACCAAGAAATACAATGTACTGATTAACGAGGTGCTCATAAGAAAAAAACCCGATGTGGTGGTGTACCAATATGGCGGCCCGCCATCTTGCTCAGACCACTGCATCTCACTGGGTTCTTAAGCCGCCATTTTGTTTCGGCCTACTCAAACGTGCTTTGCCTTGGAAACACGATCGATTGTCATTGCATAATTGAAGCATATCATCAAAATATTGATTCGGATATGAGGATTGGCTGCTGTCGACGAATTAATGTCCAAATCTGGAGTAAAATCTGACAAAATTGACCATATCTTGCGATTTTATAATGAAGTGTATAAATGCATTTATTTAAGCAAGGCTGGGATTCTCATTCTGGGGTTAGTTTATTTTTTATTTCACTTAATAATAATCGTTTTTAACTTAATTCATACTTCCATGGGAACTGCTCGGAGACGCGTTTTTTAAATGAAACATTTTTAGCAAAGTACTCTTTTTTAGTTGTTGGGATAGCTGTTACTGTTAGAGTCAATTCTGAAGTTGGAATTTTGAAGATTGGTTCGGATTAGGAGTTTGTGGAGCTTATCGCATTGTGGTTTTTAACCATGTGCGGAAATGAAATAAAGGTGTGTACACCGCCCGGTGAAGTCCGGAGAGTTGTATGGGGGTGGAGGGAGGAGTGGAAGGGGCTTGGAGGGAGACTTGTATGAAGGTGGAGTGGGGGTGTAGGACCAGTTGCAAATGCAAAACTAGAAAGCACCTGAAAGTGCAAAGACCGTCCGCGTCCGTTTGTATTTAGACTTCTTCTTCTTCTCTCAAATGCTCAACATAACAAAAATAGTTAGAAAAAAATACAAAATGATAATTGATGATTTTATGCAGCCTTGACCTTTGAGCTTTCGATCTAAAAAAACAATCTGCTTCTTGCTTTTGATTGGTGAACAAATTAATTGACCCAATATGTCAATTATTAAAATTTCAGGTCAATCACATGAAAATTGATAATTTTATGTGACGCTGACCTTTTCTTATTTTGATAAAATTATTAATTTGCCTTCTCCATATTCTCATAATCGAGCTTTGGTGAAAATTTGACGACAAACCTCAAATGGCAAAAAGATTACAGCCCTGAGACGGACCACACCCACACACAGGGACACGGACACGGACACGGACACACACACACACACACACACACACACACACACACACACACACACACACACACACACACACACACCATTCAAAGACTTATGGGAAGTTACAAGGGGCAGCAATTTAACATCTCGCCCCAAGCGTCATTTTTCCTCTGGGCCACTGCTCCAGTGCACTTGCGATCTGTTTTTAAAATTCCATCCAGATGAAAAACCCAGATTTCGTATATCATGTTATCGCCAGGAAGCGACTCATTGTTACCCGGCAACGCCGGGTACTTTTGCTAGTGAAAGGAATCGGTGTCGGAGCCAACACACCTTTTTCCCATTCGAGGCCTTGGGTGGTGCGAGGTTCAGCCGGTCGTGCAACTCATTCAAACGATCAATGGACTGCACAATTAAACCAGCTGCACAAACAACAAAATAGTGTCACACAATCCACACCAAATGTGGGGCTGCACACTATTCTCATGGCAAGTGCACCTTTTGAATAAAAAAGCGAGTCAAAGGAACATGACAAGGGTAGTTGTAACAAACTATTCAGAGAAACGTTGCCCAGGTTAGAAAATCCAAACTTCCCACCTTGAAGAGCTGCTTGCTTTGCAGAAGGACTAATAGAGAGCAGTAAACATAATGTGGTGGAGGTGTCGTTGTCCACCACGGCAAATTCACCACACTGGCGTTGATACCTCTGAAAAATCACAGAACACTTGACATTCCCCGATAAGCTCAAAATCAAACAGTAAGTCCATAGATTCAGCCCAGAAAGTGAAACAACGATTTTTTTAAAATGCAACTTTGGAGTGACCATACCAACTTGCCTTGAGGGCTTTAAGGGTCCATCACAGTGTGGGCTTATGGCAAGTGGTCGAGACCTGAGGAGTAGACATCACCCTCCAGAAAGACCAGATTGCTGAGCAAGATGTCGTTTTATCTACAGTGTCTTCAGAAAGTATTCACACCCCTTGACTTTTTTGACATTTTGTTATTGCAGCTGGAATTTAAAATTGATTAAATTGAATTTTTTTTGTGGCTGATCTACACATAATACCCCATCATGTCAAAGTGTTATTTTCTTTTTGCTAGGTTTTACAAATTAAAAAAAAAACGTAAAGCTGAAATATCTTGAATCAATGAATATTCAACCCCTTTGCTATGACACTCCACATTGAGCTCAGGTGCATCAAATTGCCTTTGATCATCCTTGAGATGTCTACAATTTGATTGGAGTTCACCTGTGGCCCATTCAATTGATTGGACATGATTTACAAAGAAACACACCTTTCTATACAAGGTCCCACAGTTGACAGTGAATGTCAGAGCAGAAACTCGACCATAAAGTTCAAGGAGTTGTCTGTAGAACTATGAGATAGAATTGTGCAGAGGCCTAGATCTGGGGAAGGGAATTAAACAATTTCTAGAGTGTTGAAAGTTCCCAAGAGCACAGTGAGCTCCATCATTAGGGAATGGGAAGAATATGGAACTGCCCAGAGTCTTCCTAAAGCTGGATGCCTGACCAAACTGAGCAAGAAGGACCTCAGTGAGGGAGGTGACCAAGAACCCAATGACCACTCTGATTGAACGACAGAGTTCCATCGCTGAGATGGGAGAACCTGCAGGAAGGACAACAGTAGCTGCAGCACTTCATACATCTAGACTTCATGGGAGAGTGGCCAGATGGAAGTCCGCAACCGCCATGAGCTAACACCAAGGGAGAGAGAGTTGCGTCCACCTTCCCCACAGCCCAGAACAGGGAGAGCGAAAATGCGACCAGGACAAGAGAGAGCAAACAAACTGGGACCACTCACGATGAAGGCCAGACCAAGAGAGGGAGAGAGAGAGGGAGAGAGAGAGGGAGAGAGAGGGAGAGAGAGAGGGAGAGAGAGAGGGAGAGAGAGAGGGAGAGAGAGGGAGAGAGAGAGGGAGAGAGAGAGGGGGAGAGAGAGAGAGGGAGAGAGAGAGAGAGGGAGAGAGAGAGAGAGAGAGAGAGAGAGAGAGGGAGAGAGAGAGAGGGAGAGAGAGAGAGAGAGAGAGAGGGAGAGAGAGAGAGGGAGAGAGAGAGAGAGGGAGAGAGAGAGAGAGAGAGGGAGAGAGAGAGGGAGAGAGAGAGGGAGAGAGAGAGGGAGAGAGAGGGAGAGAGTGAGAGTGAGAGTGAGAGTGAGAGTGAGAGTGAGAGTGAGAGTGAGAGAGAGAGAGGGAGCAAATAATAAGCGCGACTGTTCGTAATGAATGTTGGAACCAAAATAGAGCGAAAACTGTGACCGTGACAGGATGAAAGCCAGGACCAAGAGAGGAAAAATGGAGGGAAAAAAAAAACCTCTGCCTTTTTGTCCCTGTTGCTAGAATGTTCGATGATGATGGCGCATGCACTCCAATCACCGAGCGCCACCCGCTCACCTCATCCAATTGTCCCTGTTGCTAGAATGTTCGAAGATGATGGCGTATGCACTCCAATCACCGAGCACCACCCGCTCACCTCATCCAATCGTCCTTTGGGGGTTAACCTCATGGTCACTCTTCTTGCCCATCGAGATGATTCTCTGGGTGGTGTCGGTGGTAGTGTCCGGATCCGATCAACGATCGTTTATTTCAATTTGGTGCTGATCGCATGGTTAGTGGTGTGAGTGTTATAAGAACAAAGGGGAAACTTCAGAGGCAACTACACACAGGGACTCTACCCTTATACCCCAACTAATTAGCATAGCTGCACACCTCGCCATGGACACATAATGCTTATGTGGACATCCGGGCCTGACTTAGTTACAGGAAGGTTTCTTCTTCTTTGCGACATTTGGAGCACACTACCCTATACAATCCTACCTTGACTGATGTATTTCATGACCTACCCCCCTCCCACCCCCCCACCAACAAACGTAACAATATGTATGTGTGTGTATACACTACCGGTCAAAAGTTTTAGAAAACCTCAATTTTTCCAGTTTTTATTGAAATTTACACACTTTAATGTCCAGTGAATAACCTGAAATGGTACAAAGGTAAGCAGTAAACTGTTCGAGGTTTAAAAAAAAGTTTAGGTTAGCAAAAACGGCAAAATAATGTACATTGCAGTTATATTGTAAAAAAAAGGCCTTCTTCAGGGAACAAGTAATGGGTTAACAACTTGCAGCTGTTCTGCAGCAATATAAGTAAATTAAGCCTTGAAAGTTGATGTAAACAATCCCTACAGGTGTCCCAACCTCTGCTGATTACTTGATTACAAACCCACTGTCTGTATAAAAGCAGTATTGGAACAGACTGTTATTACACCCTCTGAAGCATTATTTGGACAATACTGCACTGCAGGAAGTAGTATATTGGAAACTGGAGGAAACTCTGACAGGAAGAGGTCTGGCAGACCCAAAGCCACAACAGATCCACAACAACAGAAGACAAGTTTCTGAGAGTCTTCAGCTTGCGTGATAGGTGGCTCACAGGACAACAGCTTCAAGCACAGCTTAACATTGGTCGAAGTAAGCAAGTCTCAGTTTCAACTGTGAAGAGAAGACTTCGAGCTGCAGGTTTGACAGGTCAAGTGGCAGTAAGAAAACCATTGTTAAGATGGCAAAACAAGAAAGGCTTGCCTGGGCCATGAAGCACCGACAGTGGACGACTGAAGACTGGAAGAAGGTCTTATGGACCGATGAATCAAAGTTTGAAATCTTTGGTTCATCACGCAGGGTTTTTGTACACCGTTGAGCAGGCGAAAGGATGGTTCCTCAGTGTGTGACACCAACCGTCAAACATGGAGGAGGAAGCGTGATGGTCTGGGGCTCTTTTGCTGGATCCAGAGTCGGTGACTTGCACAGAGTGACTGGCATACTGAACCAAAAGGGCTACCACAGCATTTTGCAGCACCATGCAATACCCTCTGGTATACGCCTGGTTGGTCAGGGGTTTATCCTACAGCAAAGATAATGACCTTTAACACACCTCCAGGCTATGTCAAAACTACCTTCGAGGAAAAGAACAAGACGGTCGGCTTCAAATCATGGAATGGCCAGCACAGTCTCCAGACATAAACCCCATCGAGCTGGTTTGGAATGAACTGGACAGAAGAGTGAAAGCATAGCAACCTACAAGTGCAACACATTTGTGAGAACTTCCGCAACAGTGTTGGGAAGAACTTCCCGAACAATATTTGATTTCCATTGCAGAAAGAATGCCACGAGTGTGTTCGGCGGTTATATCTGCAAAAGGTGGCTACTTTGCTGAGTCAAAAATTTAAATTAAATTTTGTTAAACAAAATGATTCCATGATTTCTTTTTTCATCTCCAATTGTTTATTTGTTCTATGCTTAATTTCAGCGTAAACTGCGTAAATTTCAATAAAAACTGGAAAAATTGAAGTGTTCAAAAACTTTTGACCGGTGGTGTATGTATGTATATATATATACGAGGTGTGTTCAAAAAGTATCCGACCTTTGTTCATAAAAAATACTCGTATCCAGATACAACAAACTTATACTAATCTCCTTCAAAGTAGTCCCCTTGGGCTGCCACACACTTCTCCCAACGGTTCTGCCACTGTCGGAAGCAGCGCTGGAACGCCTCTTTTGGGATGGCGCGCAGCTGGTCCGTCGCATTCCGCATGATGTCTTCTCTGGACTGAAATCTGGTCCCTTTCAGGGGCATTTTCAGCTTGGAGAAAAGCCAGAAGTCACACGGAGCCATGTCGGGAGAGTAGGGAGCCTGACGAAGCACAGGTGTGTTGTGTTTGGCCAAGAAACTCTGTATCAAATGTGAAGAATGGGCGGGTGCGTTATCATGATGGAGCTGCCAATTGCCCGCTGCCCACAGGTCCGGCCGTTTGCGTCGCACAGCATCACGAAGGCGACGCAGAACCTCTTGGTAATACTCCTTGGTGATGGTTGTGCCGTGTGGTGCGTACTCGTGATGAACCAAGCCACTGGAGTCGAAGAAGACGGTCAGCATGACTTTGACATTGCTGCGGACCTGCCTTGCTTTTTTTGGCCTCGGGGATGTTGGATGCTTCCATTGTGATGACGGCAACTTGGTTTCTGGGTCGTACCCATAAACCCAGGACTCATCGCCAGTGATCACTGTGTTGAGGAAGCTGGGATCGCTGTTCACAGTCTCCAGCATGTCCTGTGGGATCTCCCAACGGAGTTGCTTCTGCTCAATCGTTAGCAGCTTTGGTACGAACTTCGCTGAGATTCTCCTGAAGCCCAAATCCTCCTTCATAATGGAATGAACGGATCCAATGCTGACGCCCACCTCGTCTGCAAGTTCTCTGATCGTGATTCGACGATCCTGCATCACCAGGGTCCTCAATTGGTCAATGACGATCTCATTTCGGGATGTTGAGGGCCTACCCGAACGTGCTTCACTCTCCACTGATGTGCGGCCATCTTTGAAGCGGTTGTACCACTCCTTTATCTGTGTGGTGCTCATTGCTTCGTCCCCGAAGGCCTGTTGAATCTTGCGGATCGTTTCCACTTGGGAATCGCCAAGCTTAACACAAAATTTGATGCAGTAGCGTTGTTCAAGTTTTTCCGTCATTTTGTCAAAAACGAAAATCCGACGGCGCTCACTTACACTTCCTCACTCATCGGCGGTCTGCCGTCGAATGACAGCTTCTGCAGGTGGGTAAAATTCATGCGTGCGCATTAGGATCGCCTACATACGTGCACCAATCAACGCCTCCCTAGCTTCATTTGTTTACGCACGACAAATTAAGGTCGCATACTTTTTGAACACACCTCGTATATACATACAGACTTGGCATTTAATATGGAATATTTTTTTTCTTCTTGACTTGGGTTTACTTTCTTAACTCAGTATATCAATCTGGTGAGTTTCTTTTACACTTTGGTGATTTATTTGTTAAAAGAACCATGTCACTGATTGTCTGTCGCAGCAAGAAGTCAACAACAGGATTATATCACAGGTGGCGTGGCAAGATGTACAGACAGGTGCAATTGACGATTGGCTTCACAGTCGGGTATACAAGGGTTGTTGCGTTCTGTATTAGTGGAAAACAACTGCTGCACTTCTCCAAAAGTTACTGCCGCTTCCTCTGGAGATGGTCCGTCAACTCGACAATGCTGTTTGTCATGGAGTGGTGGCTTTACGAAATTACGGCATGAAAGAGCATGCTATTGCTCGGCAGTATGGCATCACTCAAGGTCAGGTGTCAAAGATCCTGAAACGAAATGTTCAGAGGGGTGTCCCTACTCCAATACTGAGTCCAGGACGTCCCCGCAGAACCACAAGGAGGGATGATCGCCAGCTGCACCGGTTAGTCCGCAATGGCCGTACCAAGTCAGCTAATCGGCTTAGGGCTGAGTGGCAGCAACTGACAAATGTGCCTGTATCCAGAAGGCTAGTCAACCAACGACTGGTTCAAGCAGGCTATCGTGCCAGGCGTCCCCTGAGAAAGCCATGCCTGACCAGACAACACCGCCAGCGCCGATTGCAGTGGGCCAGAGAGCACCGTCAATGGCAGCCAGGACACTGGAATCACGTGATCTTCAGTGACGAGTCTAGATTTCTGGTCTATCATCAAGATAGCCGCATCCGAGTGCGCAGACAAGTGCATGAAGCCTACAACAAAGATTGTATAGTGCCAAGAGTCCAAGCTGGAGGTGGTGGGGTGACCATTTGGGCTGCTTTTCATGCACGGGGCAAAACTGACCTGGTTGTTCTGAATGGAAACCTGAACCAGTTCAAGTACAGGGCCATTCTGGATGAAACATTGCTTCCATTTGCTCGTGCAGCCTTTCGAGGAAACTTCGTCTTCCAAGATGACAATGCATGGCCTCATCGTGCTCGCATGATCCAACACTTTCTTGCTGACCGTGGTGTAGAGCATATGGAGTGGCCTGCCATGTCCCCGGATATGAATCCATGAGAGAACTTGTGGGCAGAATTAACGCGTCAAATCGACAACTTGGACCAGCAGCCCACCTCTGTGCATGAATTGCAGCAGACTATTGTCATTGCATGGCAAGCGATTCCTGTCCAAACCTTGGCAATTCTCGTGAACAGCATGCCTCAACATGTACGTGCTCTCCTGAATGCTCGTGGGGGTTACACGAAGTACTGAACTGTAATTTTACTGTCCGTAATCCCAGTCGTAATTTAACTTTTGTTTTTGTTAAAAAAATTTTTGGCTAATGTGCAAAATAAAGAGATACTTCTGGAAAACGTACAGAAGTTTAACACAGTACTCTCCATGAATTGAATTCGATATCAGTTTACATCAATCACTTTCAAGGATCAATTTATTTCCTTTGAAATGTCAAATGTGGTTTTTGTTTCTTTTAAAGGTCACATTAACAAAATCTAGAATAATTTCAACATAATTCCAATGAACTTTTGGTTCTAAGACATCTTGAAAAGTAAGTTCAACCCCACAAAAAAAATATTCCATATTAAATGCCAAGTCTGTATGGATATATATATATATATATATATATATATATATATATATATATATATATATATATATATATATATATATATATATATACTGAAACGCAAAAGAAACTTACCACCTTTGAAACCTTTAAATATCAACAATAACACTGCGTGTAGTAAATGTGTGAACTTATTTGTGGACAATAGTGTCCTCACTGTCAGACAAAACGGTCACGGATGGTCACTTGAACCTTCAATGGTCACTTCATAGCACAGCTGTTGAACAGCCGTTTTGACTGTCAGTGATTAGCCAAGGGGTACGGGATGATTTTAATGAGCTGCACGTGATGTCTTGATATTGGCTTTAAAAAGGCCAGTGCAAAATGGGCATTTCAATCAACATGCCACGATTGTCAAGGGATCAACGGCAGCGTGCCCTGGGCATGCTGCAAGGCGGACTGAGCTACCATGAGGTGGCACGTCGCCTTGGCTGTTCACACCAGACGATATCGGCCCTGGTGGACAGAGACACCCTCCACAACTCTGCAGATGACAGACCTCGATCAGGGAGGCCAAGAGTCACCACTGCAAGGCAGGACAGGCAGATGGTCCGAAGTCACCTGCGGGATCGATTCCGTCCAGCATCCCGCACTGCGGCAGAAACTCCGGGGCGTGCAAACCCATGGATCCCCAATGATACTGCACGAAGACGACTGCATGACTATGGTCTGACTGCCAGAAGACCATACAGAGGCCCCATGATGACGGCTGCCCATCGCCGCAACCGACAGAGATGGTGCCAGCAGCATCAGCGGTGGACCTTGGTGCAGTGGAACGAGGTCGCTTTCAGCGATGAGTCAAGGTTCTGTGTGGACAGTCCTGATGGGCGTGAGCGTGTCTGGAGAAGAACTGGCGAGCGATATGCCGATTGTTGCGTGCGTCAAGCCAACAGGTGGGGTGGCCAAAGTGTGATGGTGTGGGCCGCCATATCAGGCCGGTACAGGACGCCACTGGTGGTTCTGGATGGGAATCTTAACGCCCAGCGGTATGTGGATAACATCCTGCGACCTCATCTGCTGCCATTCCTGCTAGACCACCCAGAACTGAGAACCTTTCAGCATGACAACGCTCGTCCCCATGCTGCTCGCTTTACCACTGCATTTCTCCAAGGCGAGAACATCAACACCATGCAGTGGCCTGCGCTCTCCCCTGACCTGAATCCCATAGAGCACCTGTGGGATGAGCTTGGGAGATGCGTAGTTGGCAGGGCCAGGACACGGGCAGAGCTGCTTCAGACATGAAGGACTGAGTGCGACAGAATCCAGCAGCAATCCATCCAAAGACTGGTAGGCAGTATACGCCGACGATGCACTGCCTGTATCCAAAACAATGGTGGCCACACACGCTATTGAAAGGGGACTGACATTGCACCCTGTGCTGTTCTGTACTGTAGAACAAACTGATGAGATGGTGTATCTTGGTCAAAAACTTGACATGTCATCAATAAAATGCCAATGTTTCAATTAGCAATTGTTGGTTTGTTTTATTTTGAACTGTTACAATTTTATTACATTTCAAACAAGTGGTAAGTTTCTTTTGCGTTTTCGGTCTTTTTGAAGTTGGTCAAAATGGTCAAAATGGTCAAATTTCTCGGTCAAAATGCCCATTTTGCACTGGCCTTTTAAAAGCCAATATCAAGACATCACATGCAGCTCATTAAAATCATCCCGTACGCCTTGGCTAATCACTGACAGTCAAAACGGCTGTTCAACAGCTGTGCTATGAAGTGACCATTGAAGGTTCAAGTGACCATCCGTGACCGTTTTGTCTGACAGTAAGGTCACTATTGTCCACAAATAAGTTCACACATTTACTACACGCAGTGTTATTGTTGATATTTAAAGGTTTCAAAGGTGGTAAGTTTCTTTTGCGTTTCAGTATATATATATATATATATATATATATATATATATATATATATATATATATATATATATATATATATATATATATATATATATATATATATATATATATATACATATATATACATATATATATATATATATATCTATATATATACATATATATATATATATATATATATATATCTATATATATATATATGTATATAAAAAATAAAAATAACCACCTTTAGAGGCCATTTTCCCCCGCAAAGCAGGGGTTGGCCTTTTTCGGGAACCATGGTTGTTGTTGTTTTTTTGGTCCCCTTTTTGAAGCAATGTTTTACGGCCGGATGCCCTTCCTGCCGACAACCCTTTTTGTCGCCTTTTACGACAAACAGGGAATTACCAGTGAACTGGTTCTCAATTTGCCGACCTCGGAAGGATGACAGGCTGAGTCAACCCCCTTGGTGTAAATTCAGCGATCGACCGGGATTCGAACCCAGGATCCTAGGATCCTAAGCTGGCACCCTAGCCGCTAGCCCAACACCAGGGTTATATGTATATGTATATCCGGTGTGTACCCCGATTTAGAATAGGTACACCGTATCCCTGCGTGTAGTAAGAGGCGACGAAAGGGTTGGCGTCAGGAAGGGCATCCGGCCATAAAAACATTGCCTCAAACAGGGAACCATGATCGTCATGGGGCCCGCAAGGCTTACCCCCACTCTCATGGGGAAAATGGCCTTAAAACGATCATTCATTCATTCATAGATGTATATGTATATGTGTATATATATGTCTGTATATATGTATATATGTACTTGTGTATGTATATATGTATGTATATATGTGTATATATACCGACATTCCTCTATTTACACCCATTTATTTTACGCATTTTCAGTTCAACTCCATGGAAGAATTGTGGAACACTTTTCGATTTATGCCTGCGATATTCAGTTTAACACCTTTTAAAGGTATTTAACACCTTTAATATTCACATTTAAATTAATGGGAAAACCCACATTCATTTTACGCCTTTTTTGTTTCACACATTGCTTTCCAGGAACACATCCTAGACGTAAACAGAGGAATACCTATATGTATGTACTGTATGTATATGTATAAATATATATGTGCAGCCTTTTATAAGAAAATCACCAGCCCGCTTCCTCATGGAAGGATTCAATCAGCGGATGTATTCCTGGCCTCCTGGCTACCATGAGCATGGAGTGGATTCTCTCCAAGAGAGGAGCGAGTCGGCCATCCTATGCGGGAGTATTTCCAACTGGCACCTCTTAACTCAAATTAGCGACCATGAACCCATGTCAACAAAATACCGATTTCAGGTGTCAACACCGTCCTATTGGTCAACATCTGAAAATTTGGATGAAATAATTTGTCGAGATTTGTTTGAGCTGAGCTAGGTAATTGCTGTTTCCCCACATGCATCATCTTTTCCTCAAATTATCATCCTCCCCCACCTCTCTTCTCACGCTCAATTTCTAAATCACCTTCATCAGTAATTTGCATAGACTGAACCCAGGCAGTTCCGGTATGGTTGTTCCCCTCTCCAACAAAGAGAGAAATGAAAAAGATCTCAACTCTGAACTCTCTGCAATCGACCTCCCCTTGAGGACCAGCTTTCCCTCAGCAACGAGCATGGCAGCAAGGCAGTGAAGGGCAGCTGTCATTGCTTCAACTTGTGAAGTGTCTTTCAAACACAGCTCCATACATCCTGGAGTAAAAGAGAAACAAATATCATACATATAGAAACATAATATGATACATATTGTTGTGGATATGAGAATTGTGTTTTTTTATTGTTGTGTAAATTGTTGTAAAAATATCGCCCTCCTTCCTCCAGTTGTGTATAAAGGTCAAAGTGCGTCCCGTAATTAGGTCATAAACAATCAGGTTAGCCAATCTTAGATTTCCTCCTTGTTGGTAGTTTATTTCCTTATTCTATGTAGGTTAAGGCTGTGTCTTCCATTAATTGACCCTCCATTGCACCGAATTCAAATAGATAGCTCCCGTTTCATTTTCATTTAATAAAGCCTCAATTGCCAACTGCATTCGCCGCAGCTATTGGGCGGTTTTCACCGCGACTCCATTAGCCACGAGGAGGGCTTGGAGAAGAAGGGGGAGGGGCCGCCGAATCCAGGGCGTTGGCCACCCCCTCGTCATCAAGGGCAGAGCCAGAGAGCCCGTGCCGACCAATCAGGGCCGAGGCGAGCTCACCGATGGGTGTGTTCTAGAGGCCGGCGGCTGGATCGCCCGCGGCGTTATAAGAAGCGCGGGGAAGCCTTTGACACAAGTGCAAAGAGAGAGTTGAGTCAGAGATATGGCAGAAGTGCGAAGTGCCAAGTAGAACAAGTGCGAAGAACAAGTGCGCAGGAACAAGTGCGAAGTGGGAAGTGCCAAGTGAGAAGCGCCAAGAGAGAGTTGCACCGGAGGAGCTTCGCCGTGCAGTTTGGAACCGCGGCGGTTTGGCGATCCCAGCTCGAGCATTGACGGTGGCTGTCCGCTTCCAGCCCGACCGATCCCCGCTGAACCTTCCTCTCCCGCCAAGCTATTCCTCCTTCTGATCATTCCTGCCTGCAAATTCCCCATTCGTGTGAGTCCGTCTTTGTTTGTCTTGTCCTTGGGTTCCTAAGTAAGACTGCATAGATAAGCTAGAATTTTCACTGTCTCCTTGATTTCTTCTGTAAATTATTTTATTATCCTTCCTCCTCCTTGGTTCTTTTGGTTGTAAATAGCAAATAAATTATATTCGTATTTCCTACTTCTGTCTTCCTCTTCTTCACATCCGTGTCGCCTTTGTCTTTTCCCCATTGAATATCTGTGGCACGATTTGGCCCACGTTTAAGGAATCGGGTCTTAGTAATTGTTAATAGTTCGGGCCGCGGCCGCCATCCGCTCGGCAAATCAACACCTTATCCGCGGTCCGTCACAATATTTAAGCTTGTGACGAGACAGTTGCCAGGAAGCAACTTGCCTTCACCTCATGGAAGGCTAATCCAAATGAAGGAAATCTCAGTTCCTTTCACAAAGCTCGGAACAAGTGTGTGTCTACCCTCAAGAGAGCCAGGAAACAATATCTCTCCACACTCAAGAATGAACTATCAAACCTGTCTCATTCCTCCAAATCCTGGTGGCGTCTGGTCAAATCTGTTTCTAGTGTTTGTTCCCCCTCCATCCCCTCCCTTACCTCAAACAGCTTCACAGCTGGCACCGCACGTGAAAAAGCCGAATGCCTCAAATCTGTGTGTTGCCTCAAAATCTTGTTTCCCGAACCCATCTCTCTCTGTACCAACCTTTCACAGTCTAACCCAGCTGCTTCAGGAATCTGTGTCCTTCTCTCCTGACAAGGTGGAGAAGTTTTTGTCAAACCTCAATTCTGATTCTGCAACTGGACCAGACAGCATCAGCCCATGGGACCTAAAATCCTGCTCTGCCGCTCTATCTCACCCTCTCTCTATTCTCGTCACCCTCTCTTTTGCTCAAGGTCATCCACCATCTGCTTGGAATTCAGCAAACATTACCGCTTTACACAAAAAGGTGCAAAAACATATCCTTGTAACTACAGGCCAATCAGCCTGCTCCCAATAATCACCAAGGTCATGGAATCAATCATCGCTTCTGACATCAAATCCTTCCTCTTCTCCAATGGCTTGATCTCGGATCATCAATTTGGATTCAGACCAGGTCATTCTACTCTGGACATGCTGCTTCTGCTGTCTCAACAATGGATGGAGGTACTGAATGCTAAACAGGAAATCAGAGCTGTCTCCCTTGACATATCACGTGCCTTCGATACGGTCTGGCACCCTGCTCTGCTCTCCAAACTCTCCTCCTATTCTTTCCTGGGAAAGGGAAAACCACACGTCCAAGCTGGCCTCCAAAGCCAGTCGCTTTCTTATAATTATAAATCTCTTATAATTCTTCCTCACGACAAGCTCTAAATTCACATTCATATTCCACCCCTCCTCTATCGTTCTTAAATGGATGGCTAACTTGAAAATCACAATAAACCCAATTTGTTATAAATGTTCGTCTTTCATGAATCATCCACTTTCTAAACTTCCCACTTGCCCCTCCCCTCCTAAACTCCCCCCATGCCCCTCCCCTCCTAAACTCCCCCCCCCCCCTACCATCCCTCTCCAATTCTCCCCCCTCCCCCCCTCCTCCTCAAAGCTGCCTCCTCCCCACTTCATCTCCCTTCTATCTCATACCTCCAGCTCCCCCAACCTTCTACTTTCCTCTGCCATCCCCCCCCCCCCCCCCCTCCTCAAACAACCCCTCACTGTGCCTCATCCCATCACCATCAAACCTTTCGTCCTCCTCATCCTTCCCTTTCTTGTAACTCTTCTGTAATCTCTGACACACTACAAACTGCTCTCCCTACCTCCCCATCTCATCCTTCATCTGACCCTACCCCTCCCATCCCGTCCTGCACCCGATGCTCCCCCTCTCCCCTCATTAACGGTATGGACCTCAAACATCCGGGGCCTTCGCTCAAACCTGATTGATCTCTCCATTCAGGTTGCTTCTGACAATCCAGACTTGATCTGCTTAACAGAAACTTTCCTCCTTCAAGATGTCTCTGATTCCTTAATATCTCTTCCTGGTTACTCCCTCCTCCGGTATGATAGACCTGAGCCTCGTCCTGGTGGTGGGGTTGCTATCTTTATCAAAAACACTCTTCCTCACTCTCCTTGCACTGCCCTCTCTCCACCCCACCCCCAGGCCTCTGGCTACGGCTTCCTCTCCGCTCCCACCTTTTGTTCATATGTGTTCTGTACTGTCCTCCAAACAGTGATGACTCCATTTACATTTCGCTGTCTGACAACATGGACCAACTTCTATCCATTCATCACAAATCTTTCTTCCTCATATGTGGCGACTTCATCTGTCATCATGCCAGCTGGCTGGGAGTGGCTACCTCTCTCACCAGCCATGGCACCTCAGCAAAGGACTTCTGCGACTCATTGGAACTGACACAATCTGTCAATTTCACGACCCGGATCTCAGTCAATGGAGTATCTTCTCTTCGAGACTTGGTTATGACAAACTTCCCTGCAAATGTCTGCTGCTCTTCTTCTACTTCAATCAGTTCTTCTGATCATGTGCTAGTTAAAGTGGACATATCTCTGGCCATTCTCAGAGAGCTTCCTCAGCGTCGACAAGTCTGGCATTTCACTCAGGCCAACTGGCACGGTCTTCAAGCAGCCATCAATCATCTGGACTGGTCTCCCATCTCGACCGCCTCTGACATCAACTCATCCTGGGAATTCTTCCAAAGCAAACTGCTCTCTCTCATGCACAGATTTATCCCATCTCGTCTTCAGTTGTCTTACCCTTCCTCCCGTCCATGGTACACTGAATCTTATGTCGAGGCAGTGGCCCTGAAACAACTTGCCTTTGCCTCTTAGAAGGCAAATCCAACTGAAGGCAATCTCAGTTCCTTCCACCAAGCTCGGAACAAGTGTGTCTACCCTCAGGAGTGCCAGGAAGCACTATCTCTCCACACTCAAGAATGAACTCTCAAACCTGTCTTCTTCCTCCAAATCCTGGTGGCGTCTGGTCAAATCCGTTTCTGGTGTTTGTTCCCCCTCCATCCCCTCCCTTACCTCAAATGGGTACACAGTTGACATCGCACGTGACAAAGCCGAATGCCTCTACTCTGTTTTTGCCTCAAAATCTTGTGTCCCAAACCCATCTCTCTTCGTTCCCACCTTACCCAGTCGAACCCAACTGCTCATGGACTCCACAGTCACGTGAAAAAGTAGGTACACCCCATGTAAAGTTTTGACTTTTTCAACATATTTCAACATACAGCTATTTGATCTTCATTTCAACAATATTGACAGATAAAGGTGATATAATATAACAAATATCATGAAACATTTACATTTTGTAGTCCATTGTATCATTTAAATAATTATAAATGCAAATTTCGCATGTGGAAAAAGTAAGTACACCCTTGGCTCCAAAAGGTGGTATTGCCCCCTTTGGCAGAAACGACCTCAAGTAGGTGTTTCTTAGAACTGTCTACCAGTCTCTGACATCGACTGGGAGAAATTTTTGCCCACTCCTCCATGCAGAATTCTTTCAGCTGTGCGATGTTTGAGGGGTTTCTTGCATGCACAGCTCGTTTCAAATCCCCCCACAACATCTCGATGGGATTTAGATCCGGGCTTTGACTTGGCCATTCCAGAACCCTCCATTTCTTTCTTTTCAGCCATTCCTTGGTGGACTTACTGGTATGTTTAGGGTCATTGTCATGTTGCAAGGTCCACCTTCGGTTGAGAGAGAAAGACTCTCAACTTTCTGACAGATGGCCTCACATTATCCTCAAGCACCCTCTGGTACAATGAAGAATTCATCGTGGATTCTATGATGGTGAGCTGCCCAGGCCCTGATGCAGCAAAGCTGCCCCAAACCATAATATTTCCACCAACATACTTTACAGTTGGTATCAGATTCCTGTGGTCAAATGCTGTCTTTGGTTTTCACCAAACATGTCTTCTGGTACTGTGGCCAAATAGCTCTACCTTTGATCATCTGTCCAGAGCACATTGTTCCAGAAGTGCTGGTCTTCTGTGCTGGTTCCAGAAGTGCAAACTTTAGTCTTGTCCTGATGTTCTTTCTGGACAGCAAAGGTTTCCTCCTGGCACACCTCCCATGTAGATCAAATTTGTGCAGCCTCTTTCTAATGGTGGACTCATGCACTTTGACATCAACAGTGGCAAGAGCTACCTGTAGGTCCCATGATGACATTCTGGCGTTCTTTGAGACTTCTTTCAGCATCTTGCGGTCTGCTCTCGGGCTGAACTTGCTGGGGCGGCCTGGCCTGAACAAGTTGGCAGTTGTTTGGAATCTTCTCCACTTGCAGATGATCTACACCCGGTCCCTCGAGCGAGGAGGCTTGCTTCGATCTCTCCACGACATCAAAGTTCGAGTATTTTCCCATTCGGGTCTTTGTAAAATTTCCACTGGTTATTTTATTGTGTATGTGTTATTGTGCGTTTCTATTTAATTTTGGTTTTGTAATTATTGCAAATTTGTGTGTAATTAGTCGTTTTTTGTTCGCACCTCATGCGCGGCCTGGTCTCTCCAGGCTCCCTCCCCCCCCTCCCCCCCCCCCCCCCCCCCCCCCCGTCAGTATTTTTTGAATACAAGTTCTTTCCTTCATAGTATTTGCTTGCTTCTTTGATTTTCTTTTCTCCCCCCCTACCTCTCACGGACATCTTACCCTTTGTCCAACGCTTTAAAAACAAAACAAACAAATAAACAAAAAATTCTTTTTTAATTCTTTCTCTCCTCCCGGACACGTGCTTGCTCGCTCTCCTCCTCATCTCGACTTGTACCCCGCCCCCTATATCTCGTTTTTCTTCCACCTCTGCTCCTTCTTTCTCAAATCCACGTCCTCACTTAGAGACTTTTCGCAGATTAGTTTTCATGGTTTTGTTTAAATATTATTTAAATATGTTTAAACCGCAGCCGTGATGCTGACGCCGCCCCACCCCACCCCCTCCTCCCCCCAGAATTTCCATGTTTTAAACGTTTCCCAGGGTATACCCTGTATTAGAATAGGTACACCGTATCCCTGCATGTCGTAAGAGACGACTAAGAGGGTTGGCGTCAGGAAGGGCATCCGGCCATAAAAACATTGCCTCAAAAAGAGAACCATGACAATTACAACTACATATGGGCAGGGTACAGCCCGACGTGGAGATCGGTTTCTGAGGTTTGGGACATGGAATGTAGGGACAATGACAGGGAGATCAGGAGAAGTGGTGGAAGTCTTGGTCAGAGGAAGAGTGGACATATGTTGTGTGCACGTGCAAGAGACGAGATGGAAGGGAAGTGGTGTGAGAATGGTGAAGGGTAGGCAGGGACAGAAATACAAGTTTATGTGAGTTGATGGGGGTGAGTTGCTTGAAGGATGAAGTGGGACAAATCGTTGTCGACCCGGATGGAATTAAAGGAAGATGGAAAACACAAATGGAAATGCTGTTGAATACAGAGAATGAATGGGATGGCAACATAGAGAGTAACCCAGTTTTAGGACCGGCAGAGAAGATAACTGAGAAGGAAGTTGAGGAAGAGATAAAAGCAATGAAGAGTAGAAATGCGGGAGGGCCGACGGGAGTTGGGGGAGATATGTTGAAGGCAGCAGGAAGTTGGGGTGTGAAGAGAATGACAGAGATCTGTAATCTGGTGGTGAAAGAAGGCCGCATTCCAGTGGCTTGGGTACCCTCGTCCCTCTATACAAGGGGAAAGGTGACCCTCTGGAGTGTAGCTCGTACCGAGCAATAAAGTTATTGGAGCATGGAATGAAGGTATTGGAAAGGGTGTTGGAGAGGAGGATGAGGAAGAAAGTGAAGATCGACGAAATGCAGTTTGGATTTATGCCAGGAAGAGGAACGACAGACGCGCTTTTCATTGTGAGGCAGTTGCAGGAGAAGTACATGTAGAAGAGGAAGAAGTTGTTTCTTGGGTTTGTTGATCTGGAGAAAGCATTCGATAGGGTTCCACGCAAAGTATTGACATGGGCATTGAGGAAGTTAGGAGTGGAGGAATGGTTGATCAGAGTAGTGATGGCAATGTACAAAAGAGCACGCACAGCTGTAAGGACGAAGGACGGGAACAGTGGTGAGTTTGAGGTGAAGGTGGGAGTGCATCAGGGGTCGGTACTAAGTCCACTACTATTTGTAGTTGTGATGGAGGTGCTGGCTCAGAACGTAAAGGAGGGTTTACCGTGGGAGTTGTTGTATGCAGATGATCTGGTGTTGATTGCGGAAAGTATGGATGGACTGAAGGAAAAGATGAACAAGTGGAAGGAATGTATGGAGACAAAAGGTCTGAAGGTGAATATCGGAAAGACGAAGGTGATGGCAAGTGGTAAAGCATGTGGTGAGGTGGAAAGAACTGGGAAGTGGCCCTGTGCTGTGTGTGGGAAGGGTGTCGGAGTGAACTCCATTCAATGTACAATGTGCGCTGAGTGGGTTCATCAAAAATGTAGTTGTCTGAGAGGGTCATTAGCCAGTGTGGCAGCTACATTCAAATGTAAGGTGTGCACAGAGGGAGCTGCAGATGGAGGAAATGTTGAGTTGGATCTTGGAGACGGCGTGAAGCTGGAAGGTGTGAAAACATGTTGCTACCTCGGAGACATGCTGAATGGAGAAGGTGGATCAGACTCGGCAACGGTTGCTCGAGTGAGATGTGCATGGAAGAAGTTTCGGGAACTGAGTGGCGTGCTGATGAGGAGGGGAGTGTCGTTGAAGCTGAAGGGAAAGGTGTATGCTGCATGTGTGAGAGGTGTTGTGATTTATGGGAGCGAGACATGGGTCATGAATGTCGAGCAGCAACACGAAGGCTGCAAAGGGTGGAAATGCGAATGGTTCGGTGGATGTGCAGAGTGTCGTTGAGAGAGAGGAAGACAAATGATGAATTGCAAAAGATGATGGGAATAGAGCCTGTGATTGATGCTGTGAAGAGGAACAGGTTGAGATGGTTTGGTCATGTGTTGAGGAAGGATGAAAGTCCTTTCACTCTTTCACGCTCTTTCACGCTTAGCTCTTTCACAAGCCTCGATTCAGTATACAAAAAAAAGAAAAAAGAAAAAAAAAGTGACTGGTTGAGAAGAGTGATGGAAATGAATGTGGAAGGAAGTAGAGGACGGGGAAGACCGAGAAAGACTTGGCTAAAGATGGTGGAAGAAGAAATGCGGGTAAGGGGGTTAACAAGGAGAGATGCAGAAAATAGGGCAAAATGGAGAAGATTGTCATGGGGACCGCAAGGCCAACCCCTGCTCTAGCAGGGAAAATGGCCTTAAAATGCATGTTGTTGTTGTTGTTGTTGTCGTTGTTTTCATCCGATTGACTTGAAAATTTAACAGCATTTGCACATCGTCACTAAATAGGGCAACTAACTATTTTTGAGGTCAAAGGTCAACTCAAGGTCAACCTTCCAGAATCATCATTTTTCATCCTGTTGACCCGAGCTTTGATCAAGATTGTAAATTTTAATCTTCATGAAATTGACAATTTGCTGTGTCAATGGAAAACCTTTGGGGGGGGGGGGGGGGGGGGGATTTTGCAAGTATCATGCTCCGCATGACGTCTTCTTGTTTGTCTTTGTTTGTTTGTTTGTCCAAACAGAATAAATATGATTTTCTCTGTAACCATTGATCCGATTGATAGGAAATTTTCACCAAAGGTACAACTCCACCTGCAAATTCTTTTAATGACAATGATGTCATAGGTCACGTGGTTCGGCCGCCATCTTGGAAAAACCGAAAAACTTTGCACCTCTATATCTCTGAGTGCTGAATAGAAAAAATTGAGACATGGCTCATTGTAAAGAACTCTCCATGGGGAATAAAATATTTTAATGATGATGTCATGGGTGCTTCCATTATGACGTCAAATTTCGACAAGTACAAAACTTCATCCGAGCAAGATGAAATTTCCTGAGCATAATCTCGAAATAAATTAGTTTAGAAAAAAAATAATGACGTCATCGGTCACGTGGTTCGGCCGCCATATTTGTTTTAACACAAAAGCCTTAAAAACCACTAAAAATACATTCTGGCAAGGGTTTGCAATCTCTGCTCTTTCTTGTTGCTGTTTACTTTCCTCCTGAACACCTGGTTCATGATGTAGGGAATCCAGGTTTAAATCCAATATGTTACACAGGATGTATGTGTGTCTATAATCCACCATTGTCCTTGTATTTCATGTAAATGTACACAGTGTCATGCTTGGATATGTGTTCAAGTTCGAAATAGTGACTTTCGCTCTTTCACGAGCCTCGATCTTGTATACAAAAAAAAAAAAAAAAAAAAAAAAAAAAAAGGTTCGAAATAGAGCCTAAAAATAAAACAATATATATATATATTTTAGAATACTTACGAAAGAAGCCTTCCCAGTATGCTATAGGCATGGAGGTGAAGGTTTTGAGTAAGTCAGCTTCATGTACACGAGCTAGCGTGGACAGCAGGTCCAATCCATGAACCCAAGAGGCTCGAGTTACATCCTCCACATCACATGCTGTGAGGAACGCAAAGTGAGAAAAACCCTGGTGGTGGATTAAGGTAATGAGGTGGAAACAATAAGGTAGCTTGCCAATGAGGCACGGTGACTTCAAAAAACTGAGTGATAACTCACGTGTTCCCGGCATACTGGTGAGGACAAGTTCAGAGAAAACGATGTCACAAATGTCCCTCAAGCTGTGGACACGAAGGAAGTGTGTGGGACAAAGGATTGCACATGTTCTCCATAAAGTACACAGTGAGCAGAATAGATCAAGAAAGCCTTGAACCTGTGGGGGACATCAAACCGAGTTTGGTATCAAATTATAAACCTATAATCGATTGTTACCAAAATGGCGATCCCACCCACGGGTACTTGCCTTATCCAAATTAGAAACCCATATCGAGTGTTAACATCATGGCGATCCCACCCATCATACTTGCCCTCTCCAAGTTGGAAACATATATCGATTGTTACCATTATGGCGATCCCAGCCACGGTACTTGCCCTGTCCAGGTTAGAAACCCATAGAGTGTTACCATCATGTTGATCCTACCCACGGTACTTACCCTATCCAAGTTAGAAACCTATATCGAGTGTTAACAGCATGGCGATCCTACCCACTGTATTTACCCTGTCCAAGTTAGAAGCCAATATCAATTGTTACCATCATGTTGATCCTACCCACGGATCATACTGTTGCGGATCCCGGGGTTCGTCGACGTACTAAGGGGGGAGTTATGCCCCGTTTCCCCACGAACTCCCGTTCCACACAGGCCGTTGACCGCGAGCGACTAAACTCGTGATTAACGGATTGCTTAAGCAATTCCAATTTCCCAGTCACGCGTCGAAGAATTTACTGGTCAATATTCCCAAATACCTTCAAGACACGTGACCGGAGAAACCGGGGATCGAACCCTCACTTTCCCACACCGTTTGGAATGCCGAGCGGTTTGCACATGGTGTGGAAAGCGGCCCTTACCCCAACAAGGATTATGAACCCGATTCAAACCTAATTCGGTCTCAGATGGTTTGAGGTCACTTGATGAAAGGATGTAACGAGCAGGTAGAAGATGAAGAACAAAAATGAACAGCCTTTTATTTGTACAAGGCACAGAGAAAAGAACAAAGATTTAGCTTACCAAATATTCCTTACCTCATAATAAACCCCGACTGGTACCTTCACACTCTGATATACACACACACACACTCACAGGGACAAAAAGCTGGGGTTAAAGGTCCGTACCGATGCACGTCCTTGGGAGTCCTTGCTGGTGACCACGGTGACCTTGCCGGTGTTCACAGCCCGGTCCCCACGTGCAGCCTGGACCAGGTAGATTCCACGCAGGTCGGACGAGTGGAAATTGCCAACACGTGTGGGTCAGCCAGACGGCACAAACGATCGGTGCATAAACTTAGTGTTTATCCAGAAGACAAAGCAAAGGGCGAACACGTGTCGTCTGGTGGAGGAAGAACCGAAAAGGCAAACAAGTCCAGGTGTGTCCTCCGTGAAAGGTCCCAAACGCAAGAGAGATCGTGTCGTCTACGAGGCACAAAAGGAACAGAGCAGGAGGACGTGGCGAAAGGACAATAGCGCAAGTGTGTTCTCCACGTGGCGAAATCCCAGGGCAAAAGAGAGCAAGAAAATCCAGGTGTGTCCTCTGTGATGTCCCAGCGAAAAGAGATCGATACTGCGCTGCGCATCGGCTAATCTCAGGCTTCCCCACGCCCTTCAAACAGCCTCCCATGGGGCGCTTTTGGTCACGTGCTGGCCTTCGATCTCCCCTCCCCCAAAGAAGGTTACATTCCTCCTTCCATCTTTCGTTCAGGGAAGGTTTCACTGTCCATCAGTCACGTGGGCCTGTGGTGTTGGCTACGCCTCTCTGCATATCTTAATGGCCCCGCGTTTAACCAACGAACATCCTGCCTACTCAACGCATATTGGTCTTTTCTTACTACACAATGGGGAAGGGCTAATCTGTACATTCAATAGAAAATAACTAACTAATGCAGGCTACATGTTGTCGTGCAATTTAACTAGAGGGAGTTTGCCTTTATGGCACAACTACAACAATACTCTGTTGGAACCCAGAACACTGCATAGTGGTACTCCAGCCTTGAAACAACGAACAGATGAAAGGATTCCGTTGAGTGTGACACGTTGGCTACGAGAATAGAGGAAGTCAGGAAGTCATGTGTGTTGTTGGCCTTGGATGCAATAGGCAGACAGTTTGGAGAGCAAGGTGGGATGCCAGACTGTATTGAATGCTCTTGATATGTCCAGAGATTACCCTGACCTCATGTCTGAGATTGAGGGCCTCCATCTACTGTTGGGTGAGTCAAAGCAGCATGTCCAAGGTAAATTCACCTGGTCTAAATCCACATTGATGATCTGAGATGAAGATTATGGAGAAAAGGAAGGGTTTCATATCAACTGTGATGATGGATTCCATGACCTTGCTGATGATTGGAAGTAAGCTGATATGTCTGTAGATAAGGGGATCAGTTTTTGCACCTTTTTACCTCCACCACCAGAGGTGGATGGAGGTTATGTTTTCACCCCTGTTTGTTTGTCTGTTCGTCTGCGAGGAGGATATCTCAAATTCTGGAAGGATTCGGCCAAAACCTAGTGGACAGGCTGGGTATGTGACAATAACAAATTAATTAGATTTTGGTGAAGGTCCGGTTGTAGATCTGGCCTATCGGTGAGATACAAAACGTCAACTGTTCAGCCTGGCAGAGGTATGCACTCCACTCTAGTTGATGTAATGTTAGAAACCTATATCAAGTTACGGATTCGTCATGATTACGAATTACGGATTACGGATTCGTTATGGATTCGTCACTTCAGTCTTTGTGGTTTTCATCTACTTGAAGCATTTTTAGTTTCAGGTACTATTATTGTTACGGTTTCGGTATGAAATGGAGATAACCGTCTTCAAAGGTGAAAATAGTGTTTGAGAAGAAAAACGAAATGGGTGAAGAAGAAACCGGAAAGAAAAAAAGAGGCAGGCGCTGGGAATCGAGAGAGATCGGAGAAGAAGGGCTTCTCTGCTTCGTGGTGGCGAGCGGACCTTTTGGACATTGGTCGCGAGCGAATGTTGGTTTCCCCAGGAAAGGGATTCCCGTGACAGTGTCGTTATTGCAGTTGCAATTAAACCTGTGTGACGGGTTTTGGTTCCGAGAGCGCATCATCGTTGGAGAGCAGGCCGACGCCTCCATTATCGGCCGGTCCGCCATTTCACCTCGCACAAGCCATTCACCCTGTTCCACGTGTGTGTCGTGGGTTTTCCCTGGAGCAACCTCAGCGTGGGAACCGCCGATTGTTCATGTCGGCTTCATTGTCGGGTGAACGTAAGGTGTGAGTTTTCACTCACCTTTTGGGTGAATCATTACCGGACCGACTTCGGCCCGACCTCTCGCCTCGCGGCGCTGCTACAGCTTTGACTGTCGAAAGACCTGTTCAGGTCCCAGTACGACCGTTTTGCGTTGATCGCCAGAGCGGGGATCGACTTTGGCCTGGTGTCGTGACACCGTGACTTTGGGGAATGTTACAGTTCACTCACATTGGAGTACTGTGAGTTATTGATTAAGGAATATATTGGTGGTACCATCATAGGAATTGAATGGTTTCTGATGTGCAAGTGAGAGTTTCCTTGTACTTGTGTTAAGTGTTATTATTGTGTGAGTTTTGAATACAATAATTTGTTTTGTTTCAATTGCTTGGTGTAGTTCTACCATTGGTCATTGGGACACACACATAATAGCACATCTTTCTGCCGTGACTCCTTTCGAGGCTCGGAGGTACACCGTGGCCGGGGTTTAGGGAGGGAGTCCGTAACAGTAATGCAGTGATGTTGGCTGATTCCCAAGCAAATGGAAGATGGCCGAGGGCAAACGAGAGGGTGAAAAGGGCAGGAAGAGGATGTGCAAGAGAAGGAGAGCAGGTTTTTCGGACATGTGAGCTGATGTGATCCAGTCCATTTGCAGAATCAGAGTCGAGGGTTGCCAGAAACCTTTCCACCTTCTCAGGTGCAAGAGACAGAGTCCAGGAGCAGTGGGGTGGAACTAGCTATGGTGGGTGGTGAGAGTGAGGGGTTGGGGACACAAGATTTGGAAGCAAACACAGAAATGAGACATTCGTCCTTCTCACAAGCGAAGTCGGCTTTGGTACCATCTGAAGAGAGGTAAGTGACGGAGGGGTAGTGGACTCCAGAGACAGACTTAACAAGGCACCACAGGGTTTTAGAGGAGGGAGACAAGTTTGAACTCTGAACGGATTTGAGTGTCCATCACCAGAAAGAACTAAGCTTTCGCGACAATTCCACAAGTTATGAGAAACTATGTACTATGTCTGACAAACAACGTGTGTTATCAGAAAAAGGAAGGCATGCAAGTGGCAATGAGCATCCTTCTGAGCGCATGCGCACGCACACACACATAGAAAATGCACCACAATGGTGGTGAGGGGATGCGGCCTGGGATTTGAAGAACTGAGGGCCGCATCAAATACCTCGGTTTCGAAGGCAGTTAAGACCGAGCCACAAACGGCAGCTTCAATAGGAGGAGATACGCACAAGATGCCCGGTATCATGCCATTCAACGAGTGTGTGACACGGCCTGGCCATGCAGCTTGGTGAGGGGACGGTGTAGATCCATGCGACCTCCCATGTGACCTCCAGGTGCCCGGTGCCTTCGAGAGGGAAGGCCCGGGATTTGGCGAGCTCCCGCTTGCAGGGTCAAGGACAGGAGAGATCAAGTTTGGTGGGGTCAGGTACTGCGACAAATACGACTTCGATGGGAGTGAGAACCAAGCCAAGAACAGCAGCGTTGATAAGGCAGAGGGCCGGGAATGTGGCGCCCAGAATCACTCTGATCGACATGTGTTTGGGACACCGCCTGGCTTTGAGGCTTGTTGGGTTTTGCCGACCCCATCATGCTGAGAACGAAAACACAAGCTTTGGTGACTCCCATTTTTGGGAAGTTCTGCCTGCATGGGACCACGTTCCATGGGATCAAGGACCGCGCCAAATATAACGACTTTCATGGGAGCGAGAACCGATTCGGGTGCAGCAGAGGGATGCACGGGGAGAGGTGTGGGGAGGGTCAGAGCTGCACCAGCCATCATGCTATCTGGGACGCTGCCTGGCACCCTGGCCTTGTGGCTTTTTGGGTTTTGCCGACTCTATCCTGTGAAGGGAGGATGAGACGAGAAGGACGAGACTGACAATGAAGAGACCGAGAATGAAGAGACCGAGAAGAGAGAGATTGAGAAGAAAGAGATGGAGGAGAAAGAGACGAAGGAGAAAGAGATGAAGGAGAAAGACGAAGGAGAAAGAGACAAAGGAGAAAGAGAACGAGGAGAAACACTGAGAAGAGAGACCGACACCGGTTGTATTCGGGCATACCCTGGAGGCCACATAGGAGGTCGCACGGATCGACACCGTCACCACTTTGGGGAGGCCACGTAGAAGGTCGCACGGATGTACATCGTCGCCACTTTGGGGAGGCCACACGGGAGGCCACATGGGAGGCCACATGGGAGGTCGCGCAGATGTACATCATCATCATCATCACCATCATCACCACCAGCATCATCACCACCACCATCATCACCACCATCATCATCATCATCACCACCATCATCACCACCACGATCATCACCACCACGATCATCACCACCACCATCATCACCACCACCATCATCATCACCACCACCATCATCATCACCACCATCATCACCACCACCACCATCATCACCACCATCATCATCACCACCACCACCATCATCATCATCACCACCATCATAATCATCATCACCATCATCATCACCACCACCATCATCATCACCACCATCATCATCATCATCATCATCATCACCACCACCATCATCATCACCACCATCACCACCACCACCACCATCATCATCATCATCATCACCACCACCACCACCACCACCACGGGGACAAACGGAAAAACGGAGCATGGCTAAGGAGACGGTTTGGCACATACGGCATGGCTCCTTGCTGGGGTGAAGATGGATTCTTCAGGACAGGTGATGGCTCCATTAAAAGAAACATGGACAAGGAGAGGGCTTGTTCCATAAGGCATGGTTCCTTGGTGGGGTGAATATGTATGTTTCGGGACTGAGGAAAGCTCCGTTAAACAGAGCACGGGTAAGGACATGGCTTGGTCTATGAGCCGTCGTTCCTTGCTGGGTGGTTCCGTGGATGAGCCGTGGTTCCGTGGATGCTTCGGGACCAGGGATGGCTCTGTTCAATCTGACAAACTCGCGAGTTGAGATGACGACCGGTGGCGACGGTAAGTACACACACACGCACATACATGCATCGTGGTTTACACATACAGTCACGTGAAAAAGTAAGTACACCCCATGTAAAGTTTTGACTTTTTCAACATATTTCAACATAAAGCTATTTGATCTTCATTTCAACAATATTGATAGATAAAGGTGATATAATATAACAAATATCATGAAAGATTTACATTTTGTAGTCCATTGTATAATTTAAATAAACATAAATGCAAATTTCGCATGTGGAAAAAGTAAGTACACCCCTACATTTATCACTACTTCAAATACCTAAAATTAGAATCAGGTGCACCAGCTCAGGTGCAAATGATTAGAACATCGTTAGAGAGGATCTTGGAGGAACCTGTCTTATTTAAACCTCAGACATTTAGTTTTGTTTGCTCTTTGTTGGTGAAGTGTGCGGCGTCACCATGCCTAGATCAAAAGAGCTCTCTGAGGCCTTCAGAAAGAAGGTTATAGATGCCTACGAGTCTGGGAAGGGATTTAAAAATATCTCCAAACCATTTTAAATCAATCATTCGACTGTCCGGAAGATCATCTACAGGTGGAGAAGATTCCAAACAACTGCCAACTTGTTCAGGCCAGGCTGCCCCAGCAAGTTCAGCCCGAGAGCAAACCGCAAGATGCTGAAAGAAGTCTCTAAGAACCCCAGAATGTCATCACGGGACCGACAGGTAGCTCTTGCCACTGTTGATGTCAAAGTGCACGAGTCTACCATTAGAAAGAGGCTGCACAAATTTGATCTACATGGGATGTGTGTGTGCCAGGAGGAAACCTTTGCTGTCCAGAAAGAACATCAGGGCAAGACTAAAGTTTGCCAATGAACACCGAGGCAAAGACCAGCACTTCTGGAACAATGTGCTCTGGACAGATGAGTCAAAGGTAGAGCTATTTGGCCACAGTACCAGAAGACATGTTTGGCGAAAACCAAAGACAGCATTTGACCACAAGAACCTGATACCAACTGTAAAGCATGGTGGTGGAAATATAATGGTTTGGGGCAGCTTTGCTGCATCAGGGCCTGGGCAGCTCACCATCATAGAAACCACTATGAATTCTTCATTGTACCAGAGGGTGCTTGAGGATAATGTGAGGCCATCTGTCAGAAAGTTGAAGCTCAACCAAAGGTGGACCCTTGCAACATGACAATGACCCTAAACATACCAGTAAATCCACCAAGGAATGGCTGAAAAGAAAGAAATGGCGGGTTCTGGAATGGCCAAGTCAAAGCCCGGATCTAAATCCCATCGAGATGTTGTGGGGGGATTTGAAACGAGCTGTGCATGCAAGAAACCCCTCAAACATCGCACAGCTGAAAGAATTCTGCATGGAGGAGTGGGCAAAAATTTCTCCCAGTCGATGTCAGAGACTGGTAGACAGTTATAAGAAACGCCTACTTGAGGTTGGCTGGCCAGTACGAGGGAATGAGGGAAGGGAGGGTAAAGACTCTCGCCGGCAAACAAGAGTGAACATGCACTCTCGGCAAGCCCCGAGAGAAAAAGCGTAGGTGACTGAGTGATCAGCTAACCCGGTCCCTCATACACATCAAATGTTAAACGCACCATGTGTCCACAGGCCAACACGCATTTGTGGCCCGTAGATGTGTACATGGACCCTTTGGTGATCTCACCTGTTGTAGATGGACAGGCATAACATCGTGACCTGCTTCTTTGGGTTGTCCTTGCCCAGTCTCATCCTTGTGGGGTGTGGGGGACTTCCTCAGGCACCATTGCCCGCCTCATATATACACCTAACCTCTGCCTTATAATTTACAACCGACTCACTGTGAGGCCAAAAAACACCGTGAGTGAAGCACCCGAAAGCTAAACAGAGCTACCGCGGCCACTGTTTAAGAGACTAAGTCCAGCCACGCACAATCTATAAGCAATATACATCAGTCATAAGCGTAACCAGCGCAAACTGCCCAAACACACAAAAGAGGGGGGGGGGGGGGGGGATATTTTGTGTGTGGGTTTATGGAATTTTTTTTTTTTTTTGTATATACACACACACATATATAATATATATATATATATATATATATATATATATATATATATATATATATATATATATATATATATATATATATATATATATATATATATATATATATATATATATATATATATATATATATACAGGGTGATTGAAAAGTAACTCCCTATTTTAAAATACTTATAATTTATTTCTTAACTATAATTTTTACAAGAAATGGATATAAGAAGAAAGCATATAGCATGAAGTTTTATTTAAAATTCGATATGGGCACCAGAATTCGCCACCAGCTTCTCAAGCCGCCCGGGAACCGCGTCAACTGATTTCACCAGGAACTCTTGTGGGATGGAAGACATAACTTCTCGTATTCGCCCTTCAAGTTCTTCCAAAGTCGTTGGTTTGGTACAGTAGACTTGCTCTTTTACCCAACCCCAAAGAAAAAAGTCACATGGTGTTAAGTCAGGGCGCCTGGCTGGCCACTCATACGGACCTCGACGACCCATCCATCTCCCAGGGAAGTGGGCATTCAGCCATTCACGAACAACAATAGCAAAATGTGGAGGAGCGCCATCTTGCATGAAAATCAAATCTTCAACATTCTCCGAAGCACTGATAATTGGCCAGATTTTGTCTTGCAGCATGGTGAGGTACCTTTTGGCATTCATGGTATCGCGAAGAATGAAGGGACCTACAATCCTTTCCGAAGTCATTCCACACCACACCGTTACCTTGGGCCGATATTGCGTTTTTTAGAAATAACACGAGGATCTTCTCCTGCCCAGTAATAGCAGTTGTGACGGTTCACAAACCCACCGATGTGAAATACCGCTTCATCAGACCAGAGGATATTTTTAAAGAGATCAGACCAATCTTCATACCACTAGCTGGGCACGCTCCTGCAGGGTAAGACGTCCAGCCATGTTTGTCGGGCTTCCGAATTTCAAACAAAAAATAATCTGAAAAAAAACCAACACAGATTAAATTCTCATACATTAAGGAACAAACACTAAAAATTTGAGAAAACAATAAATAAATAATTTCTAAATATTTTAAAATAGGGAGTTACTTTTCAATCACCCTGGTAAAAATATATATATATTGTGAGAAACCACCGGTGAAACCACCTGTTCTCACCCAGATTTGGTGCCCCGCCCACCGCGTGACGTGGCCTCCTTGGAGCCTCACGCGATCGGGAGGCGATTCGGCACGTGATTGGTGGAGGGGTCAGAGAGCGCGGTCGCCATCTTATGCAACGGACGCGACTCTCGAAGGCTCCGAGTGGGAAATAGATAAAGGGATTTCCCTTAATCTTCACGACAGCCGCGTTGGGCTGATCGTTTACCGTTCTGTATTTTACGAGTGAGTAACTCCGGAAGAGAACGAGTGATTCCCGGATCTCGTGGATTGGAACCGTGAGTCAGATATTGCCTGCGTCGTGTTGGAGCTGCTGGCCGACCGTTCCTGCAGGCCTTGTGCGGTGTATTCCACTCTGTTACCCTCCGAGTCCCGGAGATCGTCGATTGGAACCGCGAGTGATCTTGCCTGCGTCCTGTTGGGAGCTTCTGGGGCCGACAGTTCCTGCAGGCTTTGTGCAGTGTATTCCATCCTGTTACCATTTATGGTTTTTGTGATCGAGCCAATAAAGCATCGTGCCTTACCCCTAGAAGGCCGATTAAAACACAATTGTGTTTATTGAGTTCTCTCTGTCCACTCCGTGGACTACTTGAAGCCCGGACATTAACGTCCGTATTCCGTGCTGGGAACCATTTCACAGCCGGGATCGCGACAATATACATATAAATATATTCATCTCTGTACACCTATATACATGCATATGTACACAGCAAGCAGCTCTCCTATCGTGCCACCGACCTACCACGGGTTGAGCAAATTAATGCGTCATACGGCACAAGACACACGTCATACGGTACACGGCATATGGCCTACGGCACACGGCACACGGCACACAGCACCCGTCACGCTCCATACATTACACATCGGGTGGGTGCGTCTCCGTCTCCTTCCCGGGTGTCAGTGCCAAACGTTGCAAGCATGTCGAGTGAGAAGAGGAGCGCCGCCCGTGCCAATCTCTGCGCCACCGCATTCGGACGGAGAACAACGATGAGCAGGAGCACGTCGGAGTTCTTGGGGAACCATTTTCCTCTCGCCCCTAACGGGAAGCCAAAGGGTAGCACCTCAGGAACCTGAAGCTCAGTGCACACGAGCTGCTTCAGGATCCTGTACTTCATGATCTTTGCATGGTAGGCACGCTTGAAGCTTCTCGAGTCTCTCTCGAACACCACCGTAACATCCAAGATGATCGGTGGGAAGCCACTCTTCGTCAAGATGAGATCCGGCCTGTACCTTTGCCCCTCGCCTCTGATGAATGTTCGCTCCTTGGTGGTCGTCCATCCACAATTCCTGGCAAGGCCTTCCACCATTTTACAGAGCCTGTGGTGCCTCCTTATCCTTGCTTCCTGTATTTCAGGGCAGCAGGACAAGATGTGGACCAAGGTCTCGACCTCCTCTCCACACCTTCGACATTGAACGTCCATCTCAGGCCTACCCCTGGCCAGCGCCGCCCTGGTCGGGTACGTATTGGAGCGCAATTGCAGGGCCGCGATGGTATGGCGAGTCCTGCCCAGCCTCAGCTCATATAGCCAGTCATTGCTGATGGGGTCATTACAGAACGCCGCGACCCCGAGCCCGTAAACCGGCTGCGCACACCACTTGTGAAAGACAGCTGTCCCCCAACCGCTCGTCGTAATGCCCCGAGCGGGGGTGACCTCCAGGCTGAGCTCGGTAAAGCGGGACTGTAGGGATGTGCCCGCCGGGGACCTGATCGCAATGGTGCGGGTCACGTGGTCGCGCGAGTGCATCAGCATCCAGTCCCGGGCCGCTACCATCCTCGGAACGGCAGCCACGAGCTCCGCGAGACCGATTCCACCATCTCTGCATCTTGAATGGAGGAGCCCGTTGGGTGTCATTTCCGGAAGATGAAGGGCTCGCTTCACTGCCGACGGAATGGCCCGGTCCATCACGACCAACCTGTTTTTGGATGCCTTACCACACACAAGATCGTGAAGCATCCGGGGAATGATGTGGTTTTTAATCAGGGCTCCCCTTATCCTCGCGCGGACCTGAGCATCCCTAACTCTGTCCAGCCACAGCATGAGCCTGCCCCGTACATCATCAAGACAGGCGTAGCCGGACAGGCAGATGGTGATGCCCAGGTATTCAAACTTGTCATCCGGTCGTAGCATCCTGATGCTGTCATCCCCGAACGTCCACTCGGCGCAGTTGTTGTAAACCGGGGCCCCCTCGGCCGTGTGGTCAAGGTAAAACCCCTTGGTCTTGGCCAGGTTCAAGGAGAGCCCGGAGCCTTGGTAAAATCGTTCGACCACCATCAGATTGTGCTGCATACCCTCCCAGGAGGAACTGACCAGGGTCACGTTGTCAACATACACGAGACCGCACACCTGCACCACGCACGTCCATTCCTCCCGTTCCCGTTCACGTCTCCTTCCGTCTGCCACTTCCGCCGCTTCTGCTGCTGCTGGATCTCCGTCCTGGGATCCCTCTATTCCACCGTCATCCTCGGCAGCGTCAGCAGCAGTGTTCTCCGTCTCCCTGCTCGGATGGAATCGGATTCGTCCACACGCTCGGGCCTCCTTTGCAGTCAATTCCAGCGCCATTCTGAGGTCTGAACTCCAAACTCCCGAGACCCTGAAGAAGTATGGTGCACCAGCCCTTTCCAGTTCACAGATGAGGTGGTCGAGAGCCAAATTAAAGAGCAAGGGAGATAATGGATCCTCCTGCTTGACTCCGACCTTCAACCCAATTGTAGGCTTGTCCTGCCCAATTTTCCCAAAGGTGGTGGTGACCCCAACCGGGGTGCTCATAATGAGGTCGATCAGGTGCCCCGGGACCTCTTTAGACAGGAGGGTGGCATAGATGTGGGAGTGCGACACGGTGTCAAAAGCTTTGGCAAAATCCAATAAGACAACCGCGACCGCCTTTTTATTAGTTTTGGCCTCGCCCAAGATGTTGACTAGCGTGTCGGTATTCTCGCTACAGCCTGGTGCCTCAATGAATCCCCGCTGCCACGTATTTAGCTGGCAGGCCTCACTTATCCTATTAGCCAAAATTCTGGAGAAGGTCCTGCCAATCACCGACCCAATTGTCAGGGGCCTCCAGTTACCCAGATGATGCAACTGCTCGGGGTCCGCGGTTTTGGGGATTAATTTGGACCGGCACGACTTAATCTGCTGAGGGACCGCACCATCTGCCATCCAGCTGTTAAAAAGATCCTTCAGGGAAGGGCACCGATCCTCTACCCTGGCCAAAGTGCTGGGCCTAATCCCATCTGGGCCCGCTGCAGAATTTGCCTTCATCCGTAACAGGGCCACCTGAACCTCCTCTTGGGAAATTTCTGTCTCTAGGCCCGCCCGGCGCCCATGGTTCCAAAACCATGTAAAGATACGAATTTGTCCTTGTGCTCCCATTTGGCCTTGAATCACTCGTACACCACCTCCTCAGGGATCTCACATTCCACAGTCACAGAGCCATACAGAACATCGACTGCGAGCCTCCTCCTGTTCTTCTTTGCCAAGTCGGCCAGCCTTCTGAACTGTGCTGCACGCTGCCGAGCCCTCAATGCAGTTGGCCTCGTCCTGATGGTTGCCCTTCTTCCAGACCCAACCCGATGAAAGCCAAGGCCATCCCATCTGTTTCTACTTCTATTACTCTGGGCCCGTCACTGACTGCCCCCCACACCCGCTCTCGCCCTCACCGACCTTGGACCTTGGCTTCAACAGGCATTACACCTCCTCATGAGGTCGTTCAGCAGCAGCACACTCCTCTCAGAAGTGACACCTACCATAAAGTTAACGGGCCAACACACTGGAGCCGGGGGCACAAACAACTGTTGTCTGGCAACTTGCGCTCGCTCGACATGCTTCCTCCATATAAAAGAACCAATGTGCCGCGAGCGCCCGTTTTTGCTGTCGCAGAGTCACTCTCGCCTCCTTCCTCTTCAGGTCAGATCGCTTATCTCTAATTTGCTTTAGCGTCTTCCCTGGAAGCTTACTAGCCAGCAATTTATTAATGTCAGGCCGGTCCACATATGCCCTTGTCCACCGAATCAGTGTGACAATCTCTTCAGGTGCCCAAGCCACACACTGACCCATTCCCCTTCCAACAGTATTACCTTCATGTACTCTGGGCGGTCCAGTCCTGGCACGTGCGCCCGCTATCCTGTCCCTATTCCCTTTGTCAGGGTGCTTCTGCCTGTCGTGCTGGGAGCGTCCCCGAGCCGTCGTGAAGCCAGCGGGGCACAAGGAACACGGCAATGGGAGCGATGATGTTGATGCTGATGCGCTGGCTGAGGGCCGCCTTTGTTACATTTGGGGATGTGGCACAGCAGCGCATGAAGGGAATGGAAAACAAATGTACAGGATGAACGGCGACAAAGCAGGAGGCTACGCGGGTGCGCCCTAATGATGTGACGACGCATTTCCGTGAGGTCGCTGAATCCCGCGGCACAGATACAAACATAGGTGTCGGTAGGGCACACAATGAGGATGCTTTCGGGATGGATGGGATGGACAGGTCGCTCAGGAGGCGGCACAGAAACGGGATGATATTGACACAGATGGAGGAGCCGCGCTGGGGTCACAATGGTCGATGACTCTGCCCGGGCACTCAGGGATATGCAACAGTAAATCACGGGGCTGCCGTCTCGCATTAAAACCGCATGCCGTACAACGACATGAAAGCTTCTTATTCCTATGGTCGAGGGCGAAGTGCCTTTCCATCTCCCCGAAAACATTCAAAGTCAAACCACAAGGACACACAAACAGCTCACAAGGGTAGGTAAAATCAATTTATATATACAGTAATACCCGGGCCTACGTCATTAATTGGTTCCATAAGCCGTGACGTAACTCGGTTTTTGACGTAAACCGGGCGTAATGCCTTAAAAATGAAGACAAACACCATAAAACTAGAGTAAACAACTCGAGAAAGTATATAACTATCGCTAAACCTTAAAGAACACTAAAAACACATTTTAGTCATATTTTTTAATGAGTAATGAACACAATTAATAAATGAATTTGTAAAGAATAATAAATAAAATTAATAAGATTATGTTATTCACCTTAAACATGGCGTCTCTTCTGAACACAAACACACATTTTAGCAGTCTTCGGCGTCGGCGTTTTTTCAGTGACGTATGCGAGAATACGTTCCCCATCATGAATGATGGTCGATACCGTCGACCGTGGCAGCCCTAAGGCATAGACCTTATCGCGAATCGGTAAATATCAACAGAGGGCGCTCCACAGCAAAGCATGATGGGATCGAAAAGGGGGCAAAGGTAAACACGAACCCAGAAGAGGAAGCGTCTGTCTACGATCGAGGCTGTGTTTACGGAAAGGAAGATGGCTAATGTGAAAGAAATTCAGCGTTTTTTGGCATTAAAATCCAGCGATTTAGAGAAATATTTGAGGGAAAGGGGGGTTCCCATTGGAGAAGAGAAACAACCTGCTTATGCAAGAACAGTTCCTGAATGTTGAAACCTCGATCGGCCATACAAATATCGCCGGGCTGGAACTTGTCTACAATGTTCGTCATCTTTACATTTTTTTTGTCCGACGTGTTTCCTCCTGTAGGTTTGGAGATGTATGAAATTGTTCCGCTAGGTGTAATACCAACAAGGCACTTGAGAGTAGGTCTTGACTTATATTGGCTGTACACTTGCGAACAAAACTTGGGAGACGGTGCTTTGTCCTAATCCAAAGCGAAATACGAGGTCCTCCTCGCGAAGATTAAGCCGAAGCTTCACGAGTGTCATGAGTAGTTTATCCTCTAAAGATTGAGATCGCTTAACTCCGAGTTTTGTAGTATTGTTTATTTGCCAGGTCTTGTCTTCCATTGATAATTTCCCCTTATAATAATGAAGGTTCTGTGCATGAGGGGATACTTCTGCTAATAACCACTTAAACAGGTCATAACTAGGTAAACCTGTATAAAGTTTCACAAATTCATCACAGTTTGCTATGTCCGAAACAGTAAGCTTCTTGTTACATACTGCAATGGCGGCTTTCAGTTTTGCGGCGGTGTCCTTGGCTTGCAAATACTGGCTCATGAGCTGATCACAGTTCACAGTTAATTTGTCACAGTAAAAAAGTCCTAAAAGTAGTTTAAAGTGGTAAGGCTCACGTAGTGTGTCAATGTAAACAAGCAGTCTGTCAAAGTGACAGCGACCGCCGGCGGCGCTATTGCCCCTTTCCGATCCCATGACGCATTGCGGTTCCGATTCGCGATAAGGTCTATGCGCTATCACCGACACTTTTTCACCTTTTAATCAGATTTAACTTATCTTCCATTGTAACCACATTACGCTTGGAAACACGAGCATTATCCTTCTTAGGACCCATGGCTAACACAGACACAGTAAAGGAATACTGTACGTCACCTCTGTTTTGAATGAAAAGCACATTAAAAAAATATAAAAATGTACGTACAGTATACTGTACATACGTGCAGCTGCTGGTTCTCATTTTAAATTGTTTTTTAGCTTCTTTTATTGTTAATTTATGTACTATTTTAATTATTTATTTTAAATATATTTTTTAAGGAAAATTTTTTTTTTCACGTCCGTAGGAGTGACGTAAAGTCGCACATAATGACGTTCGCTGAACTGAAATTTACTCTAGAAGAGTGGCGTAAAGTCGGATTTGACGTAGGTCGAAATGGCGTAAAACGGGGTATGACTGTATACAAAGGCAGCCTCATCCATTTTCTTAATCTCAGCCTCTGAACACTCAGTCCAGTGCCTACCATTCAGGATGTCTATATAGAATCTCCCCTTGATACTAGGATCTGGAGGTGTTGCAAGCTCCACCAGTCCCAACTCTTCTGCAGCAGAGGTCGATTCCAGCGTCCTCATCTCAGGCGCATCTGCCACCGCGCCCCCCTCTGCTGTTCGAGGAGGTGCCGGCCTTGCCACCATCTCTCTTAATTGAGGAGCATGCAGATGTTCACCCGTGCCTCCTGGCACCTCCTCAACCCGGCGCTTGAAACCGGATGGCCCTTTCCTCCAAGCTTTGCCCTTCCATCCTCTCCAGGGCTTCGGGTTATCCTGACATTGCAAGCCAGGCATGCCCCATCCAGTGCCAAAACCATCCATGTCCATCACATGGTCCCACCATGATGGTTCCCCCACTCCTGCCGTCCCTTCTCCATCCTCAACGGTCTCTTCACCTTTGTTGTCATAATCGTTGTCGTTCCTTGTTTTTGGGCAGGAGCCTAGAGTGCAGAGGCCAATAGCTCCTGGGCTGATCCACTCGAGGGGTACCATATCGTACCACACCCCATTAGAGGACCCAACCATCTGCCCATCTTCAGAGGGGACATCCCGCCTCGGGGCATGCACCGCACGCTCACCGTCGTGAACCAGCGGCAGTGCAGTGGGTGGGCCAGGTGGAAGATGGCGGTGCTGTAGTTCCGCAGCAGAGGCAGAGTCACCAAAGTCTTCCGAACTCCACCATCGTAGTTGGGTGCCAAGCTGCAGCGTATAAATTCTTGCCTCGGGCATTGTGGCAGCTCTTTCTTCGGAAAATAAAGAACCTTCCCCTAAAAAGCTCTCACCTGTCCTTTCCTTATCAAAGATCCTGTCTCGAGAAACAGTGACCTCGGTGGTGCCCTTGTTAAACTTTTTAACGTAGGCCTCCTAGTACTCACCAGCTGTACACCGCAGCTCCGAGGGAGAGCCGTCCTGGTTGGGTGCGAGGAAAGGAAGGGCGAAGACCGTTATCATCCAACAAGCCTAAGGATTCCATGACTATATCCCAGGTTCGTATTGTTTCGTAGATCGTGCAACTGCCCTTAAGAGTGATCAAAAAAGATCAAGAGATCGAGAGAAATTGAAAGAGATCAAGAGAGATTGAGAGAGACCAAGAAGGATCGAGAAGGATCGAGAGGGATCGAGAAAGACCGAGAGAGACCGAGAAAGGTCGAGGAGGATCGAGAAGGATCAAGGGCCAAGGTGTACTTACTTTTTCCACATGCGAAATTTGCATTTATGTTTATTTAAATTATACAATGGACTACAAAATGTAAATGTTACATGATATTTGTTATATTATATCACCTTCATCGATCAATATTGTTGAAATGAAGATCAAATAGCTGTATGTTGAAATATGTTGAAAAAGTCAAAACTTTACATGGGGTGTACTTACTTTTTCACGTGACTACAGTGTACACATGCACAATTGTGATTGTACATACACATGGATCGTGATTATACTGTCGGACATGACATTCACGTGGGATTGAAACCGGATGGCCCTTTCATCCAAGCTTTGCCCTTCCATCCTCTCCAGGGCATCTGATTACTGGAACATGCCGCGAATGTCAAATCCACGAATGTGGGGGCATTGTTTCAATGGGAAAAGGGGGGGGGGGGGGCGGTGGATAGATTCCTGGCAGTTCGTGATTCATAATGAGAAATAAAAAATCCCATGAAAAACCATGAATTCATGAAGCACAGAGCTGTGAATGTTGAAGCAAGTCAGAAAAACCATGAATTTGTGAAGCACAGGGCCGTGAATGTTGAAGCAGGTCAGAAAAATCGCGAATTTGCAAAGCACAGGGCCATGAATGTTGAATCAGGTCAGAAAAACAGTAAACTTGCGAAGCACAGGGCCGTGAATATTGAAGCAGGCCAGAAAAACCGCGAATTTGTAAAACACAGGGCCGTGAATGTTGAAGCAGGTCAGAAAAACCGCGAATTTGCAAAGCACGGGGCCGTGAATATTGAAGCAGGTCAGAAAAACACCAAAAGTCATGAAGCACAGGGCCGTGAATGTTGAAGCAGGTCAGAAAAACCACAAATTCACGAAGCACAGGGCGATGAATGTTGAAGCAGGTCAGAAAAACCGTGTATTTGCGAAGCACAGTGCCATAAATGTTGAAGCAGGTCAGAAAAACCGCAAATTTGAGAAGCACAGAGCCGAGAATGTTGAAGCAGGTCAGAAAAACCGCAAATTAGAGAAGCACAGGGCCGTGAATGTTGAAGCAGTTCAGAAAAACCGCGATTTTGCAAAGCACATTGCTGTGAATGTTGAAGCCGGTCAGAAAAACCACGAATTCACAAAGCACAGGGCCCTGAATGTTGAAGCTGGTCAGAAAAACCGCGATTTTGCAAAGCACAGGGCTGTGAATGTTAAAGCAGGTCAGAAAAACCACGAATTTGCAAAGCACAGTGCTGTGAATGTCGAAGCAGGTCAGAAAAACCACGAATTCACGAAGCACAGGGCTGTGAATGTTGAAGCTGGTCAGAAAAACCACGAATATGCCAGCGAAAACAATGTTGAAAAAATGTCGAATGGTGTGGGACACACCTCGTTTCCTTGCTGTTGCTGCCCCCCTCCCACACTCCCATCACCTGCAGTGGACTAAATTTACACCCTCCATTGTCCACCTGAAACAAACTCAAATTCTGTTTAAAATCAGAATGAATGCAAGATTCTAGTAGCTATAATCATAAATGATGACAAATGACCATTGCAGATTACAAATGACCACCGTTTGAAGCATTTTAAAACTGTCACATGAATCCTCCCGCAAGCGAACCTGAACGTTGAGGCCGCGGTGGCGAGGAACTCCCAACGGCACATTCTGGAGGTCTTTCAAGATTGACTGGAGGACTTGCTTGTCGCAACACCTGAAACATGAAAAAAAAAACTCCTAAAGTATCCCATTAATACACAGGGTATCCACAAATTACCGTACCAAATTGAAACAGTAATAAAATGGGACATGGACAACAAATAAAGAGACGATTGATAAGCTGAATGCATTTGAGATGTGGACATAGGGGAGGATGTCCCACATATCCTACACAGACGGGAAGACTAACGAGGAAGTGCTGCAAATGGCTGGAGAAGAGAGAAAATAAGTGCAGAACATCAAAGAGAGAAAGGTACAACACTTCGGTCACATCACATAGCAGAGGAGGCAGTGGAGAAAATGGATGATGGATATAATGAACTGCATTCAGTTAACCTATGTGAATGTGTAAGGGTATCACAGCATAGACAGACGTGAGGATCCATAGCAGTCAACCTTCTGGGAGATGAGACCAGCGAAGGAAGAACTAAAATGGTTTGTGATTTGCTGCATGTTTGCCAGAAACAACTGCAATGATGCGGTTTGCTGCATGTTAAAGGACGTTTCTCATAGCTTTATTCACTTTTTTTGATTTTCAGGCATCACATTTACTGCCAATGGTGTCCCCACAAAAAGTGCAGTGTGTTGCCTGGTTTATAGAGACTAAATCAGCTTCTCAGGTTCAACAAAGCTTCAGGATTGTATGTGGTGAGGAGGAGCTCAGTTGTGCCAAGGAAGGACGGAGGTGGCGACTGGCTTTGGAGGACAGCTTGGAAATGTGGTTTTCCCAGGAAGGATCACGGCAAATAGTGAGACCCAAAAGCTTGAGTGACCGAACTTTTTGGAAAGGATTGTTGAGAAAGTAGATGGGAGGGTTGTCCAGTCGGTCTTTTCGGAGAGACATAGTGAGAGTGTGAGATTTGTCAGGATTGAAAGACATGTTCCACTTGTTTGACCAGTTTGTGATTTTGTCCAGGTCTGCAGAGAGTGAGGAGGCTGCAGACTGCCGATCTGAGGGATGAGGAATGGAGCGGCAGAGAGCGGAGGCATCAGCAAAGAGATAGAGAGGATTTTCCAGAGAGTCGGAGAGATCATTGATGAAGACCAGAAAAGCACAGGGCCCAGAGCATTGCCTTGGGGGACTCCAGCCTGGAAAGGAAGGGGAGATGAGAGAATTTCATTCAGGGCCACGTGTTGAATGCGACCAGAGAGGAAGTCCGCAAGCCATGCGTGGAGATTTCCATGGATACCATAGGAGGAGAGTTTGGTGAGCGGAGCGGGGGGGAGGTGGGGGGTTGGAGGGGGGGGGGGTGGGTGCCAGACCGTAAAAGGCACAAGATATGTCAAGGGAGACAGCTCAGATTTTCTGTTTGACATTGAGGACCTCTATCAATTGTTGAGACAGCAGAAACAGCATGTCCAGAGTAGAGTGACCTGGTCTGAATCCAAATTGATGGTCAGAGATGAAGCCATTGGAGAAGAGGAAGGATTTGATGTCAGAAGCGATGATGGATTCCATGACCTTGCTGATTATTGGGAGCAAGCTGATTGGTCTGCAGTTGCAATGATCTGCTTTTGCACCTTTCTTGTGTAAAGCGTTAATGTTGGCTGATTTCCCAGCTGATGGAAGATGACCTTGAGCAAAAGAAAGGGTGAAGAGAACAGAGAGAGGGTGTGAAAGAGGCAGAGCAGGATTTTATCAGCAGTGGCCTGATGCCTTCTGGTCCAGTTGCAGAATCAGAATCGAGGTTTGACAGAAACTTCTCCACCTTGTCAGGAGAGAAGGACACAGAGTCTAGGAGCAGTTGGGTTCGACTGGGAAAGGTGGGAACAGAGAGAGATGGGTTTGGAACACAACATTTTGAGGCAAACACAGAATTTCAGCTTTCAGCTTTTTCAGGAGCAGTGTCAGCTGTGTAGCCGTTTGACCTAAGGGAGGAGATGGAGGGGGAAAATACACCAGAAACAGATTTGCCCAGACGCCACCAGGATTTGGAGCAGGGAGACAGGTTTGAGAGTTCAGTCTTGAGAGTGGAGAGATATTGTTTCTTGGCTCTCCTGAGGGTAAACACACACTTGTTCTGAGCTCTGTGAAAGGAACAGAGATTGCCTTCCATTGGATTTCCATTCCAAGAGGCAAAGGCAAGTTGTTTCAGGGCAACTACCTCACCACAAGATTCAGTGTGCCATGGACGGGAGGAAGGGTATGACAACTGAAGACGAGATAGAATAAATCTGTGCATGAGAGAGAGAGCAATTTACTTTGGAAGAATTCCCAGGAAAAGTTTATGTCAGAGGCAGTAGAGATGGGAGACCAGTCCAGATGATTGATGGCTGCTTGAAGACCGTGCCAGTTGGCCTGAGTGAAATGCCAGACTCGTCGACGCTGAGGAGGCTCCCTGAGAATGGCCAGAGAGATGAACACTTCAACAAGCACATGATCAGAAGAACCGATTTGAGCAGAAGAAGAACAGCAGACATTTGCAGGGAAGTTTGTCATAACCAAGGCTAGAAGAGATGACGCTCCGTTGACTGAGATCCGGGTCGGGAAATTGACAGATTGTGTCAGTCCCAATGAGTTGCAGAAGTCCTTTGTTGAGGTGCCATGACTGGTGAGAGAGGTACCCACACCCAGCCAGCTGTCATGGTGACAGTTGAAGTCGCCATATATGAGGAAAAGAGAGTTGGGATGAGTGGATAGAAGTTGGTCCAAGTTGTCAGACAGCGAGATGTAAATGGAGTCATCACTGTTGGGTGTATGGCACAGAACACATATGAACAAGAGGTGGGAGCAGAGGGGAAGCCATAGCCAGAGGTACTCCTGGGGGTGGGGTGGGAGATGGCAGTGCAGTGAGAGTGAGGAACAGAGTTTTTGATAAAGATGGCAACCCCACCTCCAGGACGAGGCTCAGGTCTATCATACCGGAGGAGGGAGTAACCAGGGAGAGATATTAAGGAATCATAGACATATTGAAGGAGGAAAGTTTCTGTTGAGCAGATTACGTCTGGTTTGTCAGAAGCAACCTGTATGGAGAGATCAATCAGGTTTGAGCGAAGGCCCCGGATGTTTGAGGTCCATACCGTTAAGGAAGAGGGAGGGGAGCATCGGATACAGGACAATGGAGGGGAGTGGTAGGGAAAGATGAGGGAGGAGAGGGGGAGTTGGGGAGAGCTGGTGACAGTGTGTTGGAGATTGCAGGAGAGCAAGGAGAAGGGGAGGATTAGGACAAAAGGTTTGAAGGTGATTGGATGAGGCACAGTGAGGAGTTGATTGAGGGGTGGCAGAGTGAAGTAGATGGTTGGAGGATGTGGAGGTATGAGTTGGAAGGGAGAGGAAGCGGGGAGAAGGCAGCTTTGTGGAGGAGTTAAGGGGCAAATTTGGGGAGGAGGGGTGAGAAGGGAGAATTGAAGAAAAATGGTGAGGAGGGAGTTTTGAAGGGGAGGGGTGAGGGGGAAGATTTGAGGGGAGCGGTGAGGAGGGAGATTTGAGGGGAGCGGTGAGGAGGGAGATTTGAGGGGAGCGGTGAGGAGGGAGATTTGAGGGGAGCGGTGAGGAGGGAGATTTGAGGGGAAATATGAAGGGCGAGTTGGTAGTTTTGAAGGGGATGGAATGAAGGTGTGTTTTGAGAATGAAAAAAGGAAGAACTGTATGAGATTGATTTTTTTTTGTGATGGAAAGATATAATGAGCAAATTGAACCTTTTGAATAGGAAGAAAAAGAGCGAGTTCTAATATACAAAAGGGTACAGCATAGCAGGGGGTGTTTAAACATCAATGATAAATTAATATTAATTCACCATTTAATTAAACATTATTGTTCTTGACGAACGGGAATAGGAACAACGCAGGCTTGTTACCACCATTCAAGAATTTATTCTCGTTGAGGACTTGGGGTTGAGAGGGAAGGGGAGGGGTTGAGGACTTGAAGAAGAAAGGGTGAGGGGGAGGACAGAGATTTGGGGGTGTTCAGGGGCAGAGAAAAGGGAGAAGGAAGTTGAGATAATGGCGATGATGATGATGGTTGAATCAGATGGCCGGCGAGGTTACGTTTTTTTCGCAGCTGTCCACGCTCTCCACGCTATCGAAGTTAAGTAATTGTTCCCATTTGTATTTTCGTCAAAACTGTATTTATTTTAGGGTGTGTGTACCGACAGCGGGTCCCTAGGAAAATTATCGGTGTAAATCTTTCATACCTGTATAGAAAATCGTTTTAATTCATGTCGTGTCTTCTGAGGCCTTGTACCGTGTCCTACCTTGAGGCTTTGTTTTTCTCTCAGCGGTCCGTCGTTTGTGCTCCAATAACTTTCGTTCTCTGTTTTTCCCAGTCTTTTCACCCCATAGCCTACTTCCTTGTTTAAAATCTCAACAAAAAAAAACAAAAAAAAAACAACAACAAAAAAAAACATTTCCTTCTCTGTTCTTATTCGTTGTTCTTATTCGTTTATTCGTTGTTCTGATTCGTTCGTTCGTTCTTCGACCACGTGTTTCTCACCCATTTCCCCAGATAGCTTTTACTGTTAAACTTTAAAATGTTCAAACTTCCCCCTGAAGTACTGTATTCTGTCGTATATTACAACACCTTTTTCTTCTTCTTCTTCTTCTTCTTTAAAAGGTTGCTTTCGACTTGCTCACCAAATCTATTCATCCCAAAAAAAAATTCCATCTCTTACAGTGCCTCTTTCATACATTCCGTAAACTCTACTGCACTCCACCACCTCTCCAGCGAACTTAAACGTATCTTTAACTCGACGGTCACAAGAAACTCATTTTGCAATAAATGTTCGTTTCCCATTAATCGTACACTTTCCAAAATCCAATCTCACCCCTCCCCTCCAAATCTTCCCCATCACCCCTCCCCTCCAAAACTTCCCCATCACCCCTCCCCTCCAAATCTTCCTCCTTGCCCCTTCCCTCCTAAACTCCCCCCACAACCCTCCCCTCCTAGACTCCTCCTCACCCCTCCCCTCCTCGACTCCCCCTCCCCTCCTAGACTCCCCCCTCACCCCTCCAAATCTCCCCCATCCCTTTCAAATCCCTCCCCTTGTCCCTTCCCTCCTAAACTCCCCCCTAACCCCTCCCCTCATAAACTCCCCCCTCGCCCCTCCCCTTCAAATCTCCACACCCTCATTTCTTTTCCATTTCCCCCCTCAAAGCGTCCTCCCCGTTTCTTCCCCCTTACAACTCTCACCTCCATCTCCCCCAACCTTCTGCCTCGCTCTTCCCCTCCTCAAATAACACCTCATTTTAATAACAAACCTTTTGTCCACCCCATCCTTCCCTTTCTCAGAGTTATTCTGAAATCTCTGACACACCTTCAACAGCTCTCCCTACCTCTTCCCCCTCTTCCACATCTTACCCTACCCCTCCTCCCCCCTGTTCTGTATCCGATGCTCCCCCTTCCTCTTCATTAACGGTATGGACCTCAAACATCCAGGGCCTTCGTTCAAACTTAACTGATCTCTCCATACAGGTTGCTTCTGACAAACCAGACGTGATCTGCTTAACAGAAACTTTCCTCCTTCATGATGTCTCTGATTCCTTAGTATCTCTCCCGGGTTACTCCCTCCTCCGGTATGATAGACCTGAGCCTCATCCTGGAGGTGGGTTTGCTATCTTTATCAAAAACTCTTTCTCACTCGCCCTGCACTGCCCTCTCTCCACCTCACCCCCAGGAATACCTCTGGCTACGGCTTCCCCTTTGCTCCCACCTCTTGTTCATATGTATGTTGTACCGTCCACCAAACAGTGATGACCCCATCTACATCTCGCTGTCTGATAATATGGACCAACTTCTATCTACTCATCCCAACTCTCTCTTCCTCATATGTGGTGATTTCAATTGTCACCATGCCAGTTGGCTGGGTGTGGGTACCTCTCTCACCAGCCATGGCTCCTCAGCAAAGGACTTCTGCGACTCACTGGGACTGACACAATCTGTCAATTTCCCGACCCGGATCTCAGTCAACGGAGCATCTTTTCTTCTGGACTTGGTTATGACTAACTTCCCTGAAAATGTCTGCTGCTCTTCTTCTGCTCCAATCGGCTCATCTGATCATGTGCTTCTTAAAGTGGACATCTCTCTGACCATTCTCAGGGAGCCTCCTCAGCGTCGACGAGTCTGGCATTTCACTCAGGCCAACTGGCACGGTCTTCAAGCAGCCATCAATCATCTGGACTGGTCTCCCATCTCTACCACCTCTGACATCAACTCATCCTGGGAATTCTTCCAAAGTAAATTGCTCTCTCTCATGCACAGATTTATCCCATGTCGTCTTCAGTTGTCATACCCTTCCTCCCGTCCATGGCACACGGAATGTTGTGGTGAGGCTGTTGCCCAGAAACAACTTGCTTTCGTCTCCTGGAAAGCAAATCCAACGGAAGGAAATCTCATTTCCTTTCACAAAGCCCGAAACAAGTGTGTGTCCACCCTCAGGAGAGCCAGGAAACAATATCTCTCCGTTCTCAAGACCGAACTCTCTTATCTGTCTCCCTCTTCCAAATCCTGGTGGCATCTGGTCAAATCTGTTTCTGGTGTTTGTTCCCCCTCCATCCCTCCCTCACCTCAAATGGCTACACGGCTGACTCCGCACGTGAAAAAGCTGAATGCCTCAACTCTGTGTTTGCCTCTAAATCTTGTGTCCCAAACCCATCCCTCTCTGTACCCACCGTACCCAGTCGTATCCAGCTGCTCCTGGACTCTGTGTCCTTTCCTCCTGACAAGGTGGAAAAGTTTCTGTCAACCCTCGACTCTGATTCTGCAACTGGACCTGACGGCATCAGCCCACGGGTCCTAAAATCCTGTTCTTCCGCTCTTTCACTCCCTCTCTCTGTTCTCTTCACCCTCTCTTTTGCTCAAGGTCATCTGCCATCTGCTTGGAAATCAGCCAACATCACCGCTTTACACAAAAAATGTGCAAAAACAGATCCCAGCAACTACAGACCAATCAGCCTTCTCCCAATTTATCAGCAAAGTCAAAGTCACGACAGACACCTCATCCTCCTTGCGTGAAAGGATTCACTCCTCCATGAGCTTCGAGTTTGGGAATTATTAAAAAGGGAATTATTCTGTGTTTTTATCAATGAATAGTTCTATGCAAATTTTTGAATGTAAATACTTCAGGTGAGCAAACTAAAGTACCAGTAAAGGAAAGATTTCCACCTGATGAGTGCTCCAAACACTCCATAGCTCTCCAGAGCAATGCTTGTTTCATCAGGTGCGATGACCATGACATTTCCCACAAGGTGACAAAGTGCAGCTGCCAGGGCAGCGGTTATAACGGCCTGACCATCGGTTTTGGAGTTTTCGCGGTGAAGATCCCTGCTTCCGTTCGAAGGTCGCACACCCGGCTCACTGTCGCTTTGTCCTGGATCACGTGATGGAGGACAGCGTAGATCCATATTAATTGAGGCATTTAAAAATAATAAAAACGAACAAAGAGAGAGAGAGGGAGAGAGAGAGAGAGGGGTGAGGAAGAGAAAGAGGGGTGGGGAAGAGAGAGAGGGGTGAGGAAGAGAAAGAGGGGTGGGGAAGAGAGAGAGGGGTGGGGAAGAGAGAGAGGGGTGGGGAAGAGAGAGAGGGGTGGGGAAGAGAGAGAGGGGTGGGGAAGAGAGAGAGGGGTGGGGAAGAGAGAGAGGGGTGGGGAAGAGAGAGAGAGGGTGGGGAAGAGAGAGAGAGGGTGGGGAAGAGAGAGAGAGGGTGGGGAAGAGAGAGAGAGGGTGGGGAAGAGAGAGAGGGGTGGGGAAGAGAGAGGGGGGTGGGAAAGAGAGAGAGTGGTGGGGAAGAGAGAGAGGGGTGGGGAAGAGAGAGAGGGGTGGGGAAGAGAGAGAGGGGTGGGGAAGAGAGAGAGGGGTGGGGAAGAGAGAGAGGGGTGGGGAAGAGAGAGAGGGGTGGGGAAGAGAGAGAGGGGTGGGGAAGAGAGAGAGGGGTGGGGAAGAGAGAGAGGGGTGGGGAAGAGAGAGAGGGGTGGGGAAGAGAGAGAGGGGTGGGGAAGAGAGAGAGGGGTGGGGAAGAGAGAGAGGGGTGGGGAAGAGAGAGAGGGGTGGGGAAGAGAGAGAGGGGTGGGGAAGAGAGAGAGGGGTGGGGAAGGGAGAGAGGAGTGGGGAAGAGAGAGAGGGGTGGGGAAGAGAGAGAGGGGTGGGGAAGAGAGAGAGGGGTGGGGAAGAGAGAGAGGTGTGGGGAAGAGAGAGAGGGGTGGGGAAGAGAGAGAGGAGTGGGGAAGAGAGAGAGGGGTGGGGAAGAGAGAGGGGTGGGGAAGAGAGAGAGGGGTGGGGAAGAGAGAGAGGGGTGGGGAAGAGAGAGAGGGGTGGGGAAGAGAGAGAGGGGTGGGGAAGAGAGAGAGGGGTGGGGCACAGAGAGAGGGGTGGGGAACAGAGAGAGGGGTGGGGAAGAGAGAGAGGGGTGGGGAAGAGAGAGAGGGGTGGGGAACAGAGAGGGAGAGAGATGGAGAGAGAGGGAGAGTGAGAGGAAGAGTGAGAGGGAGAGAGAGAGAGAGAGAGAGAGAGTGTGTGTTTATACATATATGTGGGTTTATGCTAATATGTGTGTGTATGTGTCTTTGGTTGTTATCTCCATTTGCGGGTTTCAGGAGGTGGAACTAAGTCCCCCAGGACCCAAAGCATCCTCTTCGGTCACAGATCACGGTTCATGGACCAACCTGTTCAACTTTTTCAGAGTTTTGATCCAAGTTCTCTTCGCAGAATCGTCACCGAACCCCGGATAGCCTCCAGTTGTAGTTCATTTGTGGTAATATTCCTGGGGATGGTTTTTAAAATCTCAGTGATGTTCTTCTTCATCATTCCTGTTGCACCAATTATCACTGGTAAAATTTCGATGTTCTTCAACTTCCAAGATCTCTCGACCTCATTTTTGAGGTCCTGCTATTTGGTCATTTTCTTGATTTCTGCGTTGTTGAGACCAAAATCGCTGGGTACTGATATCTCAATCATCAATGCTGTGTTTTCCTTTTTGTTCCCGAGTGTAATGTCGGGACGCAATGCTTTGTTTACTATGTTCACGCTCGATGGAATCATCAGGTCGTACGTGAGCGTGACGTCCTCATTTTCAATGATTACCCTTGGTTCGTGTTGCCATGAGTTTTCTGGAACTGGGATGTTAAATTTTTTGCAGATATGCCAATAAATCACTTTGCACACTTTGTTGTGCTGTTGTGTGTAAAGTTGTTCTGATAATAGTTTTTTGCATCCTGAGAGCAGGTGACTCGTACTTTCTGTTTCTGTGTTGTAGAATCTACACTTGTCCATCTGGCTCAGTCCCGCCATATTTTTAAATCCATTGGTGTAGTGTCCTTGATCTTGGGCATTTTTAATGATTTGTTCCCAGTTGAGCTGATCTCTTCTTCACCATTCCAATGAGCCTTCTTTGTCTATCCCCACTCTGTCCAATCCTTTTTTGTATTTTCCTTCTCTTTTGTCATTCTCCCAGTTGTTGGTGTATATTTGTTGATATTTATTTTTATAAATTTATTTTGTCTTTTTTTGCAATTTTTGGGGCTGGATTTGATGCCGTTTCACCCTCCTGTGCAGCATCTTCTATTCACACCTGTTTTTGGAAATTATTTGCAAGGTGAGTCAGCGATACTTTTTCAGGTTTGTTGTGTTCATGTTTGTTTACAAATTGCATCCAATAGTCTATTGAGCATTTCACATACTCAGCTAGTCCTACAATCATCGCTCTGTGCACCTGGTTGAGTTCAATCTCCCTCCATCTCGTATTGGCAGGTACATTCTTGGGATACATTGGTTTTTGTGAAACATTTTGTGCATTGAAATGAGTTTCTTGTTTTGATGTCTAACTTGTTGATTACCGATTTGGCCCAGTTTATTATTCCGCAGCTATATTGGAACACTGGTACTGTGAGCTGGTTTATGGCATTGATTTTGTTTCTTGGGGAGAGATATGTTTTCAGGATCAGCTTCGTTCGATGTCGGTATTCTTTGGCGATTGTTTTGCGCATTTGTTTGTGACATATTTGGTGGCCCTCTTCTACTCCGAGGTATTTGTATGATGCTTCGTTTATAACTGCCGTATTGTTGTTTCAAGGTCAATTTTTATGTTGTATGTTGTTGTTGTTGGTTTACCTTATACAAATGTGCACTTGGTGCACCTTTCTCGTCCAAATGCCATTTGAATGTCCTCATGCTTTAAATTATCCTTGTATAGTAGATGTGTCACCTTTCCTATGTGGTGTGTGTGTGTGTGTGTGTTTATGTGTGTGTGTGTGTGTGTGTGTGTGTGTGTGTGTGTGTGTGTGTGTGTGTGTGTTCGTTACAAATATGATGCAGAATGAGGTGCAAATGCAATCTCACCTTGTGCTGAGAGGCGATTTGTTGGATAGGAAACGTTCCGATGCTGCATTTCTTCTGTCGGTGGAGTGGTTGCATCGTTTGTCTCCATGGACAGCGACGACAACTGAAAATAGGTGACACCTTCCATCAAGAATACGACCATGATTAAGATTATACAAACGCATCTGACCCTTTAAAGGCAATAATTCCCATTGGTGGAACACATCCTTTGATAGGTTCCGTGTCGCTCAGCACGATTAATACTGAGCAGGTTTCCCTGTGTAATACCAACCCAGGTGGAGGAAGTTGCATTGTCACTGTGAGTGTCTTTGAGAGGCACTTCCTCTTCTTCACCATCAAGAGCAGCTGTCCAAAAAGAGCAACAAAAGCACAACACAAAAGCATAAGAGAAATGACAGGTGGGCACAGCTCATGATGATAATGAAGATCCTTCACCACCAATTTGGTCACCATACCGATGCTGGCAGAATCAAGAGCGCCACTCCCCATGATTACGCCGGAAGCAGCGGGACGGTCGGCCAGGTGCGTGTCGAGGTACACAGAAGAGAGAGCGAGAGTTAAAAAGGAGTAGAAATTGCAGTGCACCAGAAGGGCCAGCAAAGCGGGTCGGCCCACCAAAGAGATGTCCAACTGGTCATCATGTACACATGGGTCCTGCAAATGGGATCTCACAGCTCGGTTTTGGTTGTGTCACTCAAACACCTTCATTTCATGAGCCTTGAGCTCTGGAGATAAAAATTCGAATTAATCCTGATGTTTGCACATTAAATATTACGATACCGCACACACAAGGACCAGATTGTAGTGACAGGAAGTAAATATTCAAGGAGAATTATTAACAAGCATTTATTGTCTGACAAATGGTGTGCCACCACTGTCACTAACAATTTGTATCAAATGCATGTTGGAACACCTGAATTATACTGTATGTGGTACTTTATCAACTAAAACGCCATCACAACATGTTCACCACCGTTAAACGAAATGAGACTCGTATTTTGAATGTTAGCCCCCCTTCATCAGACCCAAAGATGGTAAAACAGCAGAGCAAAACATTCCTGGTACTTTGTACTTGATAAATACCTCCTGTTTATCCTGAATAGCACTCCTTACCTACCTGTTCAACCACCCTGGTCTCTTTCTGCCTCCCCATTTACACCTCGTTGGGATACTTACCCTGTACATTACACATTTGCTCCTTGCAGGTTTCCCAATTCTCTGATGCCGACTGTAAGTTTGTTCCAATTTAGAGCACCTAACTCCCTCTCATACTCTCAATGTTTGTCTCCAAGAAATATATTAACCGTCATCCACTATCCTGAACATCCTCCTCCGACACTTTGAGCTGTCGCCCCTGCCTCATACCTGACTCAGTTTCATGCCATGAAAAACCGCCGTAAAAAACCTGAGGACCAAGAGAAGCAACCACAACCAGAAAATGTTTCAGCATCTATTCGTACGCTGACTCAAATAATTAGCTGAGGCTCGTGGACAACACACCTGGATTAACGTCCATACAAGGGACGGCACCTTGTGGTGCAACGGCCTGCCTGAGAAGAACCAATCCGACAGTTTGTAGTCGTATCAGGAATCAAACCCAAACGAGACAGCTTAAAGACAAGTGTGCTACCTCGATGCCTTCCTGTCCTACCTGTGATTCCTCTTGATATGAACTATGGAAAGAAAACCACCCCATCTCCAACCCAAAACTTTCCTTAGAGTAAATCCCTGACACCAAACAGTAAACCATGCCAACATGAAACCTCTTCTCTCCTCATGAGCTCACACTTTGATGAGGTGAGACCACATTGGGTTTTACCTGCCACAATTCATCCTGCACATCATCAGTCAAAGAGGGATGTGGAACTGCCAACAGGTTTTGCAGAATGGAAGCCACCTGCACACAACAACGGCACAAAGCGGATATCATGAAAGTTGTTTTGAATCTCCCCCCCTCACCACTCAGTTTCAAATCTCCCCCTCAACCATCCCCTTCAAATCTCCCCTCACCCCTGCCCTTCAAATCTCCCCCCACTCCTCGTCTTCCAAACTTCCCCCTCACCCCTCCCCTTAAAAACGCCCCATTCAAATCTCCCCCTCACTCCTTCCCTTCAAATCCCCACCACCCTGCCCCTTCAAATCTCCCCTCATCTCTGCCTTTCAAATCTCCCCCTACTCCTCGTCTTCAAAACTCCCGCCTCACCCCTCTCCTTCTAAACTCCCCCCTCACCCCTCCCCTTAAAAACTCACCATTCAAATATCCCCCTCACTCCTCCCCTTCAAATCTCCCCTCACCTCTGCACTTCAAATCTCCCCCACTCCTCGTCTTCTAAACTCCCCCCACAACCCTCCATTTAAAACTCCGCATTCAAATCTCCCCACACTCCTTCCCCTCAAATCCCCACCACCCATCCCCTTCAAATCTCCCCCCTCACCCACACCTCCACAAAATCATACCGACACCTCCTCCAATCTTCTACTTCATTCCGCCCTCCCCTCATATTTCTCCACACTATACTTCATCCCATAATCATTTAGCCTCTTGTCCTCTCATCCTGTAATCAATCCTGGCTCTTATCTTCTACAATCTCTGACACACTATCAACTGCTCCCATTCCTCCTCCTCCTCTTCCTTGTCTCACTCTGCCCAACCCCTGTCTTGTACCAGATATCCCCCCCCCCCAACCCCCCCACTCCCCAACTATCCTTCTTCATTAACGGTATGGACCTCAAACATCCGGGGCCTTTGCTCAAACATGACTGATCTCTCCACACAGGTTGCTTCTCACAAACCAGACTTAATCTGCTTAATAGAAACTTTCCTCCTTCAAGATGTCTCTGATTCCTTAATATCTCTTCCTGGTTACTCCCTCCTCCGGTATGATAGACCTGAGCCCCGTCCTGGTGGCAGTGTTGCCATATTTACCGAAAACTCTCTTCCTCACTCTCCCTTCACTGCCCTCTCTCCACCTCACCCCCAGGAGAACCTCTGGCTACGGCTTCCCATCCGATCCCACCTTTTGTTCATATGTGTTCTGTACTGTCCACAAAAGTGATGACTCCATTTACATCTCGCTGTCTGACATGAGCAACTCCTATCCACTCATCCCAACTCTCTCTTCCTCATTTATGGCGACTTCAACTGTCAACATGCCAGCTGGCTGGGTGTGGGTACCTCTCACACCAGCCATGGCACCTCAGCAAAGGACTTCTGCGACTCATTGGGACTGACACAATCTGTCAATTTCCCGACCCGGATCTCAGTCAACGGAGCATCTTCTCTTCCAGACTTGGTTATGACCAACTTCCCTGAAAATGTCTGCTGCTCTTCTTCTGCTCCAATTGGTTCATCTGATCATTTGCTTGTAAAAGTGGATGCCTCTCTGGCCGTTCTTCTCAGAGAGTCTCCTCAACGCCGATGGGTCTGGCATTTCACTCAGGCCAAATGGCATGGTCTTAAAGCAACCATCAAACTTCTGGACAGAGGGAAGGAGGGGCGGGGGGGGGGGGGGGGGTTGAAATCATCACTTGAAATCACATGAAAGGGTTTCAAATCAAGAAACATGGAATCCATCATTGCTTCCGACATTAAATCCTTCCTCTTCCCTAATGGCTTTGATCTCTGATCATCAATTTGGATTCAGACCAGGTCATCCTACTCTTGAAGTGTTGCTTCTGCTGTCTCAACAATGGATGGAGGTCCACTACGCCAAACAGGAAATCAGAGCTGTCTCCCTTGAAATATCACGTGCCTTCAATACGGTCTGGCACCCAGCTCTGCTCACCAAACTCTCCTCCTATGGTATCCATGGAAATCTCCATGCATGGCCTGCGGACTTCCTCTCTGGTCGCAGTCAACGTGTGGCCCTGAATGGAATTCTCTCATCTCCCCTTCCTGTTCAGGCTGGAGTTCCTAAAGTCATTGTTCTGGGGCCTGTGCTTTTTCTGGTATTCATCAATGATCTCTCCGAATCTCTGGAAAATCCTCCATCTTTTTGCTGATGACTCCACTCTCTGCCGCTCCATATATCAACCCTCAGATCGGCAGTCTGCAGCCTCTTCACTCTCTGCAGACCTGGACAAAATCACAAACTGTTCAAACATGTGGAACATGTCTTTCAATCCTGACAAATCTCACACTCTCACTATGTCTCTCTGAAAAGACCGTCTGGACAACCCTCCCATCTACTTTCTCAACAATCCTCTCGAAGAAGTTCTGTCACTCAAGCTTTTAGGTCTCACGATCTGCCATGATCTTTCCTGGGAAAACCACATTTCCAAGCTGGCCCCCAAAGCCAGTCGCCGACTGGGCATCCTCCGTCGTGCAAAGTCCTTCCTTTTCACACCTGAACTCCTCACCACATCCAAGGCTTTCATCCGCAACTCAATGGAATACTGTTCTCCCCTCTGGGCCGGTGCTCCTGCCTCACACCGAGCTCGGCTTCACGCTGTTGAAACCAAAGCTTTCAGAATCATTGGAATCTCCCTCGATGAAGCTAACTCTGAGGGCCTTTCACTCTCTCACCGCAGGAAGGTTGGTGGTCTTTCTGTCTTCTACCGACTCCTCTCCGGCCTTCTCCCCCAGCTCTGTTTGTGCTCTGACCCCCAAATATTCCTGCAGGACGCACAAGATCTGCCAGCAACCCTCTCCTGGTGAAATTACCAAAATCAAGACTCTCTATTCACCTTCACTCTTTCATTCCTCTTTTCTCCCACCTCTGGAACAAACTCCCACACTCTATTCAATCCCACTCCTCCCTCCAGGTCTTCAAAACGGCTGTTCACCACCATCTCTTATCTTCCCCCATCCAAAACCTTGATCTTTTCTACCCCCATGAATCCACCCAAACCCACCTCGTTCAAAATTCCCTTTTTTCTTTCCTGAAATCCCCTGCAGTGTCCATCTTGTTTATCCAATGTACCCTGCCCCAGCCCTCTCCCTCCCATAGATCTCCCAATGTCCCTGTTCTCTGCTGTTATTGTGATTCCCTCTCTCTCCCCCTCCATTTATGATATGTTACTGGTGAGGTACCCGTGCTACGCACGGGTGGGAGGCCAGAAACATACAGACAATGCAGAAACGGTGAATGCTAAAGCATGAAACCAATAAATTCCACATTACTGTAGCACCTTCAGTCACACGTCAGACATGGACAGCAAGTTCGTGAAGGACTTCCATGAAAAACGTACCCGTTCGCAAACAAACGGGTACGTTTGTTCTATACCCAGTCAATGGCGAATCTGCATATGGCGATCCGCGAATTCACGTTTAGAAAGAAGAAACCATCACGGCATTCCGTCATTCACTTGAACTCGATATCTCTTTTTTCATTCCAAACAGCATAACTCTAATCACAAATGAAATAACACAAATATAAAAAATAAACTTTTAACAACATTCGTGACATAAACAAATATTTAAATCCTGATGTGAAGTTACGTATGGTTGGGTGAATACAATTACGATTTCAAAATCGTAATTGTATTCACTCAATTCCAATCATCAATTGATACTTTAACAAAACGATTAACAGGATTAACGTTTAACGATTTAACATGACGATTGAATGACGGTTGTATTGGGATATTATCAAACCCGCGCATTGCCGTCATCTGTCCACTTCTGGATTCGCTGCGGGTTCGTAATTCTCATCACAATCTAAACAGTACTTGTAGAATTTCAATAAAAGCCACATCACTGTTCATATTGGTAAATACTATTCCATCGTTTGGAAAAACTGGAAAATTGGAAAATTGGAAAAACTGGAAAAACAATGTAGTGTGGTGCTGTGCACACACGACTCGATTGCCAGAGAGGTAGGCCACAACGCGTGGATACAACAAGAGTCTTTATTAAGAGCTCGCACTTCAGCACTGGGCGGGCTCGAGCTTAGAGCCCGCATATATGTCCCGAGGCCACGCCTTACCGCCGGGCGTGGCCGATCGGCCGAAAGGCGAGGCATGCATTTCAGTTCCCCGCCTGGACGCTCGCGCCACCCACTGGTGCGCGGAATTATTGTCCCTTGTGCCCGCCACAGTAGCCTATTTTACTCCAGGGCTTCCCAGGATTACCCACCCAAAATATCGTTGCAATCGGTTCAGCCGTTTTTGCGGTACCTTCGAATGGACAGACAGACAGATGGACGGACGGACATTTGGTGAATTATAGTAAGATATGTGTTAGCAAACTGTGAAAAAATATTTTTTGTGATTTTTATGCCGTGAAAAAGGAAAGTGAGGAGAGGGAGAAAAAGGGAATGGAGGAGAGGAAGAAAGCGGAAAGGGAGGCGAGGGAGAAAAGGAAAGGGAGAGGGAGAAAAAGGAAAGGGAGGAGAGGGAGAAAAAGGAAAGGGGGGAGAGGGAGAAAAAGGAAAGAGAGGAGAGGGAGAAAAAGGAAAGAGAGGAGAGGGAGAAAAGGGAAAGTGAGGAGAGGGAGAAAAAGGAAAGGGAGGAGAGGGAGAAAAAGGAAAGGGAGGAGAGGGAGGAAAAGGAAAGGGAGGAGAGGGAGGAAAAGGAAAGGGAGGAGAGGGAGGAAAAGGAAAGGGAGGAGAGGGAGGAAAAGGAAAGGGAGGAGAGGGAGAAAAAGGGAGGAGAGGAAGAAAAAGGGAGGAGAGGGAGAAAAAGGGAGGAGAGGGAGAAAAAGGGAGGAGAGGGAGAAAAGGGAGGAGAGGGAGAAAAAGGGAGGAGTGGGAGAAAAAGGGAGGAGAGGGAGAAAAAGGGAGGAGAGGGAGAAAAAGGGAGGAGAGGGAGAAAAAGGGAGGAGAACGATTAAAGGAAAGAGAGGAGAGGACATTGATTGTAGAAATAGCACTACATTGGATGAAAAACACAAAGCAGATCGATAAATGTAATATAATTTGTCTTTGATACAAAATCCAACGTTGAGAGAAAAAGTGGATAGGTTAAATAGGATAAAAAGTTGATGGTTGCTCAATGAAAACTAGATGGTGTTCATAGAATACTTACCCTGCGCAGTCAACTTGGTGTGAGCAAACGATTCTGTTTTTTCAGGGTTTTATTCTTTGATCCAATATGGCCGCCAGACCACGTGAGCGATGACATCATAAATTTATATTCTCGAATAGAATTGTTGTGTTGATCACGCTCAATAAATTTCAAACTGATCAGACTAAGCATTGTCCCGGTGGAATTATGTCATAATGAAGGCACCAATGACATAATCGTTAACATCACTTATTCCACATGCGGAGTTCTTTACAACAACAAACAACAACATGCATTTTAAGGCCATTTTCCCTGCTAGAGCGGGGGTTGGCCTTGCGGTCCCCATGACAATCTTCTCCATTTTGCCCTAGTTTCTGCATCTCTCCTTATTAACCCCCTTGCCCGCATTTCTTCTTCCACCATCTTTAGCCAAGTCTTTCTCGGTCTTCCCCGTCCTCTACTTCCTTCTACATTCATTTCCATCACTCTTCTCAACCAGTCACTTTCATCCTTCCTCAACACATGACCAAACCATCTCAACCTGTTCCTCTTCACAGCATCAATCACAGGCTCTATTCCCATCATCTTTCGCAATTTATCATTTGTCTTCCTCACTCTCAACGATACTCCGCACATCCACCGAACCATTCGCATTTCCACCCTTTCCAGCTTTCGTTGCTGCTCTACGTTCATTACCCATGTCTCGCTCCCATAAATCATAACACTTCTCACACATGCAGCATACACCTTTCCCTTCAGCTTCAACGACACTCCCCTCCTCATCAGCACGCCACTCAGTTCCCGAAACTTCTTCCATGCACATCTCACTCTTGCAACCGTTGCCAAGTCTGATCCACCTTCTCCATTAAGCATGTCTCCGAGGTAGCAAAATGTTTTCACACCTTCCAGCTTCACGCTGTCTCCAAGATCCAACTCAACATTTCCTCCATCTGCAGCTCCCTCTGTGCACACCTTACATTTGAATGTAGCTGCCACACTGGTTAATGACCCTCTCAGACCACTACATTTTTGATGAACCCACTCAGCGCACATTGTACATTGAATGGAGTTCACTCCGACACCCTTCCTGCACACAGCACATGGCCACTTCCCAGTTCTTTCCACCTCACCACATGCTTTACCACTTGCCATCACCTTCGTCTTTCCTATATTCACCTTCAGACCTTTTGTCTCCATACATTCCTTCCACTTGTTCATCTTTTCCTTCAGTCCATCCATACTTTCCGCAATCAACACCAGATCATCTGCATACAACAACTCCCACGGTAAACCCTCCTTTACGTTCTGAGCCAGCACCTCCATCACAGCTACAAATAGTAGTGGACTTAGTACCGACCACTGATGCACTCCCACCTTCACCTCAAACTCACCACTGTTCCCGTCCTTCGTCCTTACAGCTGTGCACGCTCTTTTGTATATTGCCATCACTACTCTGATCAACGATTCCTTCACTCCTAACTTCATCAATGCCCATGTCAATACTTCGTGTGGAACCCTATCGAATGCTTTCTCCAGATCAACAAACCCAAGAAACAACTTCTTCCTCTTCTCCATGTACTTCTCCTGCAACTGCCTCACAATAAAGACCACGTCTGTCGTTCCTCTTCCTGGCATAAATACAAACTGCATTTTGTCGATATTCACCTTCTTCCTTATCCTCCTCTCCAACACCCTTTCCAATACCTTCATTCCATGCTCCAATACCTTTATCGCTCGGTACGAGCCACACTCCAGAGGATCACCTTTACCCTTGTATCGAGGGACGAGGGTACTCGGTTCCCAATCCACTGGAATGCGGCCTTCTTTCACCACCAGATTACAGATCTCTGTCATTCTCTTCACACCCCAACTTCCTGCTGCCTTCAACATATCTCCCACAACTCCCGTCGGCCCTCCTGCTTTTCTACTCTTCATTGCTTTTATCGCTTCCTCAACTTCCTTCTCAGTTATCTTCTCTGCCGGTCCTAAAACTGGGTTACTCTCTATGTTGCCATCCCATTCATTCTCTGTATTCAACAGCATTTCCATATATCTTTTCCATCTTCCTTTAATTCCATCTGGGTCCACAACGATTTGTCAACGAAGCATTTTCCTACATGCCTCCTGCGCCTTTGCTACCTCTTTCTTTGCAGCCTTCTTGGCTGCCTTATAACTTTCATGCTCTGCTTTTTCTGCTCCCGTACCCTTCGCCTTCTGCCACTCCTTGAACTTCTTCCTCTTATCGTCAATCCTCTTTCCAACTTCCTCATCCCACCACCATGTTTCTGAGTGCCTCAGTGGTCCTTTTGTCCATCCACATACCTCACCAACGGCTCCCAACAGACTATCTTTCATTGACATCCAACCACGTTCAAGCTCAACCACAACATCCTCTACCCGACTCATCCTCTCTTTTAATGCCTCCCTTATTGTCACCTCTTTCAACCTCCACACCTTCATTCTCGGTTGGTACTTCACCCGCCGAGCTCTCCTCGCACCTTTCACCCTTATGTCGCAGACAACCAAGTGGTGCTGTGAAACAGCCTCCTCCCCCGGGATCACCTTTGTGTCCCGGAGGTGCCCCCTATCTCGCCTACGCACCATCAGGTAGTCAACGGTTGTCGTCGACCCACCTGACCTGTATGTAACAAGCTTATTATCCTCTTTCTGGAACTGAGTATTACAAATCAACAAATCAGCTCCATCAGCAAACTCCAAAATCCTTTCACCTTCTCCATTTCTCACACCATATACGTAACCCCCATGAACTCCCTCAAAACCGTCCATACTCCTTCCCACATGTCCATTTAAGTCTCCTCCTCCCACAACAACTTCCTCATCTTTCACGTTTTCCATCAGCTTCTCTATCGCAGACCAGAACTTGTCCTTCTCTTCATCGCTCCGACCAACCGGCGGAGCATATCCCGAGATGACGTTCACCAAGAGCTTTCCAATCATCATTTTCACCATCATCAACCTATCACTCACTCTAGTCACACTCACCACACTGTCTACAAACTCCTCAGAAAACAGGACACCAACACCATTCACGCCCTCCGGGCACCCTTGCCACACAAACTTGTATTTCTGTCCCTGCCTACCCTTCACCATTCTCACACCACTTCCCTTCCATCTCGTCTCTTGCACACAACATATGTCCACTCTTCTTTTGATCAATACTTCCACCACTTCTCCTGATCTCCCTGTCATTGTCCCTACATTCCATGTCCCAAACCTCAGAAACCGATCTCCACTTCGGGCTGTACCCTGCCCATATGTAGTTGTAATTGTCATGGTTCTCTTTTTGAGGCAATGTTTTTATGGCCGGATGCCCTTCCTGACGCCAACCCTCTTAGTCGCCTCTTACGACACGCAGGGATACGGTGTACCTATTCTAACCAGGGTACACACCGGGAAGCAATCATACTGTATCGTCAGTGCCAATCTACATTCGTATTTATGATAGCAGATTGTAGGACATGCAGGACATTTCTTCATTCCAATCACAGCCAATATTTATCTGGCTGAAGAGTGTTGACCATTGCTGGTGAGAGCTCTTGCTGTCCATGTCCAGCTCTATTATGGCTTTGACATGACAGACTGACCACAGCACTGATGGATCATGACAGCTGCTATTGTTGCTTCTCTGGCAATGCCAACATCGTTAAGGTTGAAATGGCAGTTGTCGGTCTGTGTTGAAATAGCAGACCTGAAACACGGTAGAATCCAAAGAGTAATTTTTCTCGTCTTATTGGTGTTGTCTTCCATCAGTAAAGACATGAGACTTTCCCAATTTTGTCTCAGGCCACATAGCTCTGGGAATAATGACCCGATCTGCCGATCACCAACAAACTGGGCGCAGATGTAGTACAGACTGAACAGACAAAAATGATGAATTCGTCCTAAATGTACTTCCGCAAGGAGTTCTTTACAATGAGCCACATTTCAATTTTATCAGTGGAGAGGCTTCAGAGATAGAAGTACAACGTTTTTCGGTTTTTCCAAAATGGCGCTTGTACAACGTGACTCATGACGTCATGATTATCATCAAAATATTCTGCAGAAGGAGGCGCTGCTGTGGTAAAAATTTCGTGTCAATCGGACCAACAATTGCAGAGAAAAAATAATTCACACTGATTGGATCAAGCGTTGTACTTGTCGAACTATGACTCATAATGAAGGCACCGATGACGTCATCATCAACATATCTTATTCCTCATGGGGAGTACTTGACAATGAGCCTTGTTTCAACTTTTTCCATTGAGTGGTTTCAGAGATGGAGACGTGCAATGTTTTTCCAAGATGGCGTCCATACCACGTGACCGATGACGTCATAATTATGAATTACAAAATGATGCAGGTGGAGGCGCTCTGATGGTAAAATTTCGTGTCAATTGGACCAATGGTTGCCGAGAAAAGGAATTTTTTAAATGCAGACACGCACACACGCAACGATCGCCTAACCCTGCTTTTCGCTTCACGAGCGCAGGGTGATTAGGGCTTAGTAATCCTTCCTCAATAACTGGTTACTCTGATGATGTCATTAAAACCGAGGAGCAAACGGAAATAGAGCGATACATAAAACGATAATCACGAAGTTTAAAAGAAGGAAGTTCTTTTCCAAAGCGGTTGAAACATATGGTCTGCTGACTTAATTGAACTCAATAACGATAAGTGACACAAATACGCTTTAACTGTTGTCGATTTAAGGTCAATATATGCTTAGGGAGTTACTTTGAAAAAAAAAAAAAGTAGTCTCTCCAACGATCTAATCGAAAAAAAATCAAAACACCTGATAAACAAAACTCTAACGTTAGCCATCAAACAGATATGCTTCAGTCGTCTCACCTGACAACGCACCAGGCTACACTCGGCATGGTCCAACAAAATGTTGAGGGCCGTTCCCCAAAGACCTCCTGGGATTCCACGACAAGCAGCAAGCAAAGCCCGACAACCCGACTCGGTGGTTGTGAGCACCGCCGCTATAGCCAGGCTGCTCACGCGAACCTTGACCACGCATAAGCAGAAAAACACGTTTTGATGAAACAATAATTGAATACAAGAACATGTCACAGCTCACAGAGGCAATCGAGTAAACTGCACATCTCAACATACCTCTGGGTCTCTGTCTACCCAAAGGGTGAGGAGCCACGTCAGTCCAGGTGGGTTGCTGCCTGTTCCAATATGACGTGGAGAACACCACAATTCAACCCAGTCCTGATGATATATGACAAATGGACACACACACCAAATTATCTAAGAGAGGAGGGGAGGAGGAAGGACACGAGCGAAGAATCGGATATGTTCTCATCCTGACTACGAGATCCACAAAATGGATCTGGAGAGACATATCATTCTTATTTGGGGAGACATATGCAGCGTACAAACATTCTTATGACATTTTCCACCTGTCTAGGTACATTTCAGAGAAATAAAAACTTAACTGGGTGCATTTTTGTCTTATTCTTCATTAAATGAGGGTCTTGAAGAAGCAAAACCCATGAAGAAGCAAAATAACAAAAGGCATCAGGTTTCCAAATTACCAAAAGTATGGTGGGGAAAGGGTGAAGGTGGTGGACATACACAAGGAGGAAGGAGGAATAACAAAAACAAGTAACAATGGCATGGAGAGAAACATAATGGGAAAGAATGAATGAGGGTCGAGGACATTGTGGATGTGCACGGGTGAGTGTAGAGGAGATTGTGGATGTGCACGGGTGAGTGTAGAGGAGATTGTGGATGTGCACGGGTGAGTGTAGAGGAGATTGTGGATGTGCACGGGTGAGTGTAGAGGAGGTCATGGATGTGCACGGATGAGTGTAGAGGAGATTGTGGATGTGCACGGGTGAGTGTAGAGGAGGTCATGGATGTGCACGGATGAGTGTAGAGGAGATTGTGGATGTGCACGGGTGAGTGTAGTGGAGATAGTGGATGTGCATGGGTGAGTGTAGAGGAGATTGTGGATGTGCACGGGTGAGTGTAGAGGAGATTGTGGATGTGCATGGGTGAGTGTAGCGGAGATTGTGGATGTGCACGGGTGAGTGTAGAGGAGATTGTGGATGTGCACGGGTGAGTGTAGAGGAGATTGTGGATATGCACGGGTGAGTGTAGAGGAGATTGTGGATATGCACGGGTGAGTGTAGAGGAGATTGTGGATGTGCACGGGTGAGTGTAGAGGAGATTGCGGATGTGCATGGGTGAGTGCAGAGGAGATTGCGGATGTGCACGGGTGAGTGCAGAGGAGATTGCGGATGTGCACGGGTGAGTGCAGAGGAGATTGCGGATGTGCACGGGTGAGTGTCGAGGAGATTGTGGATGTGCACGGGTGAGTGTCGAGGAGATTGTGGATGTGCACGGGTGAGTGTAGCGGAAATTGTGAATGTGCACGGGTGAGTGTAGAGGAGATTGTGGATGTGCTTGGGTGAGTGACGAGGAGATTGTGGATGTGCACGGGTGAGTGCAGAGGAGATTGTGGATGTGCACGGGTGAGTGTGGAGGAGATTGTGGATGTGCACGGGTGAGTGTAGAGGAGATTGTGGATGTGCACGGGTGAGTGTCGAGGAGATTGTGGATGTGCACGGGTGAGTGTAGAGGAGATTGTGGATGTGCATGGGTGAGTGTAGCGGAAATTGTGAATGTGCACGGGTGAGTGTAGAGGAGATTGTGGATGTGCATGGGTGAGTGTAGAGGAGATTGTGGATGTGCACGGGTGAGTGTAGAGGAGATTGTGGATGTGAAGGCCATGAAAGTATTTAAAGTCTGTGGAAGTTTTTGAAGTCTGTGGAAGTTTTTGAAGTCTGTGGAAGTTTTTGAAGTCTGTGGAAGTTTTTGAAGTCTGTGGAAGTTTTTGAAGTCTGTGGAAGTTTTTGAAGTCTGTGGAAGTTTTTGAAGTCTGTGGAAGTTTTTGAAGTCTGTAAGTTTTTGAAGTCTGAAAGTTTTTGAAGTCTGAAAGTTTTTGAAGTCTGAAAGTTTTTGAAGCCTGAAAATTTTTGAACTAAAAGAAAGTTTTTGAAGTAAAAAAGTTTTTGAAGTAAAATAAAGTTTTTGAAGTCTGTGGAAGTTTTTGAAGTAAAAGAAAGTTTTTGAAGTCTGTGGAAGTTTTTGAAGTAAAAGAAAGTTTTTGAAGTCTGTGGAAGTTTTTGAAGTAAAAGAAAGTTTTTGAAGTCTGTGGACGTTTTTGAAGTCTGTGGACGTTTTTGAAGTCTGTGGACGTTTTTGAAGTCTGTGGACGTTTTTGAAGTCTGTGGACGTTTTTGAAGTGTGTGGACGTTTTTGAAGTCTGTCGACGTTTTTGAAGTCTGTAGACGTTTTTGAAGTCTGTAGACGTTTTTGAAGTCTGTGGACGTTTTTGAAGTCTGTGGATGTTTTTGAAGTTTGTAGACGTTTTTGAAGTCTGTGGACGTTTTTGAAGTCTGTGGACGTTTTTGAAGTCTGTGGACGTTTTTGAAGTCTGTGGACGTTTTTGAAGTCTGTGGACGTTTTTGAAGTCTGTGGACGTTTTTGAAGTCTGTGGGCGTTTTTGAAGTCTGTGGAAGTTTTTGAAGTCTGTGGAAGTTTTTGAAGTCTGTGGACGTTTTTGAAGTCTGTGGATGTTTTTGAAGTCTGTGGACGTTTTTAAAGTCTGTGGACGTTTTTAAAGTCTGTGGACGTTTTTGAAGCCTGTGGATGTTTTTGAAGTCTGTAGACGTTTTTGAAGTCTGTGGACGTTTTTGAAGTCTGTGGAAGTTTTTGAAGTCTGTGGACGTTTTTGAAGTCTGTGGAAGTTTTTGAAGTCTGTGGACGTTTTTGAAGTCTGTGGACGTTTTTGAAGTCTGTGGACGTTTTTAAAGCCTGTGGATGTTTTTGAAGTCTGTAGACGTTTTTGAAGTCTGTGGACGTTTTTGAAGTCTGTGGACGTTTTTGAAGTCTGTGGAAGTTTTTGAAGTCTGTGGACGTTTTTGAAGTCTGTGGAAGTTTTTGAAGTCTGTGGAAGTTTTTGAAGTCTGTGGACGTTTTTGAGGTGAAAGAAAGTTTTTGAAGTGAAAGAAAGTTTTTGAAGTGAAAGAAAGTTTTTGAAGTGAAAGAAAGTTTTTGAAGTCTGTGGAAGTTTTTGAAGTCTGTGGACGTTTTTGAGTTGCAAGAAAGTTTTTGAAGTAAAAGAAAGTTTTTGAAGTAAAAAAGTTTTTGAAGTCTGTGAAAGTTTTTGAAGTCTGTGAAAGTTTTTGAAGTCTGTGAAAGTTTTTGAAGTCTGTGAAAGTTTTTGAAGTCTGTGAAAGTTTTTGAAGTCTGTGAAAGTTTTTGAAGTCTGTGAAAGTTTTTGAAGTCTGTGAAAGTTTTTGAAGTCTGTGAAAGTTTTTGAAGTCTGTGAAAGTTTTTGAAGTCTGTGAAAGTTTTTGAAGTCTGTGAAAGTTTTTGAAGTCTGTGAAAGTTTTTGAAGTCTGTGAAAGTTTTTGAAGTCTGTGAAAGTTTTTGAAGTCTGTGAAAGTTTTTGAAGTCTGTGAAAGTTTTTGAAGTCTGTGAAAGTTTTTGAAGTCTGTGAAAGTTTTTGAAGTAAAAGAACGTTTTTGAAGTAAAAGAAAGTTTTTGAAGTCTGTGAAAGTTTTTGAAGTCTGTGAAAGTTTTTGAAGTCTGTGGAAGTTTTTGAAGTAAAAGAAAGTTTTTGAAGTCTGTGAAAGTTTTTGAAGTCTGTGAAAGTTTTTGAAGTCTGTGAAAGTTTTTGAAGTCTGTGAAAGTTTTTGAAGTCTGTGAAAGTTTTTGAAGTCTGTGAAAGTTTTTGAAGTCTGTGAAAGTTTTTGAAGTCTGTGAAAGTTTTTGAAGTAAAAGAACGTTTTTGAAGTAAAAGAAAGTTTTTGAAGTCTGTGAAAGTTTTTGAAGTCTGTGAAAGTTTTTGAAGTCTGTGGAAGTTTTTGAAGTAAAAGAAAGTTTTTGAAGTCTGTGAAAGTTTTTTGATGTCTGTGGACGGTGTGCAACACGTCCTTACATCTCCGTCCACATCAAAACGCATCTCGTGAGCAAGCTGGTACAGGCACTGCAGAGCGCTGCGAGTGACTCCCTTCCCCAGGAACGACGTGCAGTTTCCTTCTCTTCCGATACTGAAGGATAAAATCACCTGCACAAGATACTCAATGATAAAATCACCTGCACAAGGTACTCAATGATAAAATCACCTGCACAAGGTACTCGACGATGAAATCACCTTCACAAGATATTGAACAATAAATCAAATCACCTGCACAAGATACTCAATGATAAAATCACCTGCACAAGGTGCTCGACGATGAAATCACCTTCACAAGATACTGCACAATAAATCAAATCACCTGCAGAGATACTAATCGATATAATCACCCGCACAAGATACTGATCGATAAAATCACCTGCACAAGATACTCAATGATAAAATTACCTGCACCAGATAATGAATGATAAAATTACCTGGGTACTACGCTCACCATTCAGAGAGACAGTGGCGTCATTCCCCATCACACCACCATCTCACATGTCCATATGTGCCAGCGGACAGGTAGAACGATGGATGGAATCAACAAGACAGATTGAGGTACACTAACTGCCGCGGGAAGAAAGGAGAATCCATTTTGCTCTGACGAAGGGTCAACTCCCAAAATGTCAGATTCTCCTCACTTGCCACGGTGGTTAGCATATCTCAATCAAGACTCTATCGAAGAGGGGTTAACTCACAAAATGTCAGATTCTCCTCACTTGCTACAGTGGTTAGCATATCTCAATCAAGACTCTATCGAAGAGGGGTTAACTCACAAAATGTCAGATTCTCCTCACTTGCCACGGTGGTCAGCATATCTCAATCAAGACTCTATCGAAGAGGGGTTAACTCACAAAATGTCAGATTCTCCTCACTTGCCACGGTGGTTAGCATATCTCAATCAAGACTCTATCGAAGAGGGGTTAACTCACAAAATGTCAGATTCTCCTCACTTGCCACGGTGGTTAGCATATCTCAATCAAGACTCTATCGAAGAGGGGTTAACTCACAAAATGTCAGATTCTCCTCACTTGCCACGGTGGTTAGCATACCTAAATCAAGACTCTATCGAAGGGGGTTAACTCACAAAATGTCAGATTCTCCTCACTTGCTACAGTGGTGAGCAAATCTCAATCAAGACTCTATCGAAGAGGGGTTAACTCACAAAATGTCAGATTCTCCTCACTTGCTACAGTGGTTAGCATATCTCAATCAAGACTCTATCGAAGAGGGGTTAACTCACAAAATGTCAGATTCTCCTCACTTGCCACGGTGGTTAGCATACCTAAATCAAGACTCTATCGAAGGGGGTTAACTCACAAAATGTCAGATTCTCCTCACTTGCTACAGTGGTGAGCAAATCTCAATCAAGACTCTATCGAAGAGGGGTTAACTCACAAAATGTCAGATTCTCCTCACTTGCTACAGTGGTTAGCATATCTCAATCAAGACTCTATCGAAGAGGGGTTAACTCACAAAATGTCAGATTCTCCTCACTTGCCACGGTGGTTAGCATATCTCAATCAAGACTATCGAAGGGGGTTAACTCACAAAATGTCAGATTCTCCTCACTTGCCACGGTGGTTAGCATATCTCAATCAAGACTATCGAAGAGGGGTTAACTCACAAAATGTCAGATTCTCCTCACTTGCCACGGTGGTTAGCATACCTAAATCAAGACTCTATCGAAGAGGGGTTAACTCACAAAATGTCAGATTCTCCTCACTTGCCACGGTGGTTAGCATACCTAAATCAAGACTCTATCGAAGAGGGGTTAACTCACAAAATGTCAGATTCTCCTCACTTGCCACGGTGGTTGGCATATCTCAATCAAGACTCTATCGAAGAGGGGTTAACTCACAAAATGTCAGATTCTCCTCACTTGCCACGGTGGTTAGCATACCTAAATCAAGACTCTATCGAAGAGGGGTTAACTCACAAAATGTCAGATTCTCCTCACTTGCCACGGTGGTTGGCATATCTCAATCAAGACTCTATCGAAGAGGGGTCAACTCACAAAATGTCAGATTCTCCTCACTTGCCACGGTGGTTAGCATACCTAAATCAAGACTCTATCGAAGAGGGGTTAACTCACAAAATGTCAGATTCTCCTCACTTGCCACGGTGGTTAGCATACCTAAATCAAGACTCTATCGAAGAGGGGTTAACTCACAAAATGTCAGATTCTCCTCACTTGCTACGGTGGTTAGCATATCTCAATCAAGACTCTATCGAAGAGGGGTTAACTCACAAAATGTCAGATTCTCCTCACTTGCCACGGTGGTTAGCATATCTCAATCAAGACTCTGTCGAAGAGGGGTTAACTCACAAAATGTCAGATTCTCCTCACTTGCCACGGTGGTTAGCATACCTAAATCAAGACTCTATCGAAGAGGGGTTAACTCACAAAATGTCAGATTCTCCTCACTTGCCACGGTGGTTAGCATATCTCAATCAAGACTATCGAAGAAGGGTTAACTCACAAAATGTCAGATTCTCCTCACTTGCCAAGGTGGTCAGCATATCTCAATCAAGACTATCGAAGAAGGGTTAACTCACAAAATGTCAGATTCTCCTCACTTGCCACGGTGGTCAGCATATCTCAATCAAGACTATCGATGAAGGGTTAACTCACAAAATGTCAGATTCTCCTCACTTGCCATGGTGGTTAGCATACCTCAATCAAGACTATCGATGAGGGGTTAACTCCCAAAATGTCAGATTCTTCGCACTTGCCACGGTGGTTAGCATATCTCAATCAAGACTATCGATGAAGGTTTAACTCACAAAATATCAGATTCTCCTCACTTGCCATGGTGGTGAGCATACCTCAATCAAGACTATCGATGAAGGGTTAACTCACAAAATGTCAGATTCTCCTCACTTGCCATGGTGGTTAGCATACCTCAATCAAGACTATCGATGAAGGGTTAACTCACAAAATATCAGATTCTCCTCACTTGCCACGGTGGATCCTGAACAAATTGTTGCATTTTTGTGATGTTCACCATCCACGTTAATCGTTCATATCAATTGTGGCTCAGTCCTTCACTCTTTTGTTACCTAACTATGTTGTTATACTTCTCTTACCCTGACAGATTAAAAACATAGGGGCAATACCCCTGGCAGAATAAACAGTATATTGCATGACTAAAGGCAATGTAAACCAATTTCAATGGTTGCGAGAAGACAGGGCAGCATGTAGAATCATACAAACATAATCATAAGACTTCAAACAAACAAAGAAAAAAAATACCTATTTTGGGGGGCAACCTCCCCCACCTTCCACCCCCAAATACTACCCTAAACCCAGATTTTTAGCTCACCTGGAACGAAGTTCAAGGCAGCTTATGCGATGGCGCATCGTCTGTCCGTCAGTCCAGTCCGTCAGTCCAGTCCGTCAGTCCAGTCCGTCAGCCCAGTCGGTCAGCCCAGTCGGTCAGCCCAGTCGGTCAGCCCAGTCGGTCAGCCCAGTCGGTCAGCCCAGTCGGTCAGCCCAGTCCGTCAGCCCAGTCCGTCCGTCCGTCCGTCCGTCCGTCCGTCTGTCAGTCAGTCAGTAAACACTTGAAACTTCTTCTCCGAAACCGCTGATAGGATTGCGACCAAATTTGGCACAAATGATATTTGTTGTATTGTGACTAAAGTTTGTTCACGGCATTAAAAAAAATCGGGGTCTAAGGGAGTTTACCGGGGGTCAAATTTGATCCAAGTTTGACCCCCCAAAATAGGAATTTGATTCTTCCTCTGAAACTACACACACTATTTTGATGAAACTTTACCACAACCTTCATAACCTGCGGTGTACCGAATATTACTCTAAGGGCATCCACGGGGGATGAAAAGGGGTCCGTATATGGGGTTGGGGGTGAGGGGGGCTGCCCCCCAAATTCGGTATTTTTTTGTTTGAAGTCTTATGATTATGTTGGTATGATTCTATCTGCTGCTCTGTCTTCTCGCAACCATTGTAATTGGTTTAAAATACCTTTAGTCTGTGCAGTATACTGTTTATTCCACCAGGTGAGCGCCAGGGGTATTGCCTCCATGCCTCCATTGTTTTTCCATGCCGTGAAAAAACTTTGGCACATCATGGGTGGTGAAAGGAATGTTGTGGTCAAGTTTCATTGGAATTATATGTGTAGTTTTGGGAATTCTATGTAGAGAAGAAAGCAAATACCTATTTTGGGAAGCACCCTCCCTCCCTCCCCCCAGTAGACCATCAGGGCCCGATTTTTTTTTAATGCTGTGAACAAACTTTAGTCACAACATAATAAATATCATTTGGGCCAAGTTTTGTCACAATCCAATCAGCGGTGTCAGAGAAGAAGTTGCAAGTGTTGACGGATGGACGGACGATGCACCATCGCATGAGCTCTCCGGACCATAACCTGGCCCCATCCTACCTGGCTGACCTCCTCTCCAGACACACTCCCACCCGCAACCTCCGCTCTGCTGGTACCAACCTCCTGACCCCCCCCCCCCCCCCCATCCGGACCAAATTCAGATCCTGGGGGGACAGGGCCTTCTCCATCGCTGCTCCCACCCTCTGGAACTCACTACCTCACACCATCAGAGACTCCTCCTCACTCACCACATTCAAAACATCACTCAAGACCCACCTGTTCAACACTGCATTCAACATTTAACCCACAGCATTTAACCCCTGACTATCTCCTCTCCTTCTCCCTCCTTTGTGCTTTGAATATTTCCCGATTGATTCTTCTTTTTTGCAATTGTTTTTATGTTTTGCTATGCATTATGTTTTGCACTCTGTCAAAGCGTCTTTGGGCTTCCTGAAAAGCGCTATATAAAATAAATGCATTATTATTATTAGAAAACGTTTAATTTCATCCTTTCATTTCCTGCTTCTCACCTCATCCATTGTGGTTGAAATGAGATGGGGTCATGCTGTCCTCCTAAAACACGCTACAGTTCATCCTTAACTGTTCATTCATTCATTGCGCTCTTCCTCTTCCTCCAACTCCTTCACAACATTCCACCGTGATCATTTCTTCCTCGGTAGTAAATAGGTCCATTCATATTGATCTATCACAAAGTTACAACGTAGTATTCCTGAAAACCTTCAATAGTCTGACCTTTCACTCCAACAGTGGTGTGTGTGTGCCCACATTGTTGGTTTGGGGGTAAAAAGGATCATGATTAGGGATGGGGAATGGTGGTTCGCTTGACGCCATGGAGGAAAGAGTGGGATTGAACATCCTCAAGATGGTGGTTCCACAAAAGGGAGAAAATCTTTCCTATTTCCACGCAAAGACAGTGCCTGGGACTCATTTTCCTCTCTTTTTCTGTCGCTCATTCTTCTCTCATTCTCTCGCTCATATATTCATTCATTCACACACTCACTCTCTCTCTCTCTCTCTCTCTCTCTCTCTCTCTCTCTCTCTCTCTCTCTCTCTCTCTCTCTCTCACACACACACACACACACTCTCACACACACACACACACACACACACACTCTCACACACACACACACACACACACACACACACACACACACACACACACACACACACACACACACACACACACACACACACACACACACACACACACACACACACACACACACACACACACACACACACACACACACACACACACACACACACACACAACATCTCGTCCCTGATGCGATTCATACAGTGCAGCAATTAACAGAAAGCGAATTGTTTTTCCTCCTGGAAAGCCAACCCCACTGGTAAAAAGAATCTGCAGTCTGTCCCGAAACCTCGTACACTCATACCCATTGTGTCCTCACATGTGCCAGAATTCAATGTTAGGCCCATCTGAGATGAGAATCGCCATCCATTAAACTTCACCATCCAGTTAACTTGATGGTAGTTGATTAATTTTGTATTTGGAAAATGCTTGCCTGTTCCTCGGCCCTTAATGGACACTGTTCATGCTAAATCTAACTGCCCTCATTCCATCTTTTTGAGAAAAGACCTAGGCCCTTAATACCTCTATTCCTATGCCCACCCTGCATCTCCTCACTGAAAAATGTCGGAAAGCATGTGAACTTCCGTCTTGCCAATGTGGAGAAATCCTTCGCCATTCTTCCCTCCTCCAATGTTAATGATAGTGATGCATCTGTCGAGGCCCTCGTCCTCAAAAACTCTTTTTTTTTTCTTCTTTTTTTGGTATGCTGAATCGAGGCACGTGAAAGAGCTAACATTTACTTCACAAACAAATCAACCAGACAAACAAAATATATAAAAAGAGGGAGCGGAAGACAAGATGGGGAGAGAAGGGGAAGCACACAAACACAACATTTGAGAGCAGGGAGATGTGTGGAAGGGAGAGGGCTTGGGGGGAGGCGGCATGGGAAGGGGAGGGGGGGGGGGAGGGAGAAGAAAAACACAAGGACACCAAGGACTTCCAGGACAGAAGTTGGTATTTCAAAAAAGTGGAATTGGGGTGAAATTAGCGGGGGTAGAAAAGATCAAGGTTTTGGATGGGGGAAGATAAGAGATGGTGGTGAACAGCTGTTTTAAAGACCTGGAGGGTGGAGTGGGATTGAAGAGAGTGAGGGAGTTTGTTCCAGAGGTGGGAGAAAAGAGGAATGAAGGAGTGAAGGTGAGCAGAAAGTCTTGATTTTGGCAATTTCACCAAAAGAGGGTTGCAGGCAGATCTTGTGCGACCTGTAGGAATATTTGCGGGACAGAGCCCAGAGAGAGCTGGGGGTGAAAGGGCAGAGAGGAGTCGGTAGAAGATGGAAAGACCACCAACCTGCCTGCGGTGAGTGAGTGAGAGGCCCTTGGAGTTCGCTTCATCGTGGGAGATTCCAATGATTCTGAATGCTTTGGTTTCAACAGCGTGAAGACGAGCTAGGTGTGAGGCAGGAGCAACAGCCCAGAGGGGAGAGCAGTATTCCATTGAGCTGCGTATGAAAGCCTTGTATGCGGTTGAAATGTGGTTTTCCCAGGAAAGATCATGGCAGATAGTGAGACCCAAAAGCTTGAGTGACAGAACTTCATGGAGAGGATTATTCAGAAAGTGGATGGGAGGGTTGTCCAGTCGACTTTTCGGAGAGACATCGTAAGAGTGTGAGATTTGTCAGGATTGAAAGACATGTTCCACTTGTTTGCCCAGTCTGTGATTTTGTCCAGGTCTGCAGAGAGGGAGGAGGCTGCAGACTGCCGATCTGAGGGATGAAGAATGGAGCGACAGAGAGTAGAGTCATCAGCAAAGAGATAGAGAGGATTTTCAAGAGAGTCGGAGAGATCATTGAGGAAGACCAGAAAAAGCACAGGGCCCAGAACACTGCCTTGGGGAACTCCAGCCTGAACAGGAAGAGGAGATGAGAGAAACCTATTCAGGGCCACACGTTGACTACGACGAGAGGGGAAGTCCGCCAGCCATGCGTGGAGATTTCCATGGATACCAAAAGAGGAGAGTTTGGTGAGCAGAGCGGGGTGCCAGACCGTATCGAAGGCAAGTGATATGTCAAGGGAGACTGCTCTAATTTCCTGTTTGGCATTGAGGACCTCCATCCATTGTTGAGAAAGCAGAAGCAGCATGTCCAGAGTAGAGTGACCAGGTCTGAAACCAAATTGATGATCAGAGATCAAGCCATTGGAGAAGAGGAAAGATTTCATATCTGAAGCAATGATGGATTCCATGACTTTGCTGATAATTGGGAGACGGCTGATTGGTCTGTAGTTGCTGGGATCTGTTTTTGCACCTTTTTTGTGCAAAGCGGTGATGTTGGCAGATTTCCAAGCAGATGGAAGATGACCTTGAGCAAAAGAGAGGGTGAAGAGAACCGAGAGAGGGAGTGAAAGAGCGGAAGAACAGGATTTTAGGACCCGTGGGCTGATGCCGACAGGTCCAGTTGCAGAATCAGAGTCGAGGGTTGACAGAAACTGTTCCACCTTGTCAGGAGGAAAGGACATAGAGTCCAGGAGCAGCTGGGTACGACTGGGTACGGTAGGTACAGAGAGGGATGGGTTTGGGACACAAGATTTAGAGGCAAACACAGAGTTGAGGCATTCAGCTTTTTCACGTGCGGAGTCAGCCATGTGGCCGTTTGAGGTGAGGGAGGGGATGGAGGGGGAACAAACACCAGAAACAGATTTGACCAGATGCCACCAGGATTTGGAAGAGGGAGACAGATAAGAGAGTTCGGTCCTGAGAATGGAGAGATATTGTTTCCTGGCTCTCCTGAGGGTGGACACACACTTGTTTCGGGCTTTGTGAAAGGAAATAATATTTCCTTCCGTTGGATTTGCTTTCCAGGAGACGAAAGCAAGTTGTTTCTGGGCAATAGCCCCACCACAAGATTCCGTGTACCATGGACGGGAGGAAGGGTATGACAACTGAAGACGAGATGGGATAAATCTGTGCATGAGAGAGAGCAGTTTGCTTTGGAAGAATTCCCAGGAAGAATTGATGTCAGAGGCAGTAGAGATGGGAGACCAGTCCAGATGATTGATGGCTGCTTGAAGACCGTGCCAGTTGGCCGGAGTGAAATGCCAGACTCGTCGACGCTGAGGAGGCTCTCTGAGAATGGTCAGCGAGATGTCCAGTTTAACAAGCACATGATCAGAAGAGCCGATTGGAGCAGAAGAAGAGCACCAGACATTTTCAGGGAAGTTCTTCACCCTTTTCAAATTGAGTTTCCTGCCCTTTTCCAGGTCATATACAAAGACTGCCTGCATGGAAAAGACATAATACCACAATTCATAATAATGTTGTCAAAACCAACTCTCAACTGCAGAACAGTGAGACTCCCCATCGCAAGTAAAAAATGATTATTGCAACGTTGCTTTGGAAGCAATCAGGTCCCATGCTGTACCTCAGGAGGCAGTTGTCCCAGAAGGTAATGCTTTGGAACAAATCCTGTTTTTTATATACATCAGTGACATGTCTCAATCACTGGAATATCCATTACATCACTTCACAGATGACTCCAATGTGTACAAGGAAGTTTTTTCACACCTCCACCAGGCAGACGATGAAAACAACCCTCTCAACAGCTTTCTCCAGATGATCTGGTCATCGAACAGGTCATCGAACTGGTACATCGAACTGAAACCCCATACTCCTACTTTCTCCCTCCACAAGGACAGGAAGGCAAATATTCCAATTTATTACTGTGGTCAGTCTCTGGGAGAAGTATTGTTGCGGATATGAGGACTGTATTTTTTTTATTGTGTGCTTTATTATTATTATTGTTTATTCTGCGCCTCCTGCCTCCGGAGTTGTGTAAAGGTCAAAGGGCGTCTCGGTAGTTATTCCATAAACACCACATTGCAGGACCCGATAAAACCCTTGTTCAGTAGCTTATATCTTATTATGTGTCTTAGGGTAAGGCTGTGTCTCCCATTAATTTAAATACTCCATTGCACCAAGTGAAATAAGAATAGGTCCCCTTTCGTTTCATTTCAATGGTCAACTGCATTTTGGGCGGTTTTCTTCAACCACCATTGGCCACGAGGCAGGGTTGGGGAAGAAAGGCATGTCTCCACCTCGTCATAGAGGGGAGGAGTGAGCCAGCCCCGAACAACCAACCGAGCACGAGGGGTTTGGTTTGAGAGGGCGGAGGAAGAGCGTTTGGGGGAGGTTCGCAAAGGTTGAGGGGCGGGGCCTATATAACCCGCCGCGGGGGCGTACCCCAAGAGATGCGCTTTTACTGAGACGAGAGATAAGTCCAAGAGATGAGTCCAAGAGAGGAGCAAAGCAAAGAGCTGGGTCGTCAAGAGATGCGCTTTTACTGAGACGAGGAGATGAGTCTGAAAAGAGAGGTCCATGACAAGAGCTGAGTTGGTCGTCAGGGGTGGTCAGTGGTTGCGTTGAGTGGTTGCGTTGGAGAAAGAGTGGTTGGACAAAGAAAGAGAGAGGAGAGAACCCGTCACGCCAGACCCCCCACCAGCGCGTCGGCTCCGACCGTGATCCGACCCGTGATCCCGCGCACACGACAGGATCGGTGGCATCAGCGGCCGTCGAGGTCCAGCCCGATGTCCCGTGCGGGATCAAGCTCCAGCCAGCTCCGTGCCGTCCTCCCCCTCCAGCCACACACCTCCTTCCAGCCAATCCACTCTGCAATTCCCCGTGTGAGTCGTCTTTGTTTGTTCTGTCCTGGGTAGGTAATTAAGCTTGTATAAGGAATTCACTGTGTTACCTGCGTCTCATGTCCCTGTACATAATCGTGACTGCTCCTTTTTGCTTGTGTGTGTAAATAGTAATAAATCCCGTTACTCTTCTGTACGTCTTCTTCCTCTTTACATTCGGTCGCTTTAGAGTTTTCCAGATTGAGTAGCTGTGGCGCGATACGGCCAACGTTCAGGGTGAATCGGGTTTTAGTCGGGGAATAACTGTTCGGCCGCGGTTACACCACCGCTCGGTAAAAATAACATCTAATCCGCGGACCGTAACAGTATATTCGCTCTTTTATGGAACTCTTGTGCCTCACTATCACATAGAACCAGTCGTGGGCAGATCACACCAACAACCAGGCAAGCAAAGAAGGCCACAGCCTCAGAATTATTAATGGGGCCTAACTGGTGTTGCCTGGTGTTGGCTTAGCGGTTAGGGTGCTGGCTTGGGATCCTAGGATCCTGGGTTCGAATCCCGGTCGATCGCTGAATTAACGCCAGGGCGGTTGACTCAGCCTGTCATCCTTCCGAGGTCGGCAAATTGAGCACCAGCTTGCTGGGTTGAATGATCTCGGTGTGTACCCCGATTTAGAATAGGTACACCGTATCCCTGCGCGTCGTAAGAGCGTGACCAAGGATTGGCGTCAGGAAGGACATCCGGCCATAAAAACATTGCCTTAAACGGGAACCATGATTGTCACGGGGCCCGCAAGGCTAACGCCCGCTCTCGCGGGGAAAATGGCCTTAAAACGATCATTCATTCATTCAACCCTTCCTCTGCAATCCTCAGCTTATAGTTGCGTACAAAGCTTTCATCTCGAGTGTCATGCAATATCCCCATTCGTGCCACTCTTTCCTATCTTTCCCCTTTGACACCTTGGTATCTGACACCCTCCACATCAATGAACTCTAATCAGGAAGCTGAGACTCCGGTTCTGCTTTTTGCTGATGGTCGGCAGGTTTGTGGCCTTGCGTTTTTGCTTGGCAGTTCTATTTTGGTATTGTTACTCCTGCCCTCTCGTGTCTCTGTGAAGCCCCTGCCTCTCCAGGTAGTTCTCAGTCAACGAGAATCCCTTTCCTTGCTGCTCTCTCAAAGGTAAACTCAACGTTCATCTGCATTCTTTCATACCTCCCTTTTCTCACTTTTGGAACAGTTTTCACAATTCCGTCATTTTGAACTCTTTCCAATAGCACTTTCAGTCATCTGCAGTCTGTCACCTCAGGGTGTCTTCCTTTTGCACTCATAAGCTTCACCACACATGCCGAGACCCGTTTGTTGGTGTCCCACTGTTTTCTCTTTGCCCCATTTTGTCTCTTGATCCATTGGCCCCTGTTGGTCTGCTCTTCCTTGAAACGTGACAACGATATGTCAAATAAATGAATAAAATGATACAATTACACATTCTCAAATGAAAGTGGGGAAAAAGGAAACAGCTGCACAAATCTTATCTCCAAGAAAAGTGGATCCTGCAGTGACTTGCCTCCTGTAGAGCGGAGAGGAGCCCGAGGTGCATGTCCCGTGGCAGCGCGAAACGAACAGAGTGGACGCTCCAACCCGGCACGGCCGAGGCGTGGACCAGAGCCAGCAATATGGCCTCGAGCAATGGTAAGTCATAGAAGCTCTGGGACTCGGCCTCGCGGAGCCGTTCTAGCAGGGTATCCACCAGCTTTCCTCGGAAAGGTTTCAATGCCAGCGAGCACTCCCTGCATGATGGTCACAGGATTATCTTCCGTATGAGTCAACCATCCTCCCTCAAAGTAAAACTCAACTACTAGTTCACAAAATGAGAATTACGAGGTCTTATCGTATCAAGTTGACTTGAAATCATTATTTCAAAAAATGAATCACGAAGCAATAAATTAACGTTTCAGCGAATTCCCAGGTAGTGTACTAATATACGAGAGAGAAAAAGAAAGGAGTTGGAGAGAGAGGGGGAGGGAAGGGAGAGAGAGGGGAAGGGAGTGAGGGGGAAGGGAGAGAGAGGCGGGAGGGAGAGAGAGGCGGGAGGGAGAGAGAGGTGGGAGGGAGAGAGAGGCGGGAGGGAGAGAGAGGAGGAAGGGCGAGAGAGGAGGAAGGGCGAGAGAGGAGGAAGGGCGAGAGAGGAGGAAGGGCGAGAGAGGAGGAAGGGTGAGAGAGGAGGAAGGGAGAGAGATGGGGAAGGGATAGAGATGGGGAAGGGATAGAGAAGGGAAAGGGAGAGAGAGGGGGAAGGGAGAGAGAGGGGAAAGGGAGAGAGGGGGGAGGGAGGGAGAGGGGGAAGGGAGAGAGAGGAGGAAGGGAGAGAGAGGGAGGGGAGAGAGAGGAGGAAGGGAGAGAGAGGGGGAAGGGCGAGAGAGGGGGAAGGGCGAGAGAGGGGGAAGGGAGAGAGAGGAGGAAGGGAGAGAGAGGGAGGGGAAGGGAGAGAGAGGGGGGAAGGGAGAGAAACATGGGGTGGGTAAGAGGGAAAAGGTGTGTGAGAGAGAGAGAGAGAGAGAGAGAGAGGGGGGGGGGGAGGGAGAGAGAGGAGGAGCGAACGGAGAGAGAGATGGGGAAGAAGAGAGGGGAATGTGGGGGAGAGAGAGGGGGAGGGTGGGAGAGAAAGAGGGGGAGGGTGGGAGAGAAAGAGGGGGAGGGTGGGAGAGAAAGAGGGGGAGGGTGGGAGAGAAAGAGGGGGAGGTTGGGGAAGTAAGAGGGAAAGGGTGTGGAATGGAGAGACACGTGCTGATAACAACATGCTGTGTGGAGGAGACACGTGCTGATAACATGCTGTGTGGAGGAGACACGTGCTGATAACAACATGCTGTGTGGAGGAGCACCCCATTAATTAATCTTCAAAAGGGGTGTTTAAAGTTACCCAAATACACAGCTTTTCATCCAGCACGTTTCACCATGGAGTTTCCTTAGTACATGCATGCAAAGTTTCGAGTTGTTCATTTTCATGGTTTTGGAGTAATGGAGGACACACGGACACACACACATGGAGACACACACACACGGAGACACACACACACGGAGACACACACACACGGAGACACACACACGGAGACACACACACGGAGACACACACACACACACACACACACACACACACGGAGACACACACACACACACACACACACACACACACACACACACACACACACACACACACACACACACACACACACACACACACACACACACACACACACATTATTATAGATGAGTGATCACAAACCAGAAACATACACATAGTTGGTTTGTGAGGTTTGTGGAAAAGTGTAAGTTATATTTACATATCCTTCATGCATTTAAACTGATAAATTACCGAAACTTGCATGAAAACAAGCAATAACATGCCTCTGGCACAAAGTCGTCTTTAAACAAGCAGAACAAAGCAAAACAAAAGGAACCCCCAAAGAAGGAGATTGCTAAAATCACAAGTTGCCATTTTGCTTTCATTTGCGCTTGATTCATTCATCTTGGACAATTAAAAGTTAAATCACGTGGAAGAGAAACGAACCGATGTCTTGTGCATGTGACGCTATCCAAGAGGACTCCATACAACTCAAGGACGGCGCGGTGGAGAACCGGACTCACAGACTCTTCAATACCATCTCGTACGAATCCGCACAGTAGATCAAGTAATGGACAACCATCCTTGAGGAAATACATCCACGGTTAAAAATAATAAAATATCATACTTACAATGAGGGTGTAAGAATGTGGTTCAAAGTCAAAGGAGGAGGACGATGTGAGGGGTAAGGCAAGGTGGGGTGGGGGTGAATCAACACTATTTATTGCATGGCCTTGCCCCTGCAACGGGCCCAGATGGCACAAGTGCCCATGTTCCTCGATCTGCCATATTCAGTCTGTCCTCCTTTGGCCACCTCCCCTCTACATGGAAGTCAGCAAGCGTCGCTCCCATCCCCAGGCGTCGCTCCCATCCCCAGGCGTCGCTCCCATCCCCAGGCGTCGCTCCCATCCCCAGGCGTCGCTCCCATCCCCAGGCGTCGCTCCCATCCCCAGGCGTCGCTCCCATCCCCAGGCGTCGCTCCCATCCCCAGGCGTCGCTCCCATCCCCAGGCGTCGCTCCCATCCCCAGGCGTCGCTCCCATCCCCAGGCGTCGCTGCCATCCCCAGGCGTCGCTGCCATCCCCAGGCGTCGCTGCCATCCCCAGGCGTCGCTGCCATCCCCAGGCGGCGCTGCCATCCCCAGGCGTCGCTGCCATCCCCAGGCGTCGCTGCCATCCCCAGGCGTCGCTGCCATCCCCAGGCGTCGCTGCCATCCCCAGGCGTCGCTGCCATCCCCAGGCGTCGCTGCCATCCCCAGGCGTCGCTGCCACCCCCAGGCGTCGCTGCCACCCCCAGGCGTCGCTGCCACCCCCAGGCGTCGCTGCCACCCCCAGGCGACGCTGCCACCCCCAGGCGTCGCTGCCACCCCCAGGCGACGCTGCCACCCCCAGGCGTCGCTGCCACCCCCAGGCGTCGCTGCCACCCCCAGGCGTCGCTGCCACCCCCAGGCGTCGCTGCCACCCCCAGGCGTCGCTGCCACCCCCAGGCGTCGCTGCCACCCCCAGGCGTCGCTGCCACCCCCAGGCGTCGCTGCCACCCCCAGGCGTCGCTGCCACCCCCAGGCGTCGCTGCCACCCCCAGGCGTCGCTGCCACCCCCAGGCGTCGCTGCCACCCCCAGGCGTCGCTGCCACCCCCAGGCGTCGCTGCCACCCCCAGGCGTCGCTGCCACCCCCAGGCGTCACTGCCACCCCCAGGCGTCACTGCCACCCCCAGGCGTCACTGCCACCCCCAGGCGTCACTGCCACCCCCAGGCGTCACTGCCACCCCCAGGCGTCACTGCCACCCCCAGGCGTCACTGCCACCCCCAGGCGTCACTGCCACCCCCAGGCGTCACTGCCACCCCCAGGCGTCACTGCCACCCCCAGGCGTCACTGCCACCCCCAGGCGTCACTGCCACCCCCAGGCGTCACTGCCACCCCCAGGCGTCACTGCCACCCCCAGGCGTCACTGCCACCCCCAGGCGTCACTGCCACCCCCAGGCGTCACTGCCACCCCCAGGCGTCACTGCCACCCCCAGGCGTCACTGCCACCCCCAGGCGTCACTGCCACCCCCAGGCGTCACTGCCACCCCCAGGCGTCACTGCCAACCCCAGGCGTCACTGCCAACCCCAGGCGTCACTGCCAACCCCAGGCGTCACTGCCATCCCCAGGCGTCACTGCCATCCCCAGGCGTCACTGCCATCCCCAGGCGTCACTGCCATCCCCAGGCGTCACTGCCATCCCCAGGCGTCACTGCCATCCCCAGGCGTCACTGCCATCCCCAGGCGTCACTCCCATCCCCAGGCGTCACTGCCATCCCCAGGCGTCACTGCCATCCCCAGGCGTCACTGCCATCCCCAGGCGTCACTGCCATCCCCAGGCGTCACTGCCATCCCCAGGCGTCACTGCCATCCCCAGGCGTCACTGCCATCCCCAGGCGTCACTGCCATCCCCAGGCGTCACTGCCATCCCCAGGCGTCACTGCCATCCCCAGGCGTCACTGCCATCCCCAGGCGTCACTGCCATCCCCAGGCGTCACTCCCATCCCCAGGCGTCACTCCCATCCCCAGGCGTCACTGCCATCCCCAGGCGTCACTCCCATCCCCAGGCGTCACTCCCATCCCCAGGCGTCACTCCCATCCCCAGGCGTCACTCCCATCCCCAGGCGTCACTCCCATCCCCAGGCGTCACTCCCATCCCCAGGCGTCACTCCCATCCCCAGGCGTCACTCCCATCCCCAGGCGTCACTCCCATCCCCAGGCGTCACTCCCATCCCCAGGCGTCACTGCCATCCCCAGGCGTCACTGCCATCCCCAGGCGTCACTCCCATCCCCAGGCGTCACTCCCATCCCCAAGCGTCACTCCCATCCCCAAGCGTCACTCCCATCCCCAAGCGTCACTCCCATCGCCAAGCGTCACTCCCATCCCCAAGCGTCACTCCCATCGCCAAGCGTCACTCCCATCGCCAAGCGTCACTCCCATCCCCAAGCGTCACTCCCATCCCCAAGCGTCACTCCCATCCCCAAGCGTCACTCCCATCCCCAAGCGTCACTCCCATCCCCAAGCGTCACTCCCATCCCCAGGCGTCACTCCCATCCCCAAGCGTCACTCCCATCCCCAGGCGTCACTCCCATCCCCAGGCGTCACTCCCATCCCCAGGCGTCACTCCCATCCCCAGGCGTCACTCCCATCCCCAGGCGTCACTCCCATCCCCAGGCGTCACTCCCATCCCCAGGCGTCACTCCCATCCCCAGGCGTCACTCCCATCCCCAGGCGTCACTCCCATCCCCAAGCGTCACTCCCATCCCCAAGCGTCACTCCCATCCCCAAGCGTCACTCCCATCCCCAAGCGTCACTCCCATCCCCAAGCGTCACTCCCATCCCCAAGCGTCACTCCCATCCCCAAGCGTCACTCCCATCCCCAAGCGTCACTCCCATCCCCAAGCGTCACTCCCATCCCCAAGCGTCACTCCCATCCCCAAGCATCACTCCCATCCCCAAGCATCACTCCCATCCCCAAGCATCACTCCCATCCCCAAGCATCACTCCCATCTTAAATGCCAAAACAGAACCCACCAACTGAGGGTCAGTGAGCTCGTTTCCAATTACAAGCAAGGTCATGCATTCCATTATTGATTCCAATATCAAATCTTTCGTGTTTTCAAACAACCCGATGTGCGACCATCAGCTTGGATTTCGTTCCAGTCACTCACTCCTGACATGCATCTGCTCCTCTCTGAGCAATGGTTGGAGTCCCTCAATCTTGAGGTCAGGACTGTCTACGTGGACATATCAAAGACATTCTACACAGTCTCACATCCTAAGCTTGCCAAGCTCTTTGCCAGTGGAATAGAAGGCCTTCATTCATGCTTTCCGACTTCCTCTGTTCATGTCGTCGACATGTTGCCATCTGCTGGAGATCATACAGGAGCTCCTGAAAGCAGTGATTTTGGCCCAGTCTTCATTCTCATCTATATTGATTACCTCTCCAATGCTCTGGATAACTATCTCTTCCTATTTGAAGACGACTCCACATTGTGTTGTATAGCACCCCATTCCTCTGCTAGGCAGCCAGCGGCTACATCTCTCTCTGCTGATCTGGACATGATTAGATGCTGGTCTGATAAATGGAACTTGCCCTTCAATGCTGGAAAATCTCAGTCTCATCCTATCGCTGAGGAAGGATTGTCAAACGAGCCCACCTCTCCACTTCCTTATTCAGCCACTGGGAGAGTTTCAGCCTCTTGAACTTCCAGGCCTCACCATCAGCCATGATATTTAATGGATTGATCACAAAGCAGAACTGGTCTCCAAAGCCAGTCACAGACTGGGAATCCTCCGTCGATCCAAGTGTTTCGATGGAAAAAAATAAATCAAAGCTACTCAAGGTCTACAAGGCCTTTCTCTGTTGCTCAATAAAGTACTGCCATGCACAATGAGCTGGTGTCTTGGCATCACATCTGTCTTTCCTGGATTCTCTGGAATCGAAAGTTCTCAAAGTTATTGACATCTCCGTTGATGAGGACGAAGCACAAGATCTGTTCCTCGCACATCACGGACAGGTCGGCAGGCCAGATGGACACACACTCGCCTCTGAGCAACTTAGCCTGGGTTGGAATCTCGGCCAAGCTACAAACTGTCATGCTGGTGCCTTGCAGTCACGGCGAAGCACCAACACGTGCAACATCCTTCAGATGGTCGGTCGATAAACTGAGACCCGTCTGTCAGCATTCATTGTTGGATCCCACAGTGATGGAGATGTTCAAGATCCCACAGTGTCCTTCGCGAAGAGTAGGCAAGCTTTCGCTGGCACTCAACAAATTGCAAATTCATGCCCTAACCGACGCAGGATGTTGCATCAGCGGCACAGGCGCACCCTCAGCCAATGATGCCACTCGTAGCCTTGTGTTGCACACGGAATATGAAGAAGAGGAGGAATGCAGGTTGGTGTCTCTCTGTTTTCTACCGTCTATTCTCCAACGTTGCTCCCACTGCTCTCTCATTCTTCTGAACCACCCAACCCCAACAACTCAGGATGAACATGTTCTTCCAGTTCCTCCTCCTGGTTAAACTTCAAAATTCCATTCTGACTGCACACCTCAACTCTTTTCTTCCTCACTTCTTCCATCTGTGGAACCACCTTCCAGAGGCAGTTCCGTCGCACTCCTTGCTCCAGGACTCCAACCAAGCAATGCATCACCATCTATTGTCATCCCCAATTCTGACCCATTGATCTTTATTACCCCCATTAACCTTTCATAACCCAACCACCTCAGTTGGAAATTTCAGTGTTCCCTCTGTGGAAGAAGAATTTAAGACTAAATTGCAAATTCTAATTGAACAGGAAAAATATGTATGTCAAAGGGACAGTTGGACAACGAAATTATATGAAGGAGACACTGTCTGAAATGGAGAGACAGAAAAATGTCGCTCGACCTCCAACAAGAACATCGAGCACAATGATCAAAGCCATTTGTGCCGGCAAAGGATAAACAACCTGTGGCCTAATGAGGAAGTTGTTTGAGGGAGTTTGAAAAGGAGAGACATCAATCAGGGATTGTCCTGAGTTCTGATAAAACTCCTCCTCTCACTTTGACGTCTTGCTTCATCCACCCATACCTTTGATTGTCATGGTGCGTTGCTGACGCAAGATGTCACCTCAAACATGGATAAGATGGCTCATGACCCATATCCCCCCACCATACACCTGCACATCCATCCCATTGTGACAATCCTACAAAGACTGAACTCGAGCCTGGTGTTGGCTTAGCGGTTAGGGTGCAGGCTTGGGATCCCAGGATCCTGGGTTCGAATCCCGGTCGATCACCAAATTAACACCAGGGGGGGTTGACTCAGCCTGTCATCCTTCCGAGGTCTGCAAATCGAGTACCAGTTCACTGGTAATTCCCTGTGTGTGTCGTAAGAGGCGACTAACAGGGTTGGTGGCAGGAAGGGCATCCGGCCATAAAACATTGCTTCAAAAAGGGGACCACGGTGCCTGAAAAAGGCCAACCACTGCTCTGCGGGGGAAAATGGCCTCGAAAGGTGGTTCCATAAAGACTGAACTCAAGAGCATCAATTCAGAGATTATCAGAAAGTTCTGTTGTACTGATCGTTGCATTATTGTGCTGTTTCTTTTATAACTGTGTTACTCTTGTAATTGCTGTGGGTTTGTCATGATTGCTTTGATCTCTGATAACCTCTCCAATGAAACACTCTCAACTCGACCCAGAGTGGACATTGAATAATTTCCACGTCACCTCCCTTCTGCCCTCTCTTTGACGTTTGCCCCATTGTCATTTCTACACTGTTCTTCCATGAGAGTCCTGTAAGAGAAAAAACACAATACTGTACATTTAAGTCAAGGGAAAGGGGGTTAGGGTGGGGTTGAGCCAAGTTTATTATGAAATGGTTCGGTGCTTGGGCACTTGTTCTTGGAATCCCTCGGACATGCGTGTTGAATCATCAGACTGTGATGTTATTGGTCATTGTTCACAATCCGAATCAGAGAGGGAGCACTTACTCCTCAAAGATGGCGAGCACGGTACTGATCACTGAACATGAAATTCAAACAGCAACAACATTTCACCTGTTCCAGGAGATTGAGGAGGTGCAGTATGAAGGAAGCTTCTGGAGCATCACCTTGTGCATGGACCAGGGAAGCCAACAGGTGCAGCACATCAGCGAGCACGACACCATCGGCCCGGTTAGCCGGTCGTACCAGTACAAACCTGCACAAGACCGTCAGCTCGGTTAGATGGTCGTACCAGTACAAACCTGCACTGCACTGTCGGCCTGGTTAGGCGATCGTACCAGTACATATCTGCTGCTGTGCACCGCAGGAAAAAAGCAAGGCCACAAAGCTGTGAGCCAGACGAGACTAGTCTCAATCAAAGCCAGATTAAAGTTGCAGAAGATTTTATTTACAATCAATCAATCAAACACAATCAATCACAAACACAAACACAAACACAAACACACACACACACACACACACACACACACACACACACACACACACACACACACACACACACACACACACACACACACACACACACACACACACACACAATATGAGGACGTTACAGGGTAAAATGTGGTTAAAGTGGATAATCATGTGTGGACACACATGTGTGTGTGGATGTGTGGGAGCACAGAGGGAGCTGCAGATGGAGGAAATGTTGAGTTGGATATTGGAGGCGGCGTGAAGCTGGAAGGTGTGAAAACATTTTGCTACCTCAGAGACATGCTGAATGGAGAAGGTGGATCAGACTCGGCAACGGTTGCGAGAGCGAGATGTGCATGGAAGAAGTTTCGGGAACTGAGTGGCGTGCTGATGAGGAGGGGAGTGTCGTTGAAGCTGAAGGGAAAGGTGTATGCTGCATGTGTGAGAAGTGTTATGATTTATGGGAGCGAGACATGGGTAATGAACGTAGAGCAGCAACAAAGGCTGGAAAGGGTGGAAATGCGAATGGTTCGGTGGATGTGTGGAGTATCGTTGAGAGAGAGGAAGACAAATGATGAATTGCGAAAGATGATGGGAATAGAGCCTGTGATTGATGCTGTGAAGAGGAACAGGTTGAGATGGTTTGGTCATGTGTTGAGGAAGGATGAAAGTGACTGGTTGAGAAGAGTGATGGAAATGAATGTAGAAGGAAGTAGAGGATGGGGAAGACCGAGAAAGACTTGGCTAAAGGTGGTGGAAGAAGAAATGCGGGCAAGGGGGTTAACAAGGAGAGATGCAGAAAATAGGGCAAAATGGAGAAGATTGTCATGGGGACCGCAAGGCTAACCCCCGCCGCTCTTGCAGGGAAAATGGCCTTAAAATGCCTGTTGTTGTTGTTGTTGTCGTCGTGGTGTGTGGGAGCAGCCTTGTCGTGATGGTGTTGTGGGGTGAAAACCAAAAGCCAACTCCCCAAGTGGAGTGTTTGTGGGAGACATGTGGAGCTCATAGTCACAGCGACCTCTAGTTTTGATTGATAAATGCAAGCACCTTTGTACTCGATCTCGCAAAAGGAGACATTTGCTTTGATATAATATGAAGTTTATATGTTCCAACTTGAATGTTAACGAAATAGTTTACCATTTTAAATTAATTGACGTTTGTATCCAAAGCCTCATCTCTCCCGAGCATTAAACTCTTCATTGTAAAACCACGGAGAGGACTTGAATTATTCCCACTATAATTTATGTTGACCGAATTGAATCCTCGACAATATGCTCCCTCAAACCTTTCCACATCAAGTTAAATCTCAAGGAAACCACAACATTCTCATCCTGTTATGTTCATAATTGCCTTTTTCATTTATTCACTTCAATTCAAGACTCCTGGTGGAGCTGGAAAAGACATAACATCTACTTCCGGACTTCCGTTTCCGGTCCCTGGATGGACTTCCGTTTCCGGTTCCTGGAGCAAGGAAGCGTCTTCGACCTCTGCACGGCTGCAAAAGTTATAGTATTTTTTCCATTCGTGTCTTCGTCAATTTCTACTCGCTTTTTATTGTGCATGTGTTGCAGTGTGTTTTCCAGTTGGTGTTGATTTGCAATTCTTGCAAACTTTTGTATAATTTAATCATTTTCTGTCCCACCGGGTGCGCGGCCTGGTTTCTCTCGGCTTCCCTACTCCCATAGGTGTTCTGTGAATTTAAGTTCTTTCCTTCGCTGTATTGCTTATTTCTTAGATTTTCTCTTCTCCCCCTAACTTCCCCGAACATCGACCACTTGTCTTACGTTTTAAATCTCTTCACGTCTCTTCTCGTCACGTCACGCCACGTCTCTTCAAAGCTGTCCATGCGCGCACGCTTTCGAAGTTAAGTAACTTTTCACAATTGTGTTTTTGTCGAAACTGTATCTTTCTTTCGGTGAGTGTAACTAGTGGTGTGTCTTTAATAGTATTCTTGGTGTTGGTTTTTCATACCTGTGTACAGAATCGTCGGTTAGTTTGTGTCGCGTATTCTGAGGCCTAGTGTAGTACTAGTAGGCTACCGTGTCTGACCTTGGCTTGAGGCTTTGTTTCTGTCTCAGCGGTTCTTCGATTGCGCTCGCAATTACTTTCGGTCTCTATTTTTCACGTTTCACGTTCGGTCTCTGTCTCTGTTTTCATCTCAACTCAAAATTTTTTTTTAAAAATCCCTTCTCTGTTCTTATCCGTTGTTCGTTCTTATTTGTTCGTTCGTTCTTCGACCACGTTGTTCGTGATCACATGTTCACGTCGTTAAAAAATGTTTCAACTGTCCCCTGAAGAACTGTATTCTGTCATATACTATAACACCTTTTTCTTCTTCTTCTATAAAAGGATGCTTTCGACTTGTGTTTTTTCTTTGTTTTTTTTGTATACAAGATATATAGTTATCTGCTATATAGTTAGCTCGATAACTATATATATATAGTTATCTGCTATATAGATCTGCTATATATAGTTATCTGCTATATAGATATATCGTTAGCTCGTGAAAGAGCTAACATTAATCACACAAAAAGACAAACCGACACACAAAACACAAAAAACAAGGGGAGCGGCAGACAAGATGGGGAGAGAGGGGGAAGGACACAAACACAACTTTTGAGAGCAGGGACATCGGGAGGACTTGGGGGGAGGTGGGAGAGGAATAAAACATATGAACACTGCAAGGACTCTGGGGTGAATTACCGGGGGTAGAAAAGATCAAGGTTTTCGATGGGGGAAGATAAGAGATGGTGGTGAACAGCTGTTTTAAAGACCTGGAGGGAGAAGTGGGATTGAAGGGAGTGGGGGTGCTTGTTCCAGAGGCGGGAGAAAGGGGAATGAAAGAGTGAAGGTGAGCAGAGAGCCTAGACTTTGGCAGTTTAACCATAAGAGGGTTGTAGGCAGATCTTGTGCAACCTGAAGGAATATTGGGGGGACAGAGCACAGAGAGAGCTGGGGGAGCAAGGCTGGAGAGGAGTCGGTAGAAGACAGAAAGACCACCAACCTGCCTGCGGTGAGTGAGTGAAAGGCCCTCGGAGTTGACTACATCGCAGGAGATTCCAAATCTTGACTACATCGAAAGGAGGAAAGTTGACTACATTTGTTGCCCTTGACTAAATCTTGACAACATTGACTACATCGCAGGAGACTTGCCCACCAAATCTATTCATTCCAAAAAAAAATTCCATCTCTTACAGTTACAGTGCCTCTTTCATACATTCCCTAAACTCTCCAGAACTCCACCCATCCTTCAGCGTCCTCAAACGTATTTTTGAATCGAAGGTCTCAAGAAACTCATTTTGCAAGAAATGTTCGTTTCCCATTAATCGTACATTTTTCAAAATCCAATCTCACCCCTCCCCTCCAAATCTTCCCCATCACCTCTTCCCTCCAAAACTTCCCCATCACCCCTTCCCTCAAAAAATTTCCCATCACCCCTCCCCTTTAAAACTTGCCCATCACCCCTCCCCTCCAAATCCACCCCCTTGCCCCTCCCCTCCAAATCTTCCCCATCACCCATCCCTTTCAAATCTTCCCCCTTGCCCCTCCCCTCCAAATCTTCCCCATCACCCATCCCTTTCAGATCTCCCCCCTTGCCCCTTCCCTACTAAACTCCCCCCACACCCCTCCCCTCCGAGACTCTCCCTCACTCCTCCCCTCCTAGACTCCCCGCTCACCCCTCCTCCTCAAAGCGTCCTCCCCGCTTCTTCCCCCTTCCAACTTTCACCTTAATCTCCCTCAACATTCTGCCTCACTCTTCCCCCTCCTCAAATAACACCTCACTGCGCCTCACCCAATCACCATCAAAGCTTTTGTCCGCCCCATTCTTCCCTTTCTCCAAGCTATTCTGAAATCTCTGACACACCTTCAACAGCTCTCCCTACCTCTTCCTCCTCTTCCACATCTTACCCTACCGCTCCCCACCCCCCCCCCCCCTGTTCTGTATCCGATGCTCCCCCTTCCTCTTCTTTAACAGTATGGACCTCAAACATCCGGGGCCTTCGCTCAAACTTGACTGATCTCTCCACACAGGTTGCTTCTGACAAACCAGACGTGATCTGCTTAACAGAAACTTTCCTCCTTCATGATGTCTCTGATTCCTTGGTATCTCTCCCAGGTTACTCCCTCCTCCGGTATGATAGACCTGAGCCTCGTCCTGGAGGGGGGGGGGGGGGGGGGGGGGGGTTGCTATCTTTATAAAAAACTCTCTTCCTCACTCGCCCTGCACTGCCCTCTCTCCACCACACCCCCAGGAATACCTTTGGCTACGGCTTCCCCTTCGCTCCCACCTTTTGTTCATATGTGTGTTGTACCGTCCACCAAACAGTGATGACTCCATCTACATCCCGCTGTCTGATAATATGGACCAACTTCTATCTACCCATCCCAACTCTCTATTCCTCATATTAGTCCATGGGCCAGACCAGATATCGGTACCACCCGAGGTGGCAAAAGTTCCATGGTGCCAATTTATTTGTTACACCCATATAAGTAAAATAATATGTGATAGCAATTCCAAATGGGTAGCTTTTTCATTTTTCTTGCAGGAAAGCTGTTTTTGCATTAATCGCAATACCGCAACTCCGCGCTGTTGTTACTAGTATCATCTTCCAAATCATTTTTTTAGCTGAATAGACAATGTAACATGCTTAAATATCTTAGCAAATGGATGTTTGTAATAAAGACATGTATGTTATACTATATAATACATATTCTTGTATTTATTCATGTGTGGAAACTAACTTTTTCTTCAGTTTTAGTGTCTTAGTTAAGAACAAAATATATGTTGGATGCTGGCAGTGTCCAGTTTTCATCCGTATTCCGTATACTTGGCCACTGGTGGATACTTCCTGGTAGGTGAGGCAAGAACAAGAGGCTCTGCAATAATTATGTCTATTTAGTTAAGCAGAAAATATATGACAGATATGTAAAGTGCTGATTTCCCCTCATCAGTGGTGATATACATTTGCAGCCTAGTTAGAATAAGTCCAGTCATGAATGCTTGATTTGCTTTCAGATATCAGTCCACTGGTTTCACCAGTCTAATTAAGTGTAATTAAATATAATTAAGGACTGGCAGACTACTAATTTGTGCAACATAGTAATGTGGATTGATAATTCTATGTTGCAGGTGAAAACTGACTGAACATGGCCTCTGACGGAGCAAGCAGCCTGCCACTAAAGCGGCCACGAGTGGAGTGCATCATCCACTGTTCCAATGACAATACAGACAAGCTGGTTTCACTACAAGACATTGACTCATGGAGAACATTGCTGAGGGCAGCCCAGATCAGAAAACATGCAGCAATTTTGAAACTAGCTACGAACCTTCCTGATGGACAGATTCCAACAATCCAGTACCACAGAAAATGTCGCAGTCTCTTCACCATGAAAAGACATCTTGATGGCATCCTCAAATGTGCCAGTGCCAGTGAACCTGCTCAAGACACAGGATCACAGAGAGCAGCTAGACAATGTGCAAGCACATCAAGGACTTATGAGGCAGAGTGCATTTTCTGCCAGAAAGACACCAAGTATGCTAAAGGACAGAAGACGAGAGAAATCCTCATACAATGTCGAGAACTGCGAGCTGACGCCACAATCAGGAATGTAGCCATGGAGAAAATGGACAGCAGAATCCTTGCCATAGTCAGCAGAGACCTGGTAGCTGCAGAAGGTCACTATCATAGGTCGTGCTATCGGTTCTATACCAAAAGAGAGGTTCGCAGTGGACAGGATGCAAGCCAAGATGATGATGCTGAAGCTCAGTATGGCGCTGCTGTGGATCAGGCCTACAATGAGCTGTTCCTGTTCATCAGAAGGGAGCTTTTTGGCAATCCTCAAGTGATGACAATGACTGATCTCTCTTCTAGACTGGTGGCTTCAATGAACTCTCTTGGTATTGCCCATGTAAGGGAATCAACCAAGAAACACATACGACGGAAACTGGAAAGCGAGTTTGCAGACTCCCTGCACATCTTCTCTGAGGGAAAAGGGAAACTCCTCCTGTTTCCAGACAACCTGTCCATATACGAACTTGCCAAACAATACCAATCGCTACAAGCAGAGCTGCATACTCAGAAAGGCCTCCATGCTGAAGATGTGGTCTCCAAAGCAGCCCTGAAAATGAGAGCCGACATCAAGAACCAAGATGCCCCTCAAGCCTGGCCACCGGAAGTCAAACCAGAAGCAGAGGACACTACCATTCCAGAGTCGGTCATGGTCTTCCTGTGCTATCTACTTACAGGTTCCAATGACCCTGATCATGCATCTCAAAGAGTCCAGCGGCTTCTGTGTTCACTCGGCTATGACATGGTATATGCTGTAACACGTGGACTGATAAAGCCCCCGAAGCACATCGTTCTGCCATTCGCTATCAAGTCACTGACCGGGAATGTAGAGTTGATACACATCCTCAACCGACTCGGCCATAGTGTGTCCTATTCTCAGATGGAAGAGATCGACACTGCTCTGTGTCTCCAAAAGCTCTCGCTATCAGGGAGTGATGTTGCCCTCCCAGGTAACATCCATCCTGGCATATTCACAACCTTAGCCTGGGATAATATCGACCGTCTGGAAGAGACCACCAGTGGAGAAGGAACATCTCACAGAGTGAATGGGATTGCCGTACAAGCAAAGCCAATCACCCCAGTGTCCACCAGAACCATGCTGACTGTAGGAAAAACAAAGCAGAGAAGTATTGATGCACCACCACCAATGCTACCAGCATACAACGCTGGACAACGAGTGGGACCACCACAGAGCAAAAGTGCAGATGCTGACACTGCAGCTGAGACTCAGCTCGCCAAAGAGAAGAATCTTGTCTGGGTCATGGCACGCATGTCGCAACAAGAAGAGCAATCAATCAGCAGCTGGACAGGCTTCAACATCCGGACTCGAGATGACGTGACAGTCATTCCAGACAATGTAGGCTACCTGCCTACCATTAATGCTCCAGCGACACAAATGTCGACTGTCAATGAAGTGCTAAACCAGTCACTGAACATCATGCACTCCTTGGACCTGACAAAGATTGTCTGTGTCTTTGACCAGGCACTGTATGCAAAGGCTGTGGAGATTATATGGAAACACCCTGACAAGTTCCAAAACACCATCATCACCAGGCTCGGAGTATTCCACACCATCTGCACACTGATGGGAATAATAGGGAAGCGATTTCAAGATGCTGGATTGCGAGATCTCTGCATCGAGTCTGGTGTGATCGCAGAAGGTTCCATTAATGGTGTCATGGATGGCCGCAAGTACAACAGGGCAGTCCACCTACACAAGAATGTCTATGAGGCACTCACTCGACTGGCCTGGAAGGGTTTCCTCTCGTGGCTGGAAGCCACTCACGCCAACGATGTGGTCCACATGGATGAGACACTGAGGATCATTGACAGCCTCTGCAAAGATATCTCACAGGCATCCCTGAAGCAGGTCCTCGGTGACCGCTCATGCGCACGCATCATGGAACTGTTTGGAATATACCTCGAGTTCCTCAGAGGTGGAAACGGCAGCCTCTCAGCATTCTGGATGTCGTATCTGGACATTGTCGAGATCAGCTCGCCATCCACTGGATGCGTTCACCACCAGCACCAGATGTGGTCTTGGAACTCTTAGCTTGCAAGTGTGTGCGTTCCTGCAAATTGCCAAAATGCACATGCCTGACCAATGGACTGTCATGCACAGACATGTGCAAGCTACAAACCTGCAGTAACCAGAAACAACAGGAAGATGAAGAATCCTTCGAACTCGGAGACTCCGATGAAGACGAGCAGTTCGATGACTGACTATGATATCGCTAGTTTGGTACATTGACATACTCAGTATTATTCTGAAGAGCACAGGACGTGCTTTCCCTGGAAACACCCTCAGAATACATGTAGACATGTAGACATTTTGATAATGTGTTGTGTCATTTCATCTTTATGTGAAGCACTACCTGACCATACCGGGTACATAGCCTACAGTCTGTTAGTTCTGTTAGTATGTGATTTCCAACCATTTTGTATAACATTTGAGTACTAGTACTGTTTATAGCTATTGTGGCATACATGTACTTGAGATGGGCTCAGCAGATGAGCTCAGTACAGCCTCTGGACTTTCTTTCCCTTGATTCAGAAAACCGTTTGATTAATATGTGTTGTGACCTTTTCATGTTGTGACATGTTTATGTGACAATTTCCATAACAATCACGTACGTGTATTATAGTAGCTGTTGTATTCCAAAATTACACTATGTGAAGATTGTATGTTTAAAATAAGACATAAAGCGATAATTTTTGGATCTACGTTGTCTCAGTACTTTCTGATTAATATGCCCAATTAGTCCATGGGCCCGTACCCAAAATTTCACACATGGACTAAATCAATCCGAACCGTCGAACGCCTTTTCACAGGGTGCGGGTATAAAATAGCTGATAACTACCACTAAGCTACCAGTCCAGAATTGCTATCACATCAGCATGTATCCCACATACATGCACCTTTCCAAAAATCATTACTAGAACTTGCCACCTCGGGTGGTACCAATTAGTGAAATTTCGGGTCCGGGCCCATGGACTATATGTGGTGATTTCAATTGTCACCATGCCAGTTGGCTGGGTGTGGGTACCTCTCTCACCAGCCATGGCTCTTCAGCAAAGGACTTCTGTGACTCACTGGGACTGACACAATCTGTCAATTTCCCGACCCGGATCTCAGTCAACGGAGCATCTTCTCTTCTGGACTTGGTTATGACTAACTTCCCTGAAAATGTCTGCTGCTCTTCTTCTGCTCCAATCGGCTCATCTGATCATGTGCTTGTTAAAGTGGACATCTCTCTGACCATTCTCAGAGAGCCTCCTCAGCATCGACGAGTCTGGCATTTCAATCAGGCCAACTGGCACGGTCTTCAAGCAGCCATCAATCATCTGGACTGGTCTCCCATCTCTACCGCCTCCGACATCAACTCATCCTGGGAATTCTTCCAAAGTAAATTGCTCTCTCTCATGCACAGATTTATCCCATCTCGTCTTCAGTTGTCATACCCTTCCTCCCGTCCATGGTACACGGAATCTTGTGGTGAGGCTATTGCCCAGAAACAACTTGCTTTCATCTCCTGGAAAGCAAATCCAACGGAAGGAAATCTCATTTCCTTTCACAAAGCCCGAAACAAGTGTGTGTCCACCCTCAGGAGAGCCAGGAAACAATATCTCTCCGTTCTCAGGACAGAACTCTCTTATCTGTCTCCCTCTTCCAAATCCTGGTGGCATCTGGTCAAATCTGTTTCTGGTGTTTGTTCCCCCTCCATCCCCTCCCTCACCTCAAACGGCCACATGGCTGACTCCGCACGTGAAAAAGCTGAATGCCTCAACTCTGTGTTTGCCTCTAAATCTTGTGTCCCAAAACCATCCCTCTCTGTACCCACCATACCCAGTCATACCCAGCTGCTCCTGGACTCTGTGTCCTTTCATCCTGACAAGGTGGAAAAGTTTCTGTCAACCCTCGACTCTGATTCTGCAACTGGACCTGATGGCATCAGCCCACGGGTCCTAAAATCCTGTTCTTCCGCTCTTTCACTCCCTCTCCCTGTTCTCTTCACCCTCTCTTATGCTCAAGGTCATCTGCCATCTGCTTGGAAATCTGCCAACATCACCGCTTTGCACAAAAAAGGTGCAAAAACAGATCCCAGCAACTACAGACCAATCAGCCTTCTCCCAATTATCAGCAAAATCATGGAATCCATCATTGCTTCAGATATGAAATCTTTCCTCTTCTCCAATGGCTTGATCTCTGATCATCAATTTGGTTTCAGACCTGGTCACTCTACTCTGGACATGCTGCTTCTGCTTTCTCAACAATGGATGGAGGTCCTCAATGCCAAACAGGAAATTAGAGCTGTCTCCCTCGACATATCACGTGCCTTCAACAAGGTCTGGCACCCCGCTCTGCTCACCAAACTCTCCTCTTTTGGTATCCATGAAAATCTCCACGCATGGTTGGCGGACTTCCTCTCTAGTCGTAGTCAACGTGTGGCCCTGAATGGGTTTCTCTCATCTCCTCTTCCTGTTCAGGCTGGACTTCCCCAAGGCAGTGTTCTGGGCCCTGTGCTTTTTCTGGTCTTCATCAATGATCTCTCTGACTCTCTTGAAAATCCTCTCTATCTCTTTGCTGATGACTCTACTCTCTGTCGCTCCATTCTTCATCCTTCAGATCGGCAGTCTGCAGCCTCCTCACTCTCTGCAGACCTGGACAAAATCACAGACTGGGCAAACAAGTGGAACATGTCTTTCAATCCTGACAAATCTCACACTCTGACGATGTCTCTCCGAAAAGACCGACTGGACAACCCTCCCATCCACTTTCTGAATAATCCTCTCCAAGAAGTTCTGTCACTCAAGCTTTTGGGTCTCACTATCTGCCACGATCTTTCCTGGGAAAACCACATTTCAAATCTGGCCTCCAAAGCCAGTCGCCAACTGGGCATCCTCCGTCGTGCGAAGTCCTTCCTTGGCACACCTGAGCTCCTCACCACATACAAGGCTTTCATCCGCAGCTCAATGGAATACTGCTCTCCCCTCTGGGCTGGTGCTCCTGCCTCACACCTAGCTTGTCTTCACGCTGTTGAAACCAAAGCATTCAGAATCATTGGGATCTCCCACGATGAAGCTAACCCCAAGGGCCTCTCACTCACTCACCGCAGGCAGGTTGGTGCTCTTTCCGTCTTCTACCGACTCCTCTCTGGCCTTGCCCCCCCCCCCCCCAGCTCTCTCTGGGCTCTGTCCCACAAATATTCCTACAGGTCGCACAAGATCTGCCTGCAACCCTCTTATGGTTAAACTGCCAAAATCAAGACTCTCTGCTCACCTTCACTCCTCTTTTCTCCCGCCTCTGGAACAAACTCCCTCACTCTCTTCAATCCCACTCCTCCCTCCAGGTCTTTAAAACAGCTGTTCACCACCATCTCTTATCTTCCCCCATCCAAAACCTTGATCTTTTCTATCCCCGTTAATTTCACCCCAATTCCACTTTTTTGAAATACCAACTTCTGTCCTGGAAGTCCTTGGTGTCCTTGTGTTTTATACTTCTACCACCTCCCCCCCCCACCCCCCCTTCCCACGCCTCCTCCCCCCAAGCCCTCTCCCTCCCACACATCTCCCTGCTCTTAAATGTTGTGTGCTCTCAAGTGTTTGTGTGCTTCCCCTTCTCTTGTCTTCCGCTCCCTCTTTTTATATATTTTTTATTTGTCTGGTTGATTTGTTTGTGAAGTAAATGTCAGCTCTTTCACGAGCCTCGATTCAGTATTCAAAAAAAACAAAAAAACAAAAAAAACATAAGGAACATGGACGTGAGTGTGTATGTACTTTTACATGAAGAAGTATCATTTACATGAAGTATCAGAAGTAAAAGTACATGAAGTACTTTTACATGAAACCAATTTACCAATTTGAAAACAAAAATTAACCACTGAGGTGAGTTTAAAAGAATGAGCATTCCCTTTAAAGCAACCGTACATCAAGAGGCAACCGTACATTGGGGAATGTGAAAGGTACAGGCCCGTTTAGATGTCGTACAGTACAGTGTATTATTGAGGTTTTAGAAGCACCCTCCTTGTTGTAATGGTACAATCCACACTTTGAATTGGGAAACAGGTTACGTGAAACACACCCTGACTTCACGAACGTAAGAATAGCTCTCAAAGTTGAGCGTCAAAAAGTTATACATAATCGTGAAAGTCAAAAAACAAATAAATCAAATGAAAGGTAAGACAATGGTGAACAGCGAGGTTTTCCATTATCAAGCTGCTTGTAGAGCACTTGCTGAGTAGCTTAAGCACTCAAGCAAGCACTCCAAATAAATTGTTGAGGTACCTGGAGTGTCCAACTATGTCCGAATTGGACAACTGAACACTTTTTTTTACAGTCGTAACCTGCTGATACGGTCAATTCCGGAGTTAAAATTTTGAAATTTGATTCAGGAGAATTGCTTATCGAGCTTTTTGCATGATCGATGCAAACAGTGTGTGGAAATGAAATCAATGCATGAACACTGGCGTTTATAAGCATTGCCATGTATGCAGGAATACAGCGATTCATCGGTATGAAGATCAGTTAAATTACAATTCATAGATATGAAGGTTTGACAGAAACCCGACTGACGTGAGGCATATTTGAGCTGGGCGGACAAATGGGCAGAATTAAGACCCCAAGCTGAATGCAGGCTCACCAAACATAAGCCTGTCTAGTTTTCGTGTAAATTTTAGCGTAAATGATCTTCAAAAGGCATTTAAACACATCCAAACACCCAGTTTTTATTCAGTCACGCACTCCCCTGGAGGTTGAGAAGTATGCATGCAAAGTATGGGGCCGCTAGGTTTCATGGTTTTGGAGTTATGGAGGAGACGCGTGCGCACGCACGCACACACACACACACACACACACACACACACACACACACACACACACACACACACACACACACACACACACAATTATTATTATTCTTGGCGAAAATGCCAGGGGGCATAGAAAAGGCCCCTTTATATGGTATGTGCCATGTGACAAAGTATAAAAAAGAATGGACATTCCATAGTTTGTAGAAAATGCCAAAGAATAGAAAATATGGGACACTCAAAAAATCTCGTGTGCATGCTGGACTACCCTCGTGTTTTTAGGAGGAACCAAGTAATGCTCGAGAAAAGTTCATATAAAGGGGTGCCTTACATATATCGGTTAAATAGATTTACTTATTCATGCAGCTGTATGAATCAAATTGGCGCCCCTTCAAAAGCGCCGAATCAAAAGACCTAGAGGACCCAAAAATAAACGGTAGACCACAAAGACACAAAAGACCCCAAAGACCCAAAATACCTCAAAGACCCTTAAAGACTCAGAGGACCCAAAAGATCCAAAGGACCCCTAAGCCTCAAAAGACCCCAAAGACCCAAAATATCCCGAAGACCCCAAAAGGCCCAAAAGTCCCTGAAGACCCAAAACACCCCGAATACCCAAAAGACCCCAAAGCCCTTTAAAGACCCCAATGTCAATGAAGACCCAAAATACCCAAAAGACCCTAAAGTCCCAAAATACCCCAAAGACCCAAAATATCCTGAGGACCCTTAAAGACCCAAAATACAATGATGACCCAAAATAACCCAAAAGTCCCAGAAGGCCCAAAAAAGTCTGTGAAGACTTGCAAGACCCAGAAGACCCTTTATACCCATTAAACCCCAAGATCCTGAAGACCCCCAAGACCCTGAAGACCACTTCTACCTTTAAGAGCCTTTCAATACTTTAGACACCTTTAGATCCCTTCACCCTTCCAACCTTTTATACCCTTGAAGCCTTTACACCCCTTCAGTCCCTTTCGACCCCTTATACCATAACACCATTTGATAACTTACAGTTACACCCTTCAGACCGATTAAACAGCTTGGACCCTTGACAATAAGGATCTTTACACCACTTGGACCTTTTTTCATTACAGATAAATTACAAATAAATAACATCACCAATATTACAAATGAATTTGTAGGAAATAAATGTTTGCATTATGATTGGTGGAAATAATGACAATACAGCAACTCAAATTCAGTCAGGTCATTATCCTCAGTTTAAACAAGCCTGTGCCTCTGCAAATTTTATATTTAATTTCAAAGCAAAATCTATGGCACTTAAGTGGAATTTGTTTCGAAAGCCATTAATTAGACGTGTCGGCCAATATACATTTCATGTTTCAGCCAGTTTCAATGTATAGCCTTTGAGATATGAGCGCCAACACATATTGGGCAGACGGATGGATGTGAATTCGAGGGTTTTCTTAATAAAACTCAACAATGCGTAAATGGATGTTGCTGACATTTGGAACATATTACCTCGATGTACAAAGCATTTACTTCTGAAATTTACAGCCAATTTCGTCCAGTAGAAGCCGAGAAACGTATTGTCGCGTGACTCCCCTCGGTTAATAACAGGAAATCACGAATGGCAATCGAGCTTACTTTGAGGCGACGATCAATGGCGGATTTGAGTATATATATATATATGTGCGGGGGAGGAAAGAAAGAGGAAGAAGAAGCGGCAAGCTTTTACCTGACTCTATCTCGCGGGGCAATCTTCAAACCTGCAGGAAATAAACTCAAGCAGGAACGGGTTTAGAAATGTTTGGGAGAATAATACAAGGGTTTATTTAATAAATATCGGGACAGGAAAAGAACGCGCCGGTAACTGAATATGACCTAAATTGGGATCCTACACACCTCACTTCAAATACAAGCATAGGGGAAGGATGAATTAAAGCAACCGTTGTGTTCTATCGTGGGGACTTAGCTCTGTCTGGCAGTCAGGAATCGTCAGGCTTGAGCACCATCGTCCAACGCGGCTCCGGTTGGCGCGAAGCGGGCCTCCCCACTCCCCCGTTCACCAGGCCTCGATGCGTCCTTGTTCATGCCCACAAGGCCCACCGAGCCACCCGCTCACCCCGGTCTCATCAGCTGGTGTGCCACAGGCCTTTCACGCGACTCGTACGGTCGCGTGCAGCTCGCTCCCCCGGCCGTGCCTGGCTCCGTCCACCTGGAATCGCTCACTTGTCCGGAACCAAGATGCGAGACGCGACAACAGAGGAATGCACAAAGGCAACAGGAGAAGAAGGGAAGAGCGTCCAAATCGAACGTACGACCACAAAAGGATCGCAAAACCGAGAGAAGAAGGGGACGTCGATGCTGGCGAGCCAAAATGTGCCCGTTCGCTATTGTGTCCAGAATCAGAAGAACAAAGGGAGAGAAAGAATATCTCGGTCCACGATCATTCACAATCGCATCCAACAACAAGAACAAAATGTCGGCTCGCGGTTTGTGATCTGGCTCGTCGTCTGACGTCACCGGCCCTTCCTCAACCAATCACCAGTCCTCCCCCACTCCGCCAATCGGCGACCCGCTTCTTACTCGCCACTTCCCCAGTCAATCACGAGTCCTTCTGGGCGTGGCTCTCGGCCTGTCTGTTCGATGTTTCATTGCCATGCTGGCGTAATGGGTAGCCGCTTCCGGTCTGTTCTTCCGGTAAGTCTTTTTGTGAGAGGGAAGTTTATATTACTGTGTGCGCTAATGGTGGGATTCCTAACCGACCTGTCTATGAGCGTTGCCATACGGGACAAATGGATGACCACAGAGGGAACGACACACCGGGGAATTAGCATAATCCCTTCAACTACTTAACATGCCCCGCCCCCTCATGGTGAGGACACATATCCAACTTATCCGACATCCGCGCTAGACAGGTCCTCTACTTATTTACATCGAGATGGTTCTTGCTACCCACGATCACCGGAGCACCTACCTCTACAGATCTACCTGAATCTATATATCCCCTACCCCAAAATTCATAATAGTATTTTCAGTCCCCATGTTAAAGTTGCACACAGAGAAACGATCCCTTATATCAAGGGATGGGTGATTTGTGCTTCTCTTGATTATTATATAGATTTGTATTATCCTGAGTTTAATTATAATTGTATGACCCAATGTTACGGATTCGTCACTTCCGTTGTTGTGGTTTTCATCCACTGTAAACATTTTTGATTCCATGTATTATTATTGTTGTCGTTTGAGGGAAATAGAAATTATTATTTTCAAAAGGTAAAAAATTAATGTTTGAAATGAAACCGGAACCGGACAACGACGAAGAGGGAGGAGAGAAAAGAAAGCGGAGCGAGTGAAGTCGGAGAAGCAGATGCTTCAAGGTCCTGAGCGAACGTTGTCGAACGAGAGTCGTTGGTGAACTTTCGGGTTTCCTGGGAAAGGGATTCCTGCGACAGAGTTATCGCTGTGACAGATCAACCTGCGTGTCAGGTTTGGCGGTGGATTCCGAGGAGAATTATCATCGTGCCGATACGTCTCGAGTACGGGCCGTCGGCCATTTTGACTCGCGCGCTTTGCTCATAGCGATAGGTCTTTGCTTCGCGTCAGCTGTTTTTTACCGCATTCAGACGTTTATCTGGTATATGTGTGTGTGCAACGTGAAGTTTGAATGGAAATCTGAGGTTCGCCGATTTGGAGCCATGAAACATCCCTACCCGAGGGTGTGATTTCCCAGTCGCCTGGAGGGCGCCTTTGGATTTCCCAGTCGCCTGGAGGGCGCCTTTGGATTTCCCAGTCGCCTGGAGGGCGCCTTTGTGCAGCTTTGGCCGCGTGACTGTGCCCGTCATCTGAACGGGATTCTGGTCTCGATTATACATCATTCTGACGATCGCTGGAGCGGATCGACTTTGGCTTGATGCTGGGATCGACTTTGGCTTGAAGCTGGGATCGACTTGGGCTTAAAACCGGAATCAACTTTGGCTTGAAGCCGGGGAAGGACATTGGGAATGTTCTTGGTTCACTCACTTGGAGCACAGTGAGTTATATATTACGCAACTGATGGTACCATCATAAGATATATATTGATTGTACTCTTGATTACTATTATTGTTGTGCTGTTATTCTTGTGTGATTTTAATACAACATTTGTTTGTTGATAACAATTGGTGTGGTTTCACCATTGATTTTTGACACAGAATAACACATTTTTCTGCCGTGACACCTCTCTGGGCTCGGAGGTACACCGTGGACAGGGGGTCGGGGAGGAGCACGGAACACCATAAACTAATCTGACTAATCAACTAAAACGACACTCTTAAAAGTCACAACGTCGACCGATATGCCTCCACCCACATTATTACATTATAATAATACTTGTACCAAGTTTTAATTTAAATACCTTCAGCTGTTCTCATGTTATCACATTTTTAACTGACATGACAATTTTTAACTTTGATCTGTTGATGCCATAATCCAATCAGTTCATCTTTGCATCATATATACTTATACCAAGTTTGTTCAAAATCCCATCACTTGTTCACAAGTTGGTGCGGCAACATAATTTTTACTTAACATGACCCCTGACCTTTGACCGCGTGACCCAAAAATCTAATCAGTTCATCTTTACCTCATCTTCATCATCATGAGTTCATCATCTTTACATGCACCAAGTTTGACTAAGATTGCTTCAGCCGTTCTCAAGTTATCGCTGTAACGGAAACCTATCATGGACGGACGGACGGACAACCCGAAAACATAATGCCTCCGACGACTTCGTTGGTGGAGGCATAATGAGCCCTTCATAAGCACACTCACCTTTGGAACACCTTGATAAATGGAAGCTCCAGAAGAGCATCAGTGTAGGGGCTGGAGCTGTGCGTGGGTAGTAGATGGTCGCTTAGAAGACGAATGTGCAAAGATGCCAAAACAGCGTGGGCCTCGTGGTGGGAAGATGCCACAGTCAACTGATCTAGGCTGGACCGCAGCCCGGCGAAAGGAGAGCACACGGCCAGGGCACGAAGATCAGCCGAGGTAATGTGCAGAATAGGGGGAAGGCTGAGTATGAGGTTAGAATGAGAGAAGAATGTGATTAAGGGATGGAGAGCGGTTCGAATCAAAATCAACAACAAAATTATGCCTTCATGGACATCAAATTTCCCAAAACACATGACCACGAGTGGAATATACATCGGCCAATACATCTAATTAATGGCTTTCAAAATAAATTCATTCATTTTTATTTCTGTGTGTCTGTCTCTGTCTCTGTCTCTCAGATCCAGATCGAGGACCCAAAATACTCGACTCAAAAGACCAAGTGGACCAAAAATACCCCAAGCACACAAAAGACTCCAAGGATTCCGAAGTCCCAAAATAAGAGTAATTATACCTCTTACATTGGAATTATAAATGGTGGCTTGCAAACTGAGCCTCAAGGTCGGTGTACTGAAGCGGTATTTTCAAAATCACAAAAATACAAGACACAGGGAGGTGAAATTTGCTGCACATGACGTGGAATGCGCGCAAGGTAAAACGAGTGTTCATTTATGTCTGTCGGATTGACGAAGTTGACTGCGCAGGGTAAGTATTCCATGAATAACATCTAGTTTTTTTTAATGGTTTCACTGTTGTGTTCATTTTATTTTATATCTTCCAACTTAAATTCCTTCACACCAAGCACCACAATTTTCGATGAACAGCATGCTCTTTGGCTCCGTCAAATGTAGCAATACATTAAGCCAAAAGAGAACCGCGTGTCGCAGAGCACGGCATATGGCAGTTCACCTCGTATAGCACAGCACAGCACCTCATATAGCACAGCACCTCGTATAGCACAGCACAGCACCAGGTGCAGCACAGCACCGCATATAGTACAGGACCACGTTTAGCACAGCACCGTGTTTAGCACAGCACCGTGTTTAGCACAGCACCGCGTTTAGCACAGCACCGCGTTTAGCACAGCACCACGTATGGCAGGCAAAGCAACGCGTGTGGCAGGCATAGCTAAGCGTATGGTAGGCATAGCAATGCGTATAGCAAACATGGCAATGCGTATAGCAGGCACAGCAACACGTATAGCAGGCATCGCAACGCGTATAGCAGAGCAATGTGTATAGCAGGCATAGCAACGCGTACAGCAGGCATCACAACGCATATAGCAGGCATCGCAACGCATATAGCAGGCATCGCAACGCGTATAGCAGGCATCGCAACGCGCATAGCAGGCATCGCGAAGCGTATAGCAGGCATCGCAAAGCGTATAGCAGGCATCGCAAAGCGTATAGCAGGCATCGCAAAGCGTATAGCAGGTATCGCAAAGCGTATAGCAGGCATCACGAAGCATATAGCAGGCATCGCGAAGCGTATCGCAGGCATCGCGAAGCGTATAGCAGGCATAGCAACGCGTATAGCAGGCATCACAACGCATATAGCAGGCATCGCAACGCATATAGCAGGCATCGCAACGCATATAGCAGGCATCGCAACGCATATAGCAGGCATCGCAATGCGTATAGCAGGCATCGCAACGCGCATAGCAGGCATCGTGAAGCGTATAGCAGGCATCACGAAGCATATAGCAGGCATCGCGAAGCGTATAGCAGGCATCGTGAAGCGTATAGCAGGCATCGCGAAGCGTATAGCAGGCACCGCGAAGCGTATAGCAGGCATCGCAAAGCGTATAGCAGGCATCGCGAAGCGTATAGCAGGCATCGCGAAGTGTATAGCAGGCATCGCGAAGCGTATAGCAGGCATCGCGACGCGTATAGCAGGCATCGCGACGCGTATAGCAGGCATCGCGACGCGTATAGCAGGCATCGCGACGCATATAGCAGGCATCGTGACGCGTATAACAGGCATCGCGGAGCGAATAGCAGGCATCGCGGCGCGAATAGCAGGCATCGCGGCACGAATAGCAGGCATCGCGACGCGTATAGCAGGCATCGCGACGCGTATAGCAGGCATCGCGACGCATATAGCAGGCATCGCGACGCGTATAGCAGGCATCGCGATGCGTATAGCAGGCATCGCGACGCGTATAGCAGGCATCGCGATGCGTATAGCAGAGCAATGCATATAGCAGGCATAGCAACACATATAGCAGGCATAGCAACAAATATAGCAGGCATAGCAACACATATAGCAGGCATAGCAACACATATAGCAGGCATAGCAACAAATATAGCAGGCATAGCAACACATATAGCAGGCATAGCAACACATATAGCAGGCATAGCAGCACATTTAGCAGGGATAGCAACACGTATAGCAGGCATAACAACGCGTATAGCAGGCATGGCAATGCATATAGCAGGCATAGCAATGCATATAGCAGGCATAGCAATGCGTATAGCAGAGCAAAAAGGATAGCAGGAATATCAACGCGTATAGCAGAACAACGCATATAGCAGAGCAACGCGTATGGCAGAGCAACGCGTATGGCAGAGCAAAAAGGATAGCAGAGCAAAAAGGATAGCAGAGCAACGCGTATAGCAGGCATCGCAATGTGTATAGCAGGCATCGCAACGCGTATAGCAGGCATCGCAACGCGTATCGCAGGCATCGCAACGCGTATAGCAGGCATCGCAACGCGTATCGCAGGCATCGCAACGCGTTTTGCAGGCATCGCAACGTGTTTTGCAGGCATCGCACCGCATATAGCAGAGCAACGTGCACAGCAGAGCAACGCGCACAGCAGAGCAACGCGCACAGCAGAGCAACGCGCACAGCAGAGCAACGCGCACAGCAGAGCAACGCGCACAGCAAAGCAACGCGCACAGCAGAGCAACGCGTACAGCAGAGTAACGCGTACAGCAGAGCAACGCGTACAGCAGAGCAACGCGTATAGCAGAGCAACCCGTATAGCAGAGCAACGCATAAAGCAGATCGACATGTATAGCAGAGCGACGCGTATACCAGAGCAACGCGTATAGCAGAGCAACGCGTACAGCAGAGTAACGCGTACAGCAGAGCAACGCATAAAGCAGAGCAACGCGTATAGCAGAGCAACGAATAAAGCAGATCGACGCGTATAGCAGATCGACGCGTATAGCAGAGCGACGCGTATAGCAGAGCGCCGCGTATAGCAGAGCGCCGCGTATAACAGAGCGCCGCGTATAGCAGAGCGCCGCGTATAGCAGAGCGCCGCGTATAACAGAGCGCCGCGTATAGCAGAGCGCCGCGTATAGCAGAGCGCCGCGTATAGCAGAGCGCCGCGTATAGCAGAGCGCCGCGTATAGCAGAGCGCCGCGTATAGCAGAGCGCCGCGTATAGCAGAGCGCCGTGTATAGCAGAGCGCCGTGTATAGCAGAGCGCCGTGTATAGCAGAGCACCGCGTATAGCAGAGCACCGCATATACCAGAGTACCGCGTAGAGCAGAGCAGAGCATTGCACCTCATACAGCACAGCAATTAGGAAATTGCGACTTTTCTTTCACTGGTTATTAGGCTGTTAAATACTCCATTCAATTGATTTTATAACCTTTAAAAATTCCACCAATATAGGCCACTTAAGAGTTTTTATTTACACCCTTGAGAGTCCTGGTGTGAGGTACTGAGACAGAAAAGGGAGTTTGAGGATGTATAAATGGTGTGTAACCACAGGCATGAAAAACCCACCACTTGTTTGAGGTCGAAATGTCACAGCGAAGGAAGCTCTTCACATCTTCATGCCAGGCGAGATGCCAAGAGAGTCGCAAGCTGGCAACGATGTGAGGCACAGTGAGGGGGTCGTCGACGGAAGGTCCCGTTGTGCGGTTGGGACTCACCAAATGGTGAGTAGAACATTTGAAGGGCAAGCAGAAGCTGCAAGGAATACAGAGCATTGGTGAATGCCGTTCAGTGTGTTTCGGTATTATCTTTTATTTCATCGGGCGAAGGGACTCGTGATATAACCTCGATCACAGAGCCAATGAGCGTTTTTGCCAACCTTTCATTTCTATAACACAATTATAGCATGAGCAAAAACACACGAGGATTGGTGGAAGTGGAGTTCACAATGGTTTCTTTCAGGCTCAACATGTAATGTTTCACAAGGAAAATGGGAATTTCAAGAATTGGCAATGGAATATTTTGTGGAGCTTTGGTCTCAGCTGAGATCTGCAACAAGGCATCGTTGATATCTCAATAAACAGATGAAGAAATTAAAATTGGTGGTGCTCGATTGATCAGAAAATATCTAAAATAATATGATTGTGTCCATCTCGATGGATCTGTCTGTCCTGCATCACTGACCATGAGAAAGACATTTGGAGAAGATCTCTATCTGAACTCTGAAGCACCAAACTTCCGAAACGTATAACCAACAACGTCTTGCAATGCTGCTCTCGCCATCTTTATTAACAACTTTCATTCTATTTGATCCAATCGAAAATAGACTTCCCTCTGAAGGGGACATGGCACTTCAAGAACAATTATCATGGGGGTTTTGTTGTTGTTGTTGTTGTTGTTGTTATTATTATTATTATTATTATGCTGATAATGTAGACAATGATATCACTGCAAAGCTTCCAACAAAACCCAATTTCGTTTCATGACATGAATGACACACACAATATGACATTTTGCACAAAAATTTTGGTTGTCAAGGTGTCCATCCGGATTGACATTCAGGTACGATTTACAAAGTGGACGAACTAGTCACGAACACTCAAACTTTATAAGTTGTTTCTTTATTGTATTTGGACAAACTGAGCCAGTGGTGAAGAGATTAACATCATTCTCACAAAATGTGATCCTGGTTTGGGAGGGGTCTACACTACATCACAAACCCTAATGACCACCACAGAACTTGACGATGTCTATACTATGCCAAAAATTTAATTTATACTGTGCTTTCTATGCACCGCATATAGCATAACACTGTTATGTACAAGGGTTGTATGTACAGTGCATTCAGAAAGTATTCAGACCCCTTCACTTTTTTCACATTTTGTTATGTTGCAGCCTTATGCTGAAATCGTTTAAATTCATTTTTTCCCTCATCAATGTACACTCAATACCCCATAATGACAAAGAGAAAACAGGATTTTAGAAAGTTTTGCAAATTTATTAAGAAAAAACTGAAATATTACATTGACATAAGTATTCATACCCTTTGCGATGACGCTCAAAATTTAGCTCAGGTGCCTCCCATTTCTCTTGATCATCTTTGAGATGTTTCTACACCTTCATTGGAGTCCACCTATGGAAAATTCAATTGATTGGACATGATTTGGAAAGGCACACACCTGTCTATACAAGATCTCACAGCTGGCGATGCATATCAGAGCAAAAACCAAGCCATGAGGTCGAAAGAACTGCCTGCAGAGCTCAGAGACAGGATTGTGTCGAAGCACAGATCTGGGGAAGCCCACAAAAAAATTTCTGCTGCATTGAAGGTTCCCAAGAGCACAGTGGCCTCCATAATTCTTAAATAGAAGAAGTTTGGAGCAACCAGGACTCTTCCCAGACCTGGCCGCCCGGCCAAAATGAGCAATCGGGGGAGAAGGGCCTTGGTAAGAGAGGTGACCAAGAACCCGATGGTCACTCTGGCTGAGCTCCAGAGATCCAGTGTGGAGATGGGAGAAACTTCCAGAAGGACAACCATCACTGCAACACTCCACCGATCTGGGCTTTATGGCAGAGTGGCCAGACGGAAGCCAAACAGTTCAATCTTGGTTTCATCAGACCACAGAATCTTGTTTCTCACATTCTGAGAGTCCTATAGGTGCTTTTTATCAAACTCCAAGCAGGCTTTCATGTGTCTTTCACTGAGGAGAGGCTTCCGTCTAGCCACTCTGCCATAAAGCCCAGATCGGTGGAGTGTTGCAGTGATGGTTGTCCTTCTGGAAGTTTCTCCGATCTCCACACAGGATCTCTGGAGCTCAGGCAGTGACCATCGGGTTCTTGCTCACCTCTCCTACCAAGGCCCTTCTCCTCCGATTGCTCAGTTTGGCCGGGCGGCCAGCTCTAGGAAGAGTCCTGGTTGTTCCAAACCTCTTCCATTTAAGAATTATGGAGGCCACTGTGTTCTTGGGAACCTTCAATGCAGCAGAATTTTTTTTTTAAGGCTTCCCCAGATCTGTGCCTCGACACAATCCTGTCTCTGAGCTCTGCAGGCAGTTCCTTCGACCTCGTGGCTTGGTTTTTGCTCTGATATGCATTGTCAGCTGTGAGACCTTATATTGACAGGAGTGTGCCTTTCCAAACAAGCATTCTGAGTATTGCGCTGCAATACATGTCCCCTACCGGCAGTCTGTCGTCCGGAAAACTGTTGGGGAAATTACCAAAGTTCAAAGTGCCATAACTTTGTCAAAAATGATCGAAACGTCATGAAGTTCGAACCTGATCTGTAACTTATCATGAGGAAACCATGTACCAAGTTTGAAATCATCAGCATTAAGAGTTTAGAAAAAAAGTCCGGAAAACTGTTCTTTGCGTGACGGACGTACAGACTGACAGACGGAGGGACTGAGTGCAAACCTATAGTCCCCTCCGGTGTACAACGGTAGGGGACTAATAAGCCCGCAAGGTCGCTCCGTGGAGCAGCCTGCACGTATTGCACTGTGTGTGAATTATATAATTACAAACTCACGGTCTGAGGTAACTCGGCTAAAGATTATCCGATTTGCACCAAATAAAGTTCATGAGTGGTTGCACAGACCCCTACTTCTCACTAAAAGTGGAAAAATAATGTAAATCGGAGTTAAAATAAGCCCGCAAGGTCGCTCCGTGGAGCAGCCTGCACGTATTGCACTATGTGTGAATTATATAATTACCAACGCACGGTCTGAGGTAACTCGGCTAAAAATTATCCAATTTGCACCAAATAAAGTTTATGAATGGTTGCACAGACCCCTACTTCTCACTAAAAGTAGAAACAGAATGTAAATTGGAGTTAAAGCAAGGAATATTAACAGCTTTGACTTACCGCACTCCAAATTATAGTCCGGAAAACTGTTGGGGAAATTACCAAAGTTCAAAGTGCCATAACTTTGTCAAAAATGATCGAAACGTCGTGAAGTTCGAACTTGATCTGTAACTTATCATGAGGAAACCAGGTACCAAGTTTGAAATCGTAAGCATTAAGAGTTCAGAACAAAAAGTCCGGAAGACTGTTCTTTGCTTGACAGACTGACAGACTGACTGACTGACTGACTGACTGCAAACCTATAGTCCCCTCCGGTGGACACCGGTAAGGGACTAATAATGTCCAATCAATTGAATTTACCACAGGTGAACTACAATCAAGGTGTGCAAACATCTCAAAGATGATCAAGAGAAATGGGAGGCACCTGAGCTAAATTTCAAGCATCATAGCAAAGGGTATGAATAAACCCTGGTGTTGGGCTAGCGGCTAGGGTGTCAGCTTAGGATCCTAGGATCCTGGGTTCGAAACCCGGTCGATCGCTGAATTAACGCCAGGGGGGTTGACTCAGCCTGTCATCCTTCCGAGGTCGGCTAATTGAGTACCAGTTCACTGGTAATTCCCTGCTTGTCGTTAAAGGCGGCAAAAAGGGTTGGCGTCAGGAAGGGCATCCGGCCGTAAAACATTGCTTCAAAAAGGGGACCGAAAAACAACAACTACCACGGTTCCCGAAAAAGGCCAACCCCCGCTTGCGGGGAAAAAATGGCCTCTAAAGGTGGTTTTTTTTTGTTTGTTTTTTTTTATAGCAAAGGGTATGAATACTTATGTCAATATGATATTTCAGTTTTTTCTTTTTAATAAATTTGCAAAACTTTATAAAATCCTGTTTTTTCTTTGTCATTATGGGGTATTGAGTGTAGATTGATGAGGTAAAAAATGAATTTAAACGATTTCAGTATAAGGATGCCAACCGAGAATGAAGGTGTGGAGGTTGAAAGAGGTGACAGTAAGGGAGGCATTAAAAGAGAGGCTGAGTAGGGTCGAGGCTGATGTGGTTGAGCTTGAAAGTGGTTGGATGTCGATGAAAGCTAGTCTGTTGGGAGCTGTTGGTGAGGTATGTGGATGGACAAAAGGACCACCGAGGCACTCGGAAACATGGTGGTGGGATGATGAAGTTGGAAAGAGGATTGACAAGAAGAGGAAGAAGTTCAAGGAGTGGCAGAAGGCAAAGGGTACGGGGGGAGAAACAGCAGAGCATGAAAGTTATAAGGCAGCCAGGAAGGCTGCAAAGAAAGAGGTAGCAAAGGCGCAGGAGACATGTAGGAAAATGTTCGGAGAACGCTTGGATTCGGAAGAGGGTCAGAAAGCAGTATTCAGGATTGCAAAGCAGATAGCGAAAGAGAGGTGTGATGTGATGGGGGTGAGTTGCTTGAAGGATGAAGTGGGACAAATCGTTGTCGACCCAGATGGAATTAAAGGAAGATGGAAAAGATATATGGAAATGCTGTTGAATACAGAGAATGAATGGGATGGCAACGTAGAGAGTAACCCTGTTTTAGGACCGGCAGAGAAGATACCTGAGAAGGAAGTTGAGGAAGCGATAAAAGCAATGAAGGGTAGAAAAGCGGGAGGGCCGACGGGAGTTGTGGGAGATATGTTGAAGGCAGCAGGAAGTTGGGGTGTGAAGAGAATGACAGAGATCTGTAATCTGGTGGTGAAAGAAGGCCGCATTCCAGTGGCTTGGGAACTGAGTACCCTCGTCCCTCTATACAAGGGGAAAGGTGACCCTCTGGAGTGTGGCTCGTACCGAGCGATAAAGTTATTGGAGCATGGAATGAAGGTATTGGAAAGGGTGTTGGAGAGGAGGATAACGAAGAAAGTGAAGATCGACGAAATGCAGTTTGGATTCATGCCAGGAAGAGGAACGACAGACGCGCTTTTCATTGTGAGGCAGTTGCAGGAGAAGTACATGGAGAAGAGGAAGAAGTTGTTTCTTCGGTTTGTTGATCTGGAGAAAGCATTCGATAGGGTACCACGCAAAGTATTGACATGGGCATTGAGGAAGTTAGGAGTGGAGGAATGGTTGATCAGAGTAGTGATGGCAATGTACAAAAGGGCGCGCACAGCTGTAAGGACGAAGGACGGGAACAGTGGTGAGTTTGAGGTGAAGGTGGGAGTGCACCAGGGGTCAGTACTAAGTCCACTACTATTTGTAGCTGTGATGGAGGTGCTGGCTCAGAACGTAAAGGAGGGTTTACCGTGGTTGTTGTTGTATGCAGATGATCTGGTGTTGATTGCGGAAAGTATGGATGGACTGAAGGAAAAGATGAACACGTGGAAGGAATGTATGGAGACAAAAGGTCTGAAGGTGAATATCGGAAAGACGAAGGTGATGGCAAGTGGTAAAGCATGTGGTGAGGTGGAAAGAACTGGGAAGTGGCCCTGTGCTGCGTGTAGGAAGGGTGTCGGAGTGAACTCCATTCAATGTACAATGTGCGCTGAGTGGGTTCATCAAAAATGTAGTGGTCTGAGAGGGTCATTAACCAGTGTGGCAGCTACATTCAAATGTAAGGTGTGCACAGAGGGAGCTGCAGATGGAGGAAATGTTGAGTTGGATCTTGGAGACGGCGTGAAGCTGGAAGGTGTGAAAACATTTTGCTACCTCGGAGACATGCTGAATGGAGAAGGTGGATCAGACTCGGCAACGGTTGCAAGAGTGAGATGTGCATGGAAGAAGTTTCGGGAACTGAATGGCGTGCTGATGATGAGGGGAGTGTCGTTGAAGCTGAAGGGAAAGGTGTATGCTGCATGTGTGAGAAGTGTTATGATTTCTGGGAGCGAGACATGGGTAATGAACGTAGAGCAGCAACGAAGGTTGGAAAGGGTGAAAATGCGAATGGTTCAGTGGATGTGTGGAGTATCTTTGAGAGAGAGGAAGACAAATGATGAATTGCGAAAGATGATGGGAATAGAGCCTGTGATTGATGCTGTGAAGAGGAACAGGTTGAGATGGTTTGGTCATGTGTTGAGGAAGGATGAAAGTGACTGGTTGAGAAGAGTGATGGAAATGAATGTAGAAGGAAACAGGCGACGGGGAAGACCGAGAAAGACTTGGCTAAAGATGGTGGAAGAAGAAATGCGGGCAAGGGGGTTAACAAGGAGAGATGCAGAAAATAGGGCAAAATGGAGAAGATTGTCATGGGGACCGCAAGGCTAACCCCTGCTCTAGCAGGGAAAATGGCCTTTAAAATGCATGTTGTTGTTGTGATGCAACAAAACAAAATGTGAAAAAAGTGAAGGGGTCTGAATGCTTTCTGAATGCACTGTATATTACAATTTATACCGTAAAGTAAAAGGGTTTAAATCATGCCAAAAATCTAATAAACATGATGATGCACAAGGGTTTATATCATGCCAATAATGTAATAAACTTGATTATGTCGAAGGGTTTATATCATGCCAAAAATCTAATAAACATGATGATGCACAAGGGTTTATATCATGCCAATAATGTAATAAACTTGATTATGTACAAGGGTTTATATCATGCCAATAATGGAATAAACTTGATGATCTACAGGTCGCACAAGATCTGCCTGCAACCCTCTTATGGTTAAACTGCCAAAATCAAGACTCTCTGCTCACCTTCACTCCTTCATTCCTCTTTTCTCCTGCCTCTGGAACAAACTCCCTCACTCTCTTCAAACCCACTCCTCCATCCAGGTCTTTAAAACAGCTGTTCACCACCATCTCTTATCTTCCCCCATCCAAAACCTTGATCTTTTCTACACCCACTAATTTCACCCCAAATCCACTTTTTTGAAATACCAACTTCTTTCCTGGAAGTCCTCGGTGTCCTTGTGTTTATACTTCTCCCACCCGCACCCCCCCCCCCCCCATTTCCATGCCGCATCCCCCCAAGCCCTCTCCCTCCCACACATTCCTGATGTCCCTGCTCTCAAATGTTGTGTTTATGTGCCTCCCCTTTTCTCCCCATCTTGTCTACCGCTCCCCTATTTATATACTTTGTTTGTTTGTCTGTTTGATTTGTTTGTGTGATAAATGTTAACTCTTTCACGAGCCTCGATTCTGTATTTAAAAAAAAAAAAAAAAACCTAGAAGGGTTTACATCATGCCAACAATGTAATAAACTTGATTATGTACAAGGGTTTATATCATGCCAATAATGTAATAAACAATGTACAAGAGCTAATATCAGGCCAATAATGTAATAAACTTGATTATGTACAAGGGTTTACATCATGCCAATAATGTAATAAACTTGATGATGTGCAAGAGTTTATATCAGGCCAATAATGTAATAAACTTGATTATGTACAAGGGTTTACATCATGCCAATAATGTAATAAACTTGATGATGTGCAAGAGTTTATATCAGGCCAATAATGTAATAAACTTGATTATGTACAAGGGTTTAAATCATGCCAATAATGTAATAAACTTGATGATATACAAGGGTTTATATCATGCCAAAAATGTAATAAACTTGATGATGTAGAAGGGTTTATATCATGCCAATAATGTAATAAACTTGATGATATACAAGGGTTTATATCATGCCAAAAATGTAATAAACTTGATGATGTAGAAGGGTTTATATCATGCCAATAATGTAATAAACTTGATGATGTACAAGGGTTTATATCATGCCAATAATGTGATAAACTTGATGATGTACAAGGGTTTATATCATGCCAATAATGTAATAAACTTGATTTTGTACAAGGGTTTGTGTTATGGCAAAAATGTAATAAACTTGATAGTCGAGAAGGGTTTATATCATGCCAACAATGCAATAAACCTGATTATGTACAAGGGCTTATATCATGCCAATAATGTAATAAACTTGATGATGTACAAGAGTTGAGATCATCTTACTATAATTCACCAAATATCCGTCCGTCTGTACGAAGGTACCGCAAAAACGGCTTAACCGATCGAAACGATATTTTGTGTGGATAATCCTGGGATCTCCAGGAGTAAAATAGGCTATTTAGTTTTCCTAATTTCAGCTTTGGTCTCCAGTATTCTCAGGTTTGGACTCCAACATTAATCCCTCCCCTTGTCCCTTCCCTCCCAAACTCCCCCCTCACCCCTCCCCTTCAAATCTCCCCACCCTCATTGCTTCTCAATTTCCCCCCGCTCACTCCCCCTCCTCAAAGCGTCCTCCCCGCTTCTTCCCCCCTTCAAACTCTCACCTCCATCTCCCCCAACCTTCTGCCTCGCTCTTCCCCCTCCTCAAATAACACCTCATTGTGGCTCACCCAATCACCATCAAACCTTTTGTCCGCCCCATCCTTCCCTTTCTCCGAGCTATTCTGAAATCTCTGACACACCTTCAACAGCTCTCCCTACCTCTTCCACCTCTTCCACATCTTACCCTACCCCTCCTCCCCCCTGTTCTGTATCTGATGCTCCCCCTTCCTCTTCATTAACGGTATGGACCTCAAACATCCGGGGCCTTCGTTCAAACTTAACCGATCTCTCCATACAGGTTGCTTCTGTCAAACCAGACGTGATCTGCTTAACAGAAACTTTCCTCCTTTATGATGTCTCTGATTCCATAGTATCTCTCCCGGGCTACTCCCTCCTCCGGTATGATAGACCTGAGCCTCGTCCTGGAGGCGGGGTTGCTATCTTTATCAAAAACTCTCTTCCTCACTCGCCCTGCACTGCACTCTCTCCACCTCACCCCCAGGAATACCTCTGGCTACGGCTTCCCCTTCGCTCCCACCTCTTGTTCATATGTGTGTTGTACCGTCCACCAAACAGTGATGACTCCATCTACATCTCGCTGTCTGATGATATGGACCAACTTCTATCTACTCATCCCAACTCTCTCTTCCTCATATGTGGTGATTTCAACTGTCATCATGCCAGTTGGCTGGGTGTGGGTACCTCTCTCACCAGCCATGGCTCCTCAGCAAAGGACTTCTGCGACTCACTGGGACTGACACAATCTGTCAATTTCCCGACCCGGATCTCAGTCAACGGAACATCTTCTCTTCTGGACTTGGTTATGACTAACTTCCCTGAAAATGTCTGCTGCTCTTCTTCTGCTCCGATCGGAACATCTGATCATGTCCTTGTTAAAGTGGACATCTCTCTGACCATCCTCAGGGAGCCTGCTCAGCGTCGACGAGTCTGGCATTTCACTCAGGCCAACTGGCACGGTCTTCAAGCAGCCATCAATCATCTGGACTGGTCTCCCATCTCTACCACCTCTGACATCAACTCATCCTGGGAATTCTTCCAAAGTAAATTGCTCTCTCTCATGCACAGATTTATCCCATCTCGTCTTCAGTTGTCATACCCTTCCTCCCGTCCATGGTACACGGAATCTTGTGGTGAGGCTGTTGCCCAGAAACAACTTGCCTTCGTCTCCTGGAAAGCAAATCCAACGGAAGGAAATCTCATTTCCTTTCACAAAGCCCGAAACAAGTGTGTGTCCACCCTCAGGAGAGCCAGGAAACAATATCTCTCCGTTCTCAAGACCGAACTCTCTTATCTGTCTCCCTCTTCCAAATCCTGGTGGCGTCTGGTCAAATCCGTTTCTGGTGTTTGTTCCCCCTCCATCCCCTCCCTTACCTCAAACGGCTACACAGCTGACTCCGCACGTGAAAAAGCTGAATGCCTCAACTCTGTGTTTGCCTCTAAATCTTGTGTCCCAAACCCATCCCTCTCTGTACCCACCATACCCAGTCGTACCCTGCTGCTCCTGGACTCCGAGTCCTTTCCTCCTGACAAGGTGGAAAAGTTTCTGTCAACCCTCGACTCTGATTCTGCAACTGGACCCGACGGCATCAGCCCACGGGTCCTAAAATCCTGCTCTGCTGCTCTATCTCACCCTCTCTCTGTTCTCTTCACCCTCTCTTTTGCTCAAGGTCAACTGCCATCTGCTTGGAAATCAGCCAACATCACCGCTTTGCACAAAAAAGGTGCAAAAACAGATCCTAGCAACTACAGACCAATCAGCCTTCTCCCAATTATCAGCAAAGTCATAGAATCCATCATTGCTTCTGATATGAAATATTTCCTCTTCTCCAATGGCTTGATCTCTGATCATCAATTTGGTTTCAGACCAGGTCACTCTACTCTGGACATGCTGCTTCTGCTGTCTCAACAATGGATGGAGGTCCTCAATGCCAAACAGGAAATTAGAGCTGTCTCCCTCGACATATCACGTGCCTTCGACACGGTCTGGCACCCCGCTCTGCTCACCAAACTCTCCTCCTTTGGTATCCATGGAAATCTCCACGCATGGCTGGCGGACTTCCTCTCTAGTCGTCGTCAACGTGTGGCCCTGAATGGGTTTCTCTCATCTCCTCTTCCTGTTCAGGCTGGAGTTCCCCAAGGCAGTGTTCTGGGCCCCGTGCTTTTTCTGGTCTTCATCAATGATCTCTCTGACTCTCTCGAAAATCCTCTCTATCTCTTTGCTGATGACTCCACTCTCTGCCGCTCCATTCCTCTTCCCTCAGATCGGCAGTCTGCTGCCTCCTCACTCTCTGAAGACCTGGACAAAATCACAGACTGGTCAAACAAGTGGAACATGTCTTTCAATCCTGACAAATCTCACACTCTTACTATGTCTCTCCGAAAAGATCGACTGGACAACCCTCCCATCTACTTTCTCAACAATCCTCTCCAAGAAGTTCTGTCGCTCAAGATTTTGGGTCTCACTATCTGCCATGATCTTTCTTGGGAAAACCACATTTCCAAGCTGGCCTCCAAAGCCAGTCGCCGACTGGGCATCCTCCGTCGTGCGAAGTCCTTCCTCGGCACACCTGAGCTCCTCACCACATACAAGGCTTTCATCCGCAGCTCAATGGAATACTGTTCTCCCCTATGGGCCGGTGCTCCTGCCTCACACCTAGCTCGGCTTCACGCTGTTGAAACCAAAGCTTTCAGAATTATTGGAATCTCCCGCGATGAAGCTATCTCTGAGGGCCTTTCACTCACTCACCGCAGGCAGGTAGGTGGTCTTTCTGTCTTCTACCGACTCCTCTCCGGCCTTGCACCCCCAGCTCTCTCTGTGCTCTGTCCCCCAAATATTCCTACAGGTCGCACAAGATCTGCCAGCAACCCTCTGATGGTTAAACTGCCGAAATCTCGGCTCTCCGCTCACCTTCACTCTTTCATTCCTCTTTTCTCCCGCCTCTGGAACAAACTCCCTCACTCCCTTCAATCCCACTCCTCCCTCCAGGTCTTTAAAACAGCTGTTCACCACCATCTCTTATCTTCCCCCATCCAAAACCTTGATCTTTTCTACCCCCGCTAATTCACCCCAGATCCACCTTGTTTGAAATTCCAACTTCTTTCCTGGAAGTCCTGGCAGTGTCCATATGTTTTATACCTCTCCCACTGCCCCCTTCCCACGCCCCCCCCCCCCAAAGCCCTCGCCCTCTCTCAGATCTCTCGATGTCTCCATGTCTCTCGGTCCCTGCTCTCAAATGTTGTGTTTGTGTCCTTCCCCCTCTCTCCCCATCTTGTCTACCGCTCCCTATGTTATATGTTTTATGTGTCGGTTTGTCTTTCTGTGTGATTAATGTTCGCTCTTTCACGAGCCTCGATATTGTATACAAAAAAAAAAAAAAACATAACATTCACGTTCGCCTAACGTCCATTGTGACGATGTTCTCATTGTGACGATGTATGTGTTCACGGTAGTGTTTGACGTGACGGTGCGAACGTAATTTCGTAATGTTTTTCGTTTCCTAATCCTTTAATGAACGTTTAATGTTCAATGAACGTTCAATGTTTAATGAACGTTTAATGCCCCTCGATGTCCGGGGCCGCACGCGTGCTACACTGGACGGGCCAGTGTGTAACCTGCCCTTCGCCGTCAGGCTCGGGTAAACCGCTGAGCCCCATCCGTGATGGGGACTGGGGCTTGAGACAGTGTCCTTCATTAAAAGTATCATAAACGCTGTCTCCTTCGATCTTGCCAAGGCCATAACAGCCGTAACGTTTAATCTCTACATGAGAGAATTCCACATTGCTATTTGGGCGGTGAATATGCTCACAGATCGCTGTCTCCATCGATCTTGCCAAGGCCGTAACAGCTATCGGCTCAAAATCCTTTTAACTGTTGATTTGGTACAGTTACACGTATCGGGAATTTGGTACACGTATCGGGAGTACATACAACATAGCGACTGTGAACACGATTATCGATCACAATTCACGATCACGATCATCACGATCATTGTGTATCGATCACGATTTGAAACACGAGGGAATAATATTTACCGATATGAACAGTGATGTGGCTTTTATTGAAATTCTAAAGATACTGTTTAGATTTTGATGACTTGCATGTGATATGATTCAACGGATGTTTATATAATCGTTTAAAATAAATAAAAAGCCTTCAATTTCTGATATTTTAACTTTTCATTTGGGCTTCCCAATTGAAGCACCGTCCATTGGGCGGGTACCGTTGCTAGTGCCAATAATGTAATAAACTTCATGATGTGCCAGGGTTTATATCATGCCAATAATGTAATAAACTTGATGATGTGCCAGGGTTTATATCATGCCAATAATGTAATAAACTTGATGATGTGCCAGGGTTTATATCATGCCAATGATGTAATAAACTTGATGATGGAGAAGGGTTTATATCATGACCAATAATGTAATAAACTTCATGATGTGCCAGGGTTTATATCATGCCAATAATGTAATAAACTTCATGATGTGCCAGGGTTTATATCATGCCAATAATGTAATAAACTTGATGATGTGCCAGGGTTTATACCATGCCAATGATGTAATAAACTTGATGATGGAGAAGGGTTTATATCATGACCAATCTATATATATAAAGTAGAGTTGGCCTCTGTGTCTGTATCCTGATCTATCTACGATCTCTAAGATCTCGAGAACCCGTGGACGGATTTGCGAGCGGAAAGTACTGTTCGACTCGGGATGGTCCCAGGAATGTCACGGAGACATAAACATTAAAAAAATTTCGGGTTTTAAAATTAGCGTATTATTAGCACTAGCAGAAGAGAGAGGGATTCGAAGGGAGGGAGCGCAGCGCTTCTAGCGCTTCTGACTACAGCACACCTTAAAATTAAAAAAACTTCGGGTTTTAAAATTAGTGTGTTACGCGTAATTAGCGCTAGCAGAAGAGGGAGGGAATCTAAGGGAGGGAGCGCAGTGCTCCCTCCAGCGCTTCTGTTAGCGTAATTAGCGTATTTCGGAACGTTAATTTTTCAACTTCATTATTCGGAATCAGTACGTCCCAGAGAACCTTCGTAACGTTAATTTTTCAACTTCATCCGATTGACATGGGACCAACGGCATGTGACAAAGAGTGAAACATACAGGCTACATTTATTTGACGACAATGAGTTCCGACTTCCGACCTCGGTGGGATGACAGGCTGAGTCAACCCCCCTGGTGTGAAGGGGGAGGAGGAGGGGAGGGGGAAGAGAAGGGGAGGGGAACGAGGGGGAAGGGGATGGGAGGGGGGAGGGGGAGGGGGAAGGGGGAGGGGGAGGGGGAAGGGGGAGGGGAGGGGGGGAGGGGAAAGGGGGGGGAGGGGAGGGGCCCTTCTTCCCCTGGGCACCCCCGCACCCTTCCCTCCCCCCTTCCCCTCCCCCCTCCCCCCCTTCCCCCTCCCCCCCATTCCCCTCCCCTCCTCTTCCCCCTCCCCTCCTCCTCCCCCGCTTCCCCCTCCCCCCTCCCCCCCGTTCCCCTCCCCTCCTCTTCCCCCTCCCCTCCTCCTCCCACTCCCGTGCAAAGCCGGGTACCTCTGCTAGTAATGTAATAAACTTGATGATGTACAAGGGTTTACATCATGCCAATAATGTGATAAACTTGATGATGTACAAGGGTTTATATCACGCCAATAATGTAATAAACTTGATGATGCAGAAGGGTTTATATCATGCCAATAATGTAATAAACTTGATGAAGTAGAAGGGTTTATATCATGCCAATAATGTGATAAACTTGATGTACAATAATTTATAGCATGCCAATAATGTAATAAAGTTGACGATGTCCAAGGGTTTATATCATGCCAATAATGTAATAAACTTGATGATGTACAAGGGTTTACATCATGCCAATAATGTAATAAACTTGATGATGTACAAGGGTTTACATCATGCCAATAATGTGATAAACTTGATGATGTACAAGGGTTTACATCATGCCAATAATGTGATAAACTTGATGTACAATAATTTATAGCATGCCAATAATGTAATAAACTTGATGATGTCCAAGGGTTTATATCATGCCAATAATGTAATAAACTTGATTATGTACAAGGGTTTATATCAGGCCAATAATGTAATAAACTTGATTTTGTACAAGGGTTTATATCATGCCAATAATGGAATAAACTTGATGATGTGCCAGGGTTTATATCATGCCAATGATGTAATAAACATGATTTTGTACAAAGGTTTATATCATGCCAATAATGTAATAAACTTGATGATGTGCCAGGGTTTATATCATGCCAATAATGTAATAAACTTGATGATGTACAAGGGTTTATATCATGCAGATAATGTAATAAACTTGATGATGTACAAGGGTTTACATCATGCCAATAATGTAATAAACTTGATGATGTACAAGGGTTTACATCATGCCAATAATGTGATAAACTTGATTATGTACAAGAGTTTACATCATGCCAATAATGTGATAAACTTGATGATGTACAAGGGTTTATATCATGCCAATAATGTAATAAACTTGATGATGTAGAAGGGTTTATATCAGGCCAATAATGTCATAAACTTGATGATGTACAAGGGTTTATATTGTTACGGACGCGGCTAGGATGTTGTTTGCCGAGGGATGGCCGCCGCGCCCGAACAGTTACCCCGACTAACCCGATTCCTGAACGTTGGCCAAAATCGCGCCACAGATATTCAATAGGGAAAAGACAAAGGCGACACGGATGTGAAGAAGAAGAAGAAGACAAAAAGGTTTTTGCAATACGAATATAATTTATTACTATGTACAGGACCAAAGAAACCAAGGAAGAAGGAAAGATAAGAAAATAAAGCAGAAAGAGGGACGGACCAGAAAGACACAGTGAAAATACTAGCTTAACTAAACAGGCTTAACTTATTACCCAGGACAGAACAAACAAAACAAACTCACATACGCAAAAGGATCGAAGGGCAGGAATCGTTTGGAGGGATGAGCAGGTGGAATCACAGGGCACAGCGAGCAGGTCCACTCCGGGCGGGAAGCGAGGAGCCGGCAGCTCCTTGTATTCGGCTTTACACCGCACACCGGCAGGGTCACTCGCTGCCCCGTCACGGCTTCACGCGACTGGTTGAAACGGGGCTGGTTGAAGCGGCTCTTTGTCAAAGGCTTTTCGTATCTCTCACGCAACAACCACACAAAGGCTTTCCGTATCTCTCACGCAACAACCACCCAAAGGCTTTCCGGATCTCTCACGCAACTCTGGTGCAACTCTCAACTCTCTCCCGGTGGACTGCCAACCCTCTTACGCACCTGGACTCATCTGCCGTATCGCTGGTGTATCTTCTTACAGCGATCGTCGCACCCTTGTCCCATACCTTCAGCGCGGGTGTGACACGCCCTCCTCGGTTTCGGTACCGCCCTCCCCCCCGTGCTCTGTTTCGTGACCTTGTATGGCAATCCCACGGGCTTGTCTCCTTATTTGGGCATGGCGCCGACGGCACACCCCTCGTGGTGAGCCACGGGCTTGTTTCCTTATTTGGGCATGGGGCTGAACAGCCCCGCCCTTCGTGGCGCGCCCTGGGCTTGCCTCTCCCTGGCGACCCCGCCCCTCCTGTTCAAACAGAGCACGGTGCACATATTCACTATAGCAGCGAAATGAGAGGGTGCGCACCCCACGCTTGTGAACTGCTTTACCCAGAGATGGAGAGTTTGGCTGGGAAATGGAATTATTGAAGGGGAGCTATTCTTAATTGATTCGGTGCAATGGAGTATTAATTAATGGAAGCCAAAGCCTTAGCCTAATACACAGAATAAAGATATAACTACTGAACAGGGATATATGGTGTCCTTCGTGTATGTTTTATGGAATTAACTGCGGGAACGCCCTTTGACCTTTATACACAGACTGGAGGCCAGGAGGGTCCAGAATAAAGCAATAATAAAAAAACACAATAAAAAACTCAATCCTCATATCCACAACACTGCACCCTCCTCCTCTTAGGCACGTCCCGGGCCTCTTACCTTAACTTTTAGTGGGGCACGTAGGTGTAGTTCCCTCTACATTTAACCTGACCCTGAGTGTGACAGTTTTAAAACATAAATAAATATGTCCCGCTGCTCCATTGCACCCTGCCTAACAGATTCACGCCCACAGCTAACCGAATTGCGGAATGGTCTTCAAACTATACATTTACGGTGGGGGCGCATTCTTTACAATGACTACTTTATTTACAAAACGCAACCCAGGACCTGTGATCGTTCTTTTGGGGGGGGGAGACAGTCTGCCCTGGATCGATGCACCATGAAAGCACCCAAAAACGCACCAATACACCCTCAAGCACCAATCGGTGCACAGTCATCACTGTTCAATGAATAAAAAATAAAAACAACAAACCCTGGTGCTGGTCTTCCTCTTCGGCTCCCTCTGCTGGCTATTGCTCTCTTCCTGATGTTGTCATCTTCTTTGCTGGTGGCCTATTTGGATTAAAAAATGCACCCAACGTGTCCATTTTTATTTATTTATGGCCCACAGGGCCGACTACGTGCGGTTCACCTGTGGGGCATCGGTGCCCTGTGACCAAGGTCCGCCAGCAAGATCTTGGGCCTTCATGGCCGGTTCCAGCAGAGGGGCCATGCCCCAACCCATGGGGTCCATAAGTGGTGCTCAGCCACAGACATGTGGTCCATAATGTGGTGCATCGATGCAGACAGCTGGTTCTGGGAGTTCCGGGCGCACAATGGCGGACTCCCGCACGCTCCCCTCGGCGCCCAGTGGCGCACAGGTCCTCATGTGGGAGACAAAGGGGGGAAAAGACAGATGAGCGAGGGGTAAGGTCACAAGGGTACACTTCAATACAGGCAATGCAAGGCGAGGTGCGTATGGAGACGGAGCGGAGAAAAGCTCATCCCTACCGTACGTCACCCCCCCCCCCCCCCCCTGTCACCTAACTCTACCCTTGCCGTTACCCCATATTTACAACAATCTACACATTTACAAATTCGTCACGACTGTCACGTCTTCCCCATATTTCCCCTACACCAAATTCGTTCCCACAATCCCTCTAACCAAAATTTGCCATCACCCAATTCATCATCAATCCTCATAAGGAGGAAGAGATGGAACAACAAGCACAATGTCACACCCACGTCATGATGCGTCTCACATTCCAAACATCTGCACTATAAAAATAATAAAACATGGCATGGTGCGGTGTTACGTCACCTCAGGTGAGTGGATGTAGATGGTGCGAGGAGATTTCAATCCGAACTACCTTCTAAATGACTAACACACTTTACACTACCCGGGGTCTTTCCCTGCCAATCCATTGGCCAACTTACACTATGGGTTCTAAAAACCAATTCCCATTGACCAAACTGTGGTGCTTCTCAATTTGGGGTCTCACTCCCCCGATTCATCTCCCGGAGCCCTTGCACAATTTCCGGGCTGGGTCGTGTAGCTCTCCCAGCAGGTCTACCCACCTGCACACCTCCACCACTGTAGTTGCCACCCGAGCTTACCTAGCGCCTCACCCTAACCTATCTAACTGGGGAAGGCCCCTCCTGGCTCTGTCACCCCTCGGTGCCCTCTGGCACTGGGCTACCCGGGTCCGTCCTCCGGATCCTTGGGCCCCATCCACAACAACTCTACCGGCTCCCAGAGCCCACCTGCGGCCTCACCTGGCCGACATCCTCACAGTGGTGGAGTGCCCAACCAACGACACACACTAACAGGCCACACGCCCAGCCATTTCCACAACACTAATGCACCCATCACTACACTCCTGTGCAACTACCCGCACCACAGATGCCAATATCCAACCACAATTTACCTGTACCCTCTACCTAACTCTTACACTACCCTCCCCGGGTATTCGTGATGGGGGTCCACTCTTCCCCCATTCACACTTCCGCACCATCCACTCCACTCCACAGTTTCCATCATACTCACTCCACGACCATCCATTCCCATACTCCATATATTCCACACACCGGTTCTCCATTCACCTGTTGTTGCACACCTGTGCAATCACACCTGGTGCCACCTGCACCCTCCTTCCTTCCTGGACCATTTGGTCAGCACAACACACATCACCATCACTCCCTCATACACTGCTCCATCCACCTGTTCAGTTGCACACCTGTGCAATCTCACTACAACTCACACTCACAATCATTTACTCATACCATGCTCAATACACTTGAATACACCTGCAACACTCACACGGCATCATCTGAACTACCTGGTGCCCTGCTAACTTAGTGCTCCCCGTCTTCCCTTTAAACTAAGCACATACCACGTCATTATCATCCAAACTAATCTACCTGCGTCCCCACTACAGGCATCATTGTCACTACCTAAACCTTACCTTTACCTATTGTCATCTTCTCTAGATCCCTACACACTATATCCTAACCCTCCCGGGCTAGTTTTCACTGCCATAAACCCCATAAAACTAGTGCTCCTTTGCCCCCTCTGTGAGAGATGGCAGAGTTGCCATCCCATCACATCGGGTATCTCTCACTACCAATTTGGCACACCAAATTTCAACCAATCAAAAATTTGCCAATCACTACCAATCATCTGCCAATCATCAAATTTTTGCTTTTTAATTTCGGGTCCAAAACACTATCCTCATCACCACAGTCTACTCACTAGAGCCTCTCGGTGCGCCAATTCATCTCCAAAGCTCGGCTTCGCAAAGCCGAGCAATGAATGCGGGTGGTTCGTTGCCAGCGTATGGGTCCGTCCGGCATTCGGTGCAGGGAAGGCGGTCTACTCGGCCCGAGATTCCACGCACCATCGGGGCACGGGACCGTCCGATGCCCCAATCTCGGCCGGCCGGAGCACGGCAACCACAAGGGGTCGCTGTGTCGGCCCTTCCAACCGGACCGCCCGCTCTGCCTGGCGGAGCTCGGTCGCGACCGTTCCGAGCGAGGCCCAGCGTGGATCGCGTCCGACGGTTCTTTCGAAACCGCCGTGGTTCGGATCCCCGCTGGTCCTCGCGGCACGCGAAGCCCGGCACGTACCGAGAGCCCGATTCGGCTAAATGTCGTTCTAACCGCTAACCCGGTTAGCGTCGATGCTCCACTTGCATGCTCACACCCCGCAGCCCGTTCCTTGCTCATACATCCAGCCATCTCCATGCTCTTTGTCATTGCACCTTCCCTGACACACCCAGGTACACTCATTCCGCTTACAGACTTTGTCACACACCTGACCACCGCACTCCTTTGCACACTCGTCGTTCGCACACCTCACCAACACACCTCTTCGCGCCCCCTCCTCGGTCACCTCCTCTGTGACAACCACAGGTGTGCTCTCACTTGCACACCCAACCACGTGCCTCACTACCAATTCCAGTGTGCATTCCCACACACGCTCTACCATTCCAGGTGTCCATCCTCTCTCACCTGTCACAACCAACTCACGCTCCGTGTCACTCTCACTACTCTCACCTCCACACTTGGTCGCGCACTCACCCTTACTTTTGACAGCGCACTCTTTCCTCATGCACCCGTCCGTTACACACCTTTCTCGCGCATCCTCTTGCACACACTCTCCCGTTACACCCTCTGTAACACTCCCCACTACGCGCTTCCATGTGCCCCCTCGCACCTGCGTGACGACCAACTCACTCTCGACAGCACATTCACTCCTCGGCGCGCACTTTTTCCTCACACACCACAGAGTCGGACATTCTCGCACACCTCCTCCTTCGCACTCCGTACCTGTCGCACACTTCACCAATGGCCTCTCACGAACACCCAGATCCAAATCAACCCCCAAGCCGACTGAAGCTCCCCTCACATCATATACATTTCCACGTATCGCCACTCACCTCGGCACCTCGTCTCCGCACCTCCTTCGCCACCTGCAAACTCTTTATTTGGTTAGCGAGCACACCATCACGATTTGAGCACCGACCTTGTACATATTCCATCACCTCCTCCTGTATTTCTCTCTTAGTTTCCGTCCGTCTCTTCTTAATTTCACTCACCCCCTCTTCCACCTTCTCTAACTTTTGCTTCACCTCTTTTATTTCCCGGTGCGTCTCCTCAATTTCGTCCTCTAAGGCCACCTTGACCGTTTCTATGTGCGTCCTCACCTCCCGGTCCTTTGTCTCCATTGCTTCTGTCACCTCGTCCAACCTCGTTGTCAGTCCCTCACGTACCATCTGACATTCCCTCTTCGTCGCTCATTCGCTCACCCATTTTTTCCATATACCCCATCATCTGCGCCGCGAAGAGGTCCAATTTCCCCAGCGCTGCGGTCTCGGGTGCCGCAGCGCCGCCATTTTGTGCCTCTTCAACCACGTGCGCGAGGGCGCCATTTTGTGCGCCTGATACTTCCTCAACCACCTCACCATTGCTCTCCTCCATTTCCTCCCTCTCGTCCTGGGTTACCCCTAACCCCTCTTCTAGTTCCCCCACCTGCATCCGATCACCTTGACCAGCCATGGCACGATTTTCAAATTTACGATGTTAAATAAAACTAAATTTCGGCCCACTCGTAATTTGAGCGCACTCAGCGCTTCAGGTCCGTATCTCACTCCCAGGCACCAATTGTTACGGCCAATAGTACAATTGGTGTCCCAAAATTTGGGCTAAATAAATTTAGTCCCAGGTTCGAATCCCAACTCCTGACTACCAATTGTTACGGACGCGGCTAGGATGTTGTTTGCCGAGCGGATGGCCGCCGCGCCCGAACAGTTACCCCGACTAACCCGATTCCTGAACGTTGGCCAAAATCGCGCCACAGATATTCAATAGGGAAAAGACAAAGGCGACACGGATGTGAAGAAGAAGAAGAAGACAAAAAGGTTTTTGCAATACGAATATAATTTATTACTATGTACAGGACCAAAGAAACCAAGGAAGAAGGAAAGATAAGAAAATAAAGCAGAAAGAAGGACGGACCAGAAAGACACAGTGAAAATACGGGCTTAACTAAACAGGCTTAACTTATTACCCAGGACAGAACAAACAAAACAAACTCACGTACGCAAAAGGATCGAAGGGCAGGAATCGTTTGGAGGGATGAGCAGGTGGAATCACAGGGCACAGCGAGCAGGTCCACTCCGGGCGGGAAGCGAGGAGCCGGCAGCTCCTTGTATTCGGCTTTACACCGCACACCGGCAGGGTCACTCGCTGCCCCGTCAGGGCTTCACGCGGCTGGTTGAAACGGGGCTGGTTGAAGCGGCTCTTTGTCAAAGGCTTTTCGTATCTCTCACGCAACAACCACCCAAAGGCTTTCCGTATCTCTCACGCAACAACCACACAAAGGCTTTCCGTATCTCTCACGCAACAACCACCCAAAGGCTTTCCGTATCTCTCACGCAACTCCGGTGCAACTCTCAACTCTCTCCCGGTGGACTGCCAATCCTCTTACGCACCTGGACTCATCTGCCGTATCTCTGGTGTATCTTCTTCCAGCGATCATCGCACCCTTCTCCCATACCTTCAGCGCGGGTGTGACACGCCCTCCTCGGTTTCGGTACCGCCCTCCCCCCCGTGCTCTGTTTCGTGACCTTGTATGGCAATCCCACGGGCATGTCTCCTTATTTGGGCATGGCGCCGACGGCACGCCCCTCGTGGCGAGCCACGGGCTTGTTTCCTTATTTGGGCATGGGGCTGAACAGCCCCGCCCTCCGTGGTGCACCCTGGGCTTGCCTCTCCCTGGCGACCCCGCCCCTCCTGTTCAAACAGAGCACGGAGCACATATTCACTATAGCAGCGAAATGAGAGGGCGCGCACCCCACGCTTGTGAACTGCTTTACCCAGAGATGGAGAGTTTGGCTGGGAAATGGAATTATTGAAGGGGAGCTATTCTTAATTGATTCGGTGCAATGGAGTATTAATTAATGGAAGACAAAGCCTTAGCCTAATACACAGAATAAAGATATAACTACTGAACAGGGATATATGGTGTCCTTCGTGTATGTTTTATGGAATTAACTACGGGAACGCCCTTTGACCTTTATACACAGACTGGAGGCAGGAGGGTCCAGAATAAAGCAATAATAAAAAAACACAATAAAAAACACAATCCTCATATCCACAACAATATCATGCCAATAATGTGATAAACCTGATGATGTACAATAATTTATAGCATGCCAATAATGTAATAAACTTGATGATGTACAAGGATTTATATCATGCCAAAAATGTAATAAACTTGATGATGTACAAGGGTTTATATCACGCCAATAATGTAACAAACTTGATGATGCAGAAGGGTTTATATCATGCCAATAATGTAATAAACCTGATGATGTACAAGGGTTTACATCATGCCAATCTATATATATAAAGCAGTAAAGTATGTTTGTTTGTTTGTCCTCTTATAACTCGAGAACTACTCATCGCAGAGAAAAACCAAAGGCATATTCGGAATCAGTACGTCTCAGAGCAACTACAGCACACCTTAAATTTTAAAAAACTTCGGGTTTTAAAATTAGCGTGTTAGCGCAGAAGCGCTAGCAGAACAGGGAGGGAATCGAAGGGAGGGAGCGCAGCGCTCCCTCTCGCGCTTCGCAGCGCCAGCGCTTCTGTTAGCGTAATGGTGCACAGGCGGTTCTCACTCTTGCGCATGCGCTGTTCCGATGCTTCATGTTCCTGCAAAGACTTTGGCGCATGCGCAAATGACGACACATGGGCCACTGTATGTTCGTTTAATACGTACGCGCTTTGATGGGCGGGGCGTATGGCGTTAATGAAATGGTCGAATGTGGAAGTGCTTGAAGCCGTTGCGAGCGACTCGCACGATCTCTTGTCATGGTCCACAAGATTATCACAGAGACGTGCAGCTTCCAGCATTACGAGATATGATCGAGACCTAACTTTTGAGACCAGTCCCAGCCTTCTAGGCCCCGTGGTTGGTTCAGCCGACCCCGACAAAGGACGTGTTGGATTTTATCGCGAGCCGATTCGAGCGCCGACGTTGCGGCGAACAAAACCAGTCATATCTTTTTAACGCGTGGTTCGATTTTTACAAAATAAACTTTATCTTGAAGGGCTGAACCGTGCGCTCACAACGATACCGAGTTTGACCCTGGGAGAGCCGTTTTGCGCCGGCAAAGGCGCCTTGTTTTCCGTGATGACCATGTCGTGCTGCATAGATTACCATAAATTATAATATATTACCGGCGGCGCGTTGCGTGACGTCACGGCTCACTTAATTGCAATTATCTCTGGGATTCCTTGGCCGAATCGTACCAACTTCTATATATATAAAGCAGTAAAGTATGTTTGTTTGTCCTCTTATAACTCGAGAACTATGCTTATAACTCGAGAATCCCCACCCCCCCCCCCCCCCCCAAAAAAAAACAAAAAAAAACAAAAACATTTATTTTATTTTCTCCACGTGTACTGTTGTCTCATCCTGTATTTTCTGTCCAGGTGTGCTGTTCGCCCCACCCCCATTATCTCCTTGCCATCCACCGTTTGCCCTGTTCACGTGACTCGTGGTGGTCCCTCTCGGCTCTCCCCCCGTTGGTATTTTTGTGCATATAAGATTGTTCATAGTTCTGTTTAAATATTTTTAAATATGTTTAACCTTTCCCCTTCTGTTTTTTATTCAGTGGTATATTACAACACGCTGTTTTTCTTCCTATTTAAAAGGCTTTTCTCAATTTCCTCTCCAACTCATTCCACTTCAAAAAAAAGAAATTCAATATCTTATACGTCTCCCTCACTACATGGTCTAAATTCACATTCATTCCATCCCTCCTCCATCATCCTGAACCGGATTGCTAACTTGAAAATCACAACAAACCCAATTTGTTATCAATGTTCGTCTTTCATTAATCATCCACTTTCTAAACTCCCCTCTTGCCCCTCCCATCCAAATCCCCCCCCTTGCACCTACACTCCGAAACTTCCCCCTTGCCCCACCACTCTTAAACTCCCCCCTTGCCCCTCCACTCCTGAACTCCCCCCTTGCCCTTCCCCTCCTAAACTTCCCCTTTGCCCCTCCCCTCCTAATCCCCCCCTTGCCCCTCCACTCCTGATCTCCCCCCTTTCCCCTTCCCTCCAAAACTCCCCCCTTGCCCCTCCCCTCCTAAACTCCCCCCTCACTCCTCCCCTTCAAAACTCCCCCCCAATCCCTCCCATTCAATTCTCCCCCCATACCATTCCTCTCCAATTCTCTCTCCTCCCCCCTCCTCCTCCAAGCTGCCTCCTCCCCACTTCGTCTCCCTTCTATCTCATACCTCCACCCCCCCAAACCTTCTACTTTCCTCTGCCCCCTCTCAAACAACCCCTCACTGTGCCGCATCCCTTCACCAGCAAACCTTTCATCCTCCTCATCCTTCCCTTTCTTGGAACTCTTCTGCAACATCTGAAACACTATCAACTGCTCTCCCTACCTCCCCCTCTCATCCTTCATCTTACCCTACTCCTCCCCTCCCCTGTCCTGTACCCGATGCTCCCCCTCTCTCTTCATTAACGGTATGGACCTCAAACATCCGGGGCCTTCGCTCAAACCTGACTGATCTCTCCATACAGGTTGCTTCTGACAATCCAGACTTGATCTGCTTAACAGAGACTTTCCTCCTTCAAGATGTCTCTGATTCCTTAATATCTCTTCCTGGTTACTCCCTCCTCCGGTATGATAGACCTGAGCCTCGGCCTGGTGGTGGGGTGGCTATCTTTGTCAAAAACTCTCTTCCTCACTCTCCTTGCACTGCTCTCCTTCCTCCTCACCCGCAGGAGTACCTCTGGTTACGGCTTCCTCTCCGCTCCCACCTTTTGTTCATATGTGTTCTGTACCGTCCCCCAAACAGTGATGACTCCATCTACATTTCAATGTCTGACAACATGGACCAACTTCTATCCACTCATCCCAACTCTCTCTTCCTCATATGTGGTGACTTCAACTGTCATCATGCCACCTGGTTGGGTGTGGGTTCCTCTCTCACTAGTCATGGCACCTCAGCAAAGGACTTCTGTGACTCACTGGGATTGACACAATCTGTCAATTTCCCGACCCGGATCTCAGCCAATGGAGTATCTTCTCTTCTAGACTTGGTTATGACAAACTTCCCTGCTAATGTCTGCTGCTCTTCTTCTGCTCCAATCGGTTCTTCTGATCATGTGCTTGTCAAAGTGGACATCTCTCTGGCCATTCTCAGAGAGCCTCCTCAGCGTCGACGAGTCTGGCATTTCACTCAGGCCGACTGGGACGGTCTTCAAGCAGCCATCAATCGTCTGGATTGGTCTCCCATCTCCACTGCCTGACATCAATTCTTCCTGGGAATTCTTCCAAAGCAAACTGATCTCTCTCATGCACAGATTTATCCCATCTCGCCTTCAATTGTCTTACCCTTCCTCCCGTCCATGGTACACTGAATCTTGTGGTGAGGCAGTTGCCCTGAAACAACTTGCCTTTGCCTCTTGGAAGGCTAATCCAACTGAAGGAAATCTCAGTTCCTTCCACCAAGCTCGGAACAAGTGTGTGTCTACCCTCAGGAGTGCCAGGAAGCACTATCTCTCCTCACTCAAGAATGAACTCTCAAACCTGTCTCCTTCCTCCAAATCCTGGTGGCGTCTGGTCAAATCCGTTTCTGGTGTTTGTTCCCCCTCCATCCCCTCCCTTACCTCAAATGGCCACACAGTTGACATCGCACGTGACAAAGCCGAATGCCTCAACTCTGTGTTCGCCTCGAAATCCTTAGTCCCAAACCCATCTCTCTCTGTTCCCACCTTTCCCAGTCGAACCCAACTGCTCCTGGACTCTGTGTCCTTCTCTCCTGACAAGGTGGAGGAGTTTTTGTCAAACCTCGACTCTGATTCTGCAACTGGACCAGACGGCATCAGCCCACGGGTCCTAAAATCCTGCTCTGCCGCTCTATCTCACCCTCTCTCTGTTCTTTTCACCCTATCTTTTGCTCAAGGTCATCTGCCAGCATCCTGGAAATCAGCTAACATTACCGCTTTACACAAAAAAGGTGCAAAAACAGATCCTTGCAACTACAGACCAATCAGCCTGCTCCCAATTATCAGCAAAGTCATGGAATCCATCATTGCTTCGGATATGAAATCTTTCCTCTTCTCCAATGGCTTGATCTCTGATCATCAATTTGGTTTTAGACCAGGTCACTCTACTCTGGACATGCTGCTTCTGCTGTCTCAACAATGGATGGAGGTCCACAATGCCAAACAGGAAATCAGAGCTGTCTCCCTTGACATATCAAGGGCCTTTGATACGGTCTGGCACCCAGCTCTGCTCACCAAACTCTCCTCCTATGGTATCCATGGAAATCTCCATGCATGGCTTGCGGACTTCCTCTCTGGTCGTAGTCAACGTGTGGCCCTGAATGGATTTCTCTCATCTCCCCTTCCTGTTCAGGCTGGAATTCCCCAAGGAAGTGTGCTGGGCCCTGTGCTTTTTCTGGTCTTTATCAATGATCTCTCCGACTCTCTGGAAAATCCTCTCTATCTCTTTGCTGATGACTCCACTCTCTGCCGCTCCATTCCTCTTCCCTCAGATCGGCAGTCTGCAGCCTCCTCACTCTCTGAAGACCTGGACAAAATCACAGACTGGTCAAACAAGTGGAACATGTCTTTCAATCCTGCCAAATCTCACTCTCTTACTATGTCTCTCCGAAAAGATCGACTGGACAACCCTCCCATCTACTTTCTCAACAATCCTCTCCAAGAAGTTCTGTCACTCAAGCTTTTGGGTCTCACTATCTGCCATGATCTTTCTTGGGAAAACCACATTTCCAAGCTGGCCTCCAAAGCCAGTCGCCGACTGGGCATCCTCCGTCGTGCGAAGTCCTTCCTCGGCACACCTGAGCTCCTCACCACATACAAGGCTTTCATCCGCAGCTCAATGGAATACTGTTCTCCCCTATGGGCTGGTGCTCCTGCCTCACACCTGGCTCGGCTTCACGCTGTTGAATCCAAAGCTTTCAAAATCATTGGAATCTCCCGCGATGAAGCTATCTCTGAGGGCCTTTCACTCACTCACCGCAGGCAGGTAGGTGGTCTTTCTGTCTTCTACCGACTCCTCTCCGGCCTTGCTCCCCCAGCTCTCTCTGTGCTCTGTCCCCCAAATATTCCTACAGGTCGCACAAGATCTGCCAGCAACCCTCTGATGGTTAAACTGCCGAAATCTCGGCTCTCTGCTCACCTTCACTCTTTCATTCCTCTTTTCTCCCGCCTGTGGAACAAACTCCCACACTCCCTTCAATCCCTCTCCTCCCTCCAGGTCTTTAAAACAGCTGTTCACCACCATCTCTTATCTTCCCCCATCCATAACCTTGATCTTTTCTACCCCCACTAATTCACCCCAGATCCACCTTGTTTGAAATTCCAACTTATTTCCTGGAAATCCTGGCAGTGTCCATATGTTTATACCTCTCCCACCCCCCCCCCCCCTTCACATGCCTCCCCCCCTTCACATGCCTCCCCACCTTCACATGCCTCCCCCCCAAAGCCCTCTCCCTCCCACAGATCTCTCGATGTCTCCATGTCTCTCGGTCCCTGCTCTCAAATGTTGTGTTTGTGTCCTTCCCCCTCTCTCCCCATCTTGTCTACCGCTCCCGATGTTATTTGTTTTATGTGTCTGTTTGTCTTTCTGTGTGATTAATGTTCGCTCTTTCACGAGCCTCGATCTTGTATACAAAAAAAACAAACAAAAAAAAACTACTCATCTCAGAGAAAACCCAAAGGCATATTCGGAATCAGTACGTCTCAGAGCAACTACAGCACACCTTAAATTTTAAAAAAACTTCGGGTTTTAAAATTAGCGTATTAGCGCAGAAACGCTAGCAGAAGAGGGAGGGAATCGAAGGGAGGGAGCGCAGCGCTCCCTCTAGCGCTTCGCAGCGCCAGCGCTTTTGTTAGCGTAATTAGCGTATTTCGGAACATTAATTTTTCAACTTCATTATTCGGAATCAGTACGTCCCAGAGAAACTTCGTAATGTTAATTTTTCAACTTCATCCGATTGACATGGGACCAACGGCATGTGACAGAGAGTGAAACATACATGCTACATTTATTTGACGACAATGAGTTCCGACTTCCGGGTTCGTGCCGCCAACCCTGTTAGGCGCCTCTTGCGGCACACAGGGAATTACCAGTGAACTGGTACTCAATTTGCCAACCTCGGTAGGATGACAGGCTGAGTCAACCCCCCTGGTGTTAAGGGGGAGGAGGAGGGGAGGGGGAAGAGGAGGGGAGGGGAATGGTGGGGTGGGGGGACGGGGAGGGGGGAAGGGGGAAGGGGAAGGGGGGTAGGGGGGAAGGGGGAGGGGGAGGGAGGAGGGGGAAGGGGAGGAGCGGGAGGTGAAGGGGGGAGGGGAAGGGGAAGGGGGGAGGGGCCCTTCTTCCCCCGGGCACCCCCACACCCTCCCCTCCCCACACCCTCCCCTCCCCCCCTGTTCCCCTCCCCTCCTCTTCCCCCTCCCCTCCTCTTCCCCCTCCCCTCCTCTTCCCCCTCCCCTCCTCCTCCCCCCCCCCCTTCCCCCTCCTCCTCCCCCCCCGTTCCCCTCCCCTCCTCTTCCCCCTCCCCTCCTCCTCCCCCGCCCGGCAATGCCGGGTACTTCTGCTAGTAATGTGATAAACTTGATGTACAATAATTTATAGCATGCCAATAATGTAACAAACTTGATGATGTCCAAGGGTTTATATCATGCCAATAATGTAATAAACTTGATGATGTAGAAGGGTTTATATCATGCCAATAATGTAATAAACTTGATTATGTACAAGGGTTTATATCATGCCAATAATGGAATAAACTTGATGATGTACTAGGGTTGATATCATGCCAATAATGTAATAAACTTGATTTTGTACAAAGGTTTATATCATGCCAATCATGTAATAAACTTGATGATGTACAAGGGTTTATATCATGCCAATAATGGAATAAACTTGATGATGTACAAGGGTTTCTATCATGCCAATAACGTAATAAACTTGATTTTGTACAAGGGTTTATATCATGCCAATAATGTAATAAACTTGATGATGTGCCAAGGTTTATGTCATGCCAATAATGTAATAAACTTGATGATGTGCCAGGGTTTACATCATGCCAATGATGTAATAAACTTGATTTTGTACAAAGGTTTATATCATGCCAATAATGTAATAAACTTGATGATGTACAATAATTTATAGCATGCCAATAATGTAATAAACTTGATTTTGTACAAAGGTTTATATCATGCCAATAATGTAATAAACTTGATGATGTACAAGGGTTTATACCATGCCAATAATGGAATAAACTTGATGATGTACAAGGGTTTACATCATGCAAATAATGTAATAAACTTGATGATGTACAATAATTTATAGCATGCCAATAATGTAATAAACTTGATGATGTAAAAGGGTTTATATCATGCCAAAAATGTAATAAACTTGATGATGTACAAGGGTTTCTATCATGCCAATAATGTAATAAACTTGATTTTGTACAAGGGTTTATACCATGCCAATAATGTAATAAACTTGATGATGTAAAAGGGTTTATATCATGCCAATAATGTAATAAACTTGATGATGTAAAAGGGTTTATATCATGCCAATAATGTAATAAACTTGATGATGTACATGGGTTTATATCATGCCAATAATGTAATAAACTTGATTATGTACAAGGGGTTATATCATGCCAATAATGTAATAAACTTGATTTTGTACAAGGGTTTATATCATGCCAATAATGGCATAAACTTGATTATGTACAAGGGTTTATATCATGCCAATAATGTAATAAACTTGATGATGTACAAGGGTTTACATCATGCCAATAATGTGATAAACTTGATGATGTACAATAATTTATAGCATGCCAATAATGTAATAAACTTGATGATGTACAAGGGTTTATATCACGCCAATAATGTAATAAACTTGATGATGTACAAGGGTTTATATCACGCCAATCTATATAATAATAGAGTAAGGACTCGACTTTGTTATCCCTTTTACGCCGGACCCAGTGACCCGATGCCCACGGCACTAATGGATTTACGATCTACGAACCGCGCTCTTTGTTTATCACGTACAGCCATACTCGAAAAATCTGAATTAGCCGACGTTGGGGCCCAAAAGCATCCGATTAACTGCCGATACGACGCCATCTTACGACGCCATCGTATTGGCGTCTGCTGGGCGAAGGCGAAGCAAGCCGTCCGCTGATTGGACAATCCAAAGCATGCATTTGTGCCGATGTCGGCAATCGTTGTTCATATATGCACTCTTCATTCTCATCTTTCTTCCTAACTGCCTATCGGACAAGCAAATCCCCTATGCCATCCATAATGGTACACTCTATCCATACACCACATCCTCCCTTCCGTGGATGTTCCACGGGTTTTGGCTAGTAATGTAATAAACTTGATGATGTAGAAGGGTTTATATCATGCCAATAATGTAATAAACTTGATGATGTAGAGAAGGGTTTATATCATGCCAATAATGTGATAAACTTGATGATGTAGAAGGGTTTATATCATGCCAATAATGTAATAAACTTGATGATGCACAAGGGTTTCTATCATGCAATAATGTAATAAACTTCATGATGTAGAAGGGTTTATATCATGCCAATAATGTCATAAACTTGATGATGTACAAGGGTTTATATCATGCCAATAATGTGATAAACTTGATGATGTACAATAATTTATAGCATGCCAAAAAGGTAATAACTGTTCAAGGCAAGAACACTTCGGGTGAGGAAAAGTCATTTTTATACCATTTTAACATTTTTGCTGAAACTGCCTTTTGTGTTAGGAAATGAAGAAACCCTCACGAGGACATGCAAATGGAGATGAGCCTCACAAGAACATGCCTGCACAGGAAATGAGGAGAGAGGCTCTCGCACACATGGGAGTAAAATTTGAGGTGGGGTGAGTGTGGGAGCTTTTTACACACATGGGGGTAAAGGTGTCGGACGACACGCACGCACGCACGCACGCACACACACACACACACACACACACACACACACACACACACACACACACACACACACACACACACACACACACACACACACACACACACACACACACACAATATGGGGGCTCTCACACAGGCAGGAGTTACACTGCAGGTGACTCTGAAATGGACAGGAGTAAGTTGATGTGGGGTCTCACGCAGAAACAAGGATGAAGATGGGGGCTGTCTCACACAAGTTTTAGACTGGGAGGGAAGGGGAGGCTCTCACGCACACATGAGGTATCATGGCAGGGCAGTTGTATACACAGGAATAATTTGCAGGGGTGGGGAGGGGGGGGGGGGGGGGAAGGGAGCGACTCCTACAAAAACATTGGATTTGAGAGAGAGCAATATGCCTGTGAGATCATACTCTGACATTGTTTATCCTTGTGATCATTGGAATTATTTTCTAAGTTTAACTTGCCAGATAAGGTTTCCCTTTGGAAGGAAGCTTATGATGTTTTGTACAACGAGTTCCTCACAACCCAAAATGTACAATAATCTCCAACCAAGACTCACCGATCCACGATGACCCAAGGCAGGCTGAAGAGCGCCCACGACTGTGCTGGCAAATCCTCACACCTAACAAAACACGGTAATACAGGGAAGAGATCCTAAAATATTCCATTCAAATACATGTAAATGAATCCTACTGGCCAACTTTCCAAAGTTACATACAAATAATACAAGCCAAGATGTAGATAGACAGATAAACAAACAGACGGATACATCAATGGATAGATACAAAGACGGACAGATACATAGACAGACAGATGCATAGATACATAGATAGATGGACAGAGGCTTTTTACATAGATAGATGGATAGACATGTAGATAGACAGACAGATATATAGACAGACAGCTACATAGAAAGATAGGCATGTAGATAGACAGACAGATATATATAGACAGACATATATAGACATACATGCTTGGCCTGGTGTTGGCTTAGCGGTTAGGGTGCCGGCTTGGGATCCTAGGATCCTGGGTTCGAATCCCGGTCGATCGCTGAATTAACGCCAGGGGGGTTGACTCAGCCTGTCATCCTTCCGAGGTCGGCAAATTGAGTACAGCTTGCTGGGATGAATGATCACGGTGTGTACCCCGATTTAGAATAGGTACACCGTATCCGTGCGCATCGTGAGAGCGTGACCAAGGGTTGGCGTCAGGAAGGGCATCCGGCCATAAAAACATTGCCTCAAACAGGGAACCATGATTGTCATGGGGCCCGCAAGGCTAACCCCCGCTCTAGCGGGGAAAATGGCCTTAAAACGATCATTCATTCATTCATTCATATATGGAGACTCAGAAAGATATAGAGAGAGTGAAAGGGGAACTCAGTGCAAAAAAAATATAAACAGATGGGGAGAAACCTCACCACGTGCAGCACTGAAGGTAAACCTCACCACGTGCATCACTGAAGGTAAACATCACCATGTGCATCACTGAAGGTAAACCTCACCACGTGCATCACTGATGGTAAACCTCACCACGTGCATCACTGAAGGTAAACCTCACCACGTGCATCACTGAAGGTAAACCTCACCACGTGCATCACTGAAGGTAAACCTCACCACGTGTATCACTGAAGGTAAACCTCACCACGTGTATCACTGAAGGTGAACCTCACCATGTGTATCACTGAAGGTAAACCTCATCACGTGGATCACTGAAGGTAAACCTCACCACGTGTATCACTGAAGGTAAACATCACCACGTGCATCACTGAAGGTAAACCTCACCACGTGCATCACTGAAGGTAAACCTCACCACGTGCATCACTGAAGGTAAACCTCACCATGTGCATCACTGAGGGTAAACCTCACCACGTACATCACTGAAGGTAAACCTCACCATGAAGGTAATGTTGAGAAAAATCTCACCACATTTACAAGCTAGCTCACCATATGAGTCACATTGAAACAAGCCTTACCACTCGGGTTGTAACGAGACTTCCTCAAACAAAAGAAGAGTGATGAGAACAGCCAACTCTTCTCTCATGGTGACATCGAAGCGGAAAATCAATGCCACTAAGAATGAAACAAGGACAAAGGAATAATCATTTGTTTATGTCATCCCTGACATGCCACCCTCTGTCTAACCTTGTTTAACCTCTTACAATTCAACTTCCATATGTTTACCTGCAAACAGTATTGTTTGGGAATTAATTAATTTAGCCTTGAATGATTTGACAAGACTGAAGAAATTAATTGTCCAAGCTCGATTCAGAAGACAATAAGCTGATTTTAATGACACATGGGAGTCTTCGATTCACTGATACCAAAGGTACTACAAAAGTACTCTTCAATTCAGAGTAACACATACACTAATAAAATCAGCACACTACATTTCATACATACAACTGAACCGAGAACCTCTCCGATGTTCTGTTGGACGGCTTTTTATGGTCGAAGATGAAAGAGGAGGTGGAATAAGGTTCAGAGAGATAACAGGCATTTCTTGATTCTTCTCCTTCGTTATCTCTGACTCTCCCGGCCAAACAGATTTCTAAATAAACAGAGCTTACTGTTCCCCTGAGATAATATGCCTTAGCGTGCGTGAGGACATCTGTTTTGTTTCCCAATCTCCATCTTGGCTATGAGGCTCTGAATCTTGGTAAAGGAGCCCAGAATCATGATGGACTAAAGCATAACTGAACTATTTCTATCTCATTGTCATTACAATACATTTTATTGATTTAGACTTTAGAGGGTCAGGGACAAGTTTGAATTTGAATGCCTGCGATAACTCGCCTACCTCTGGCTTGTCGAAGTTTTTCTACTTCTACAGTATCTATCCCAGTACTTCTTTGGCAACAGGTAAATTTGCAACACAATAAACTCTAATGGAAACATTTTTCAAGGTGAATCTTCCATAAGAAATATGCTTCACCGAGTGAGTTCACCACCACAACATTATCCTCACGTTGTGGTTCAAGTTGACGTTAATTTTTGTGATTGTACAAAGCCATGTCAACACCTTTCAGGACTTGAAGCGTTATCATCTTAAACCTGGTTGGCTTGATGGGGCCAAACAGCCCATGCAAACCGACATGATCATCGTACGAAGGGATCCACTTATAGGCCTATTGAAGTTTTCATAAAAAAGAGACCCAGGAGGGTACGATCACTTCAAGGTCTTTCATACGCAGAACCAGAGTCGATGATGACAACATTCTCGGAGTCCAACCTGTGTCTTGTGCTTTATAGCCAACCTAATGTTATCAAACAGATCGAGTGGACAACCTAATGTCATCAAACAGATCAAGTGGACTACCTAATATCATCAAACAGATCGAGTGGACAACCTAATGTCATCAAACAGATCGAGCGGACAACCTAATGTCATCAAACAGATCAAGTGGACTACCTAATATCATCAAACAGATCGAGTGGACAACCTAATGTCATCAAACAGATCGAGTGAACCACCTAATGTCATCAAACCGATTGAGTGGACCACCTAATGTCATCAAACCAATCAGGTGGACTACCTAATGTCATGAAACAGATCGAGTGGACCACCTAATGTCATCAAACCAATCAAGTGGACAACCTAATGTCATGCAAGATTGAGTGGACCTAATGTCATCAAACCAATCAAGTGGACGACCTTAACGTCATCAAACAGATCAAGTGGACCACCTAATGTCATCAAACCGATTGAGCAAACCACCGAATGTCATCAAACAGATCAAATAGACCACCTAATGTCATCAAACAGATCAAATAGACCACCTAATGTCATCAAACCGATCAAGTAGACCACCTAATGTCATCAAACAGATCAAGTGGACCACCTCTCATCAAACAAATAAAGTGAACAACCTAATGTCATCAAACAGATCAAGTGGACCACCTCTCATCAAACAAATAAAGTGAACAACCTAATGTCATCAAACAAATCCAGTGGACTACCTGATGTCATCAAACAGATCGAGTGGACTACCTAATGTCATCAAATCGATTGAGTGGACCACCCAACGTCATCAAACTGATTGAGTAAAGTCGTTCAATTACACTATGATATAATCTATCTCTACATCGAACCCCAATGGCCATAATGAGAAACAACTTGTCCGGAATGTAGGAAACACTTTGCTGATCTTACAACCGAACGTCGAAGGTCTGGCGCAAGCTAAATTTGACTTTCTGTGTGGACCTGCCCGAGAGCATGACATTGATGTTATTTATTGCACTCCAGGAGACACCCATTGGTGACCCTTCACCTCCTCATTATAAAATCAACTGTTTCAAACTTGTCCTTGCAGTGCATCATAACAAATATGGCATTGCTACCGATAATAATCATGCTCTCAAAATGGATTGTGATATCGGATATCTTCATATCAAGCGTGAAGTTCAGTGGCTTGACAATCAGTGGCTTGACATCCACAAACCAGCTGCTCGTGTCCGACCACACCCAAGAGATGAGGTAACGACACAATAAATGTTAAAAAATAAAACAAAACTACACTCAAAAAATGAACGATCAATGTCCTGTTTAAATTGAGTAATTTTGGTTTGTTTTAAATCAGAATATTAATCAAACGTCAGCACTCAGGAAGTTAAAGTCAATAATTTATTTATAAGCTTGAAAACAGACGCTGATGTTGGAATATTGAGCAGAGCGGGATTACTCAAATTTTAAAGGAAGAACAAGCAGTGACTAGAACGCATCTCAGAATACAAAGCCCATCAACTTCTGCTTTGTACTCAATCTAGACTTGGCGAAAATAAGAGCTTGACAAAAAAAAAAAAAAAACGTAATATTTTAATAACTAGTGGGGTCACCCGTGGGAATCCCACGGGCATGGACGTGTGTGACATTTGGACATCTTCATTTGGATGCTGCACATTCAGTTTTACAAAATGGTTACTGGCAATTTATCAGATCCACAAATGATGTCATCTACACAATATTGCTGTGGTTTTGAGATTGTATATATGACTTCAATAAATGCTAAAGGTTTGCCCCTCATAGTTAGTTCCACGAGCAACACACACGTAGGCCCAATTGTAGTATAGTTATGTCTTAGTCTGTGCAAGTATAGGCCATTTCCCCTATTAATATCTGCGTTGTGTAAAGACATGAGATTAGGTCCCATTCATTTTGCGTCCACCCTCCAATTCCACCTCGATGGGTAGGATCCATTCCGTTACCCATTGGTTGTTCATTAGTCGAGTAACACTTGGGGGTCGAGATCTCGCGAGATCACGGCGAGGTCACGTCTTTTCGAAGCTGCTCCATGCGCTCACGCTTTCGAAGCTAAGTGATATTTCTCAATTGTGTTTTTGTCGAGACTGTATCTATCTTTCGGTGTATGTACCTATAGCGTATCTTTTGGAAAATTTTCGGTGCTAATTTTTCGTACATGTATACACAATCGTCGGTTAATGGTATCGAGTATTCTGCGGCCTAGTACTCGTAGGCTTAGACTACCGTACCGTCTCCGACCTTGTGGTTTGTTTTTCTCTCAGCGATTCGTCGAATGCGCTGAAATTATTTTCGTTCTCTGTTTCGTACCAGTCGTTCACCCCGTACCTCCTTGTTTAATATCTGTACTCACAAAAAAAAAAAAAAAAAAAACCCAAAAAAAAAAACATTTCCTTCCCAGGTCTTATTCGTTTATTTGTTGTTCTTTTTGTTCGTTCGTTCTTCGTTCGCGATCACGCGGTTAGAAATGTATAATCTCTCCCCTGAACAACTATTTTCTCTCAAATATTATAACACCCTTTTCTTCTTTTCCTACAAAAGGATGCTTTCGTCTTGCTCACCAAATCTATTCATTCCAAAAAATATATATAATACCATCTCTTACAGTTCCTCCTTTCTACATTCCCTAAACTATCCAGAACTCCATCCCTCCTCCAGTGTCCTCAAACGTATTTTTGACTCGAAGGTCTCAAACTCATTTTGCAAAAAATGTTCGTTTCCCATGAATCGTCCACTTTTCAAAATCCAATCTCACCCCTCCCCTCCAAATCCTCCCCATCACCCATCCCTTTCAAATCTCCCCCCTTGCCCCTTCCCTCCCCTCCCTCCTAAACTCCTCCCACACCCCTCCCCTCCGAGACTCTCCCTCGCTCCTCCCCTCCTAGACTCCCCTCTCACCCCTCCTCCTCAAAGCATCCTCCCTGCTTCTTCCTCCTTCCAACTTTCACCTTCATCTCCCCAAACCTTCTGCCTTGCTCTTCCCCCTCCTCAAATAACACCTCACTGTGCCTCACCCAATCTCCATCAAACCTTTTGTCCGCCCCATTCTTCCCTTTCTCCAAGCTATTCTGAAATCTCTGACACACCTTCAACAGCTCTCCGTACCTCTTCCTCCTCTTCCACATCTTACCCTACCCCTCCCCCCCCCTGTTCTGGACCCGATGCTCCCCCTTCCTCTTCATTAACGGTATGGACCTCAAACATCCGGGGCCTTCGCTCAAACTTGACTGACCTCTCCATACAGGTTGCTTCTGACAAACCAGATGTGATCTGCTTAACAGAAACTTTCCTCCTTCATGATGTCTCTGATGCCTTGGTATCTCTCCCAGGTTACTCCCTCCTCCGGTATGATAGACCTGAGCCTCATCCTGGAGGTGGGGTTGCTATCTTTATAAAAAACTCTCTTCCTCACTCGCCCTCCACTGCCCTCTCTCCACCTCACCCCCAGGAATACCTTTGGCTACGGCTTCCCCTTCGCTCCCACCTTTTGTTCATATGTGTGTTGTACCGTCCACCAATCAGCGATGACTCCATCTACATCTCACTGTCTGATAATATGGACCAACTTCTATCTACCCATCCCAACTCTCTCTTCCTCATATGTGGTGATTTCAATTGTCACCATGCCAGTTGGCTGGGTGTGGGTACCTCTCTCACCAGCCATGGCTCTTCAGCAAAGGACTTCTGCGACTCACTGGGACTGACACAATCTGTCAATTTCCCGACCCGGATCTCGGTCAACGGAGCATCTTCTCTTCTGGATTTGGTTATGACAAACTTCCCTGAAAATGTCTGCTGCTCTTCTTCTGCTCCAATCGGCTCATCTGATCATGTGCTTGTCAAAGTGGACATCTCTCTGACCATTCTCAGAGAGCCTCCTCAGCATCGACGAGTCTGGCATTTCACTCAGGCCAACTGGCACGGTCTTCAAGCAACCATCAATCATCTGGACTGGTCTCCCATCTCTACCGCCTCTGACATCAACTCATCCTGGGAATTCTTTCAAAGTAAATTGCTCTCTCTCATGCACAGATTTATACCATCTCGTCTTCAGTTATCATACCCTTCCTCCCGTCCATGGTACACGGAATCTTGTGGTGAGGCTGTTGCCCTGAAACAACTTGCTTTCGTCTCCTGGAAAGCAAATCCAACGGAAGGAAATCTCATTTCCTTTCACAAAGCCCGAAACAAGTGTGTGTCCACCCTCAGGAGAGCCAGGAAACAATATCTCTCCATTCTCAGGACAGAACTCTCTTATCTGTCTCCCTCTTCCAAATCCTGGTGGCGTCTGGTCAAATCTGTTTCTGGTGTTTGTTCCCCCTCCATCCCCTCCCTCACCTCAAATGGCCACATGGCTGACTCCGCACGTGAAAAAGCTGAATGCCTAAACTCTGTGTTTGCCTCTAAATCTTGTGTCCCAAACCCATCCCTCTCTGTACCCACCGTACCCAGTCGTACCCAGCTGCTCCTGGACTCTGTGTCCTTTCCTCCTGACAAGGTGGAAAAGTTTCTGTCAACCCTCGACTCTGATTCTGCAACTGGTCCTGACGGCATCAGCCCAAGGGTCCTAAAATCATGTTCTTCTGCTCTTTCACTCCCTCTTTCTGTTCTCTTCACCCTCTCTTTTGCTCAAGGTCATCTGCCATCTGCTTGGAAATCAGCCAACATCACCGCTTTGCACAAAAAAGGTGCAAAAACAGATCCCAGCAACTACAGACCAATCAGCCTTCTCCCAATTATCAGCAAAGTCATGGAATCCATCATTGCTTCAGATATTAAATCTTTCCTCTTCTCCAATGGCTTGATCTCTGATCATCAATTTGGTTTCAGACCTGGTCACTCTACTCTGGACATGCTGCTTCTGCTTTCTCAACCATGGATGGAGGTCCTCAACGCCAAACAGGAAATTAGAGCTGTCTCCCTTGACATTTCACGTGCCTTCGATACGGTCTGGCACCCTGCTCTGCTCTCCAAACTCTCCTCCTTTGGTATCCATGGAAATCTCCACGCATGGCTGGCGGACTTCCTCTCTGGTCGTAGTCAACGTGTGGCCCTGAATGGGTTTCTCTCATCTCCTCTTCCTGTTCAGGCTGGAGTTCCCCAAGGTAGTGTTCTGGGCCCTGTGCTTTTTCTGGTCTTCATCAATGATCTCTCTGACTCTCTTGAAAATCCTCTCTATCTCTTTGCTGACGACTCTACTCTCTGTCGCTCCATTCCTCATCCCTCAGATCGGCAGTCTGCAGCCTCCTCACTCTCTGCAGACCTGGACAAAATCACAGACTGGTCAAACAAGTGGAACATGTCTTTCAATCCTGACAAATCTCACACTCTTACAATGTCTCTCCGAAAGGACCGACTGGACAACCCTCCCATCTACTTTCTCAACAATCCTCTCCAAGAAGTTCTGTCGCTCAAGCTTTTGGGTCTCACTATCTGCCATGATCTTTCTTGGGAAAACCACATTTCCAAGCTGGCCTCCAAAGCCAGTCGCCGACTGGGCATCCTCCGTCGTGCGAAGTCCTTCCTTGGCACACCTGAGCTCCTCACCACATACAAGGCTTTCATCCGCAGCTCAATGGAATACTGTTCCCCCCTCTGGGCTGGTGCTCCTGCCTCACACCTTGCTCGGCTTCACGCTGTTGAGGCCAAAGCTTTCAGAATCATTGGAATCTCCTGCGATGTAGTCAACGCCGAGGGCCTTTCACTCACTCACCGCAGGCAGGTTGGTGGTCTTTCTGTCTTCTACCGACTCCTCTCCGCCCTTGCTCCCCCAGCTCTCTCTGTGCTCTGTCCCCCCAATATTCCTTCAGGTCGCACAAGATCTGCCTGCAACCCTCTTATGGTTAAACTGCCAAAGTCTAGGCTCTCTGCTCACCTTCACTCTTTCATTCCCCTTTTCTCCCGCCTCTGGAACAAACTCCCCCACTCCCTTCAATCCCACTCCTCCCCCCAGGTCTTTAAAACAGCTGTTCACCACCATCTCTTATCGTCCCCCATCGAAAACCTTGATCTTTTCTACCCCCGGTAATTCACCCCAGAGTCCTTGCAGTGTTCATATGTTTGAATCCTCTCCCACCTCCCCCCAAGTCCTCCCGATGTCCCTGCTCTCAAATGTTGTGTTTGTGTCCTTCCCCCTCTTCCCCCTCTCTTTTGTGTCCTTCCCCCTCTCTCCCCATCTTGTCTGCCGCTCCCCTTGTTTTTTGTGTTTTGTGTGTCGGTTTGTCTTTTTGTGTGATTAATGTTAGCTCTTTCACGAGCCTCGATCTTGTATATACAAAAAAAAAAAAAAAAAAAAAAAAAAAAAAAAACGAGGCAGTGCCTCGAAAGGTGAAGGAGGGTTGGGGATCGGCGGCTGCAGAGGGGGACGGTAAGGGTCATCAACCAATCAGGGCTCAGGCGGCATGGCGTGAGAGGGCATGGTAAGAGAGATCTGGTGAGTTCCAGAGAGTTCCAGCTCGGCGCGGCGCGGGGCGGGGCGGGGCTATATAAGTCCATGTGAACAGCCCTCGACAGGACTTGTTGAAAAGGACTTTGGCGAGAGGACTGGTTGGAGAAGGCCGGCGACAGATCCGCAACAATATATTTACTTCTGATAACATGTGAATGCATGTGCGTGCACATGGGAAATACAGTTTGAAATGTGGAATTACATCTCATATAAAATGTGATTTCAAGAGCTCAAACCCTCTCCCTCTCCACCCCCATTCCCCCCACATCACGCACACTGCACCAGGGAGTGGGTCACACCCACACACACATGGGGGAGTGGGTCACACCCTCACACATGGGAGAGTGGGTCACACTCACACACGGGGGAGAGTGGGTCACACACACACGGGGGGGGGGGGGGGGGGGGGGGAGAGTGGGTCACACACACACACGGGGGAGAGTGGGTCACACCCACACACACATGGGGGAGTGGGTCACACCCTCACACATGGGAGAGTGGGTCACACCCTCACACATGGGAGAGTGGGTCACACTCACACACGGGGGAGAGTGGGTCACACTCACACACGGGGAGAGTGGGTCACACACACACGGGGGGGGGGGGGGGGGGGGAGAGTGGGTCACACACACACACGGGGGAGAGTGGGTCACACACACACACGGGGGAGAGTGGGTCACACACACACACACGGGGGAGAGTGGGTCACACACACAGGGGAGAGTGGGTCACACACACGGGGGAGAGTGGGTCACACACACGGGGGAGAGTGGGTCACACACCACGAGGGAGAGTGGGTCACACACACTCCTCTCCCCTCACTCCTCTCCCCATCCCCGAGTCTCCTCTCCCCCTCCCCCAGTCTCCTCTCCCCCTCCCCCAGTCTCCTCTCCCCCTCCCCCAGTCTCCTCTCCCCCTCCCCCCGTCTCCTCTCCCCCTCCCCCCGTCTCCTCTCCCCCTCCCCCAGTCTCCTCTCCCCCTCCCACAGTCTCCTCTCCCCCTCCCTCCCCCAGTCTCCTCTCCCCCTCCCTCCCCCAGTCTCCTCCCCCCCTCCCTCCCCCAGTCTCCTCCCCCCTCCCTCCCCCAGTCTCCTCCCCCCCTCCCTCCCCCAGTCTCCTCCCCCCTCCCTCCCCCAGTCTCCTCCCCCCCTCCCTCCCCCAGTCTCCTCCCCCCTCCCTCCCCCAGTCTCCTCCCCCCCTCCCTCCCCCAGTCTCCTCGCCCGTCCCTCACCCAGTCTCCTCGCCCCCTCCCTCACCCAGTCTCCTCGCCCCTCCCTCACCCAGTCTCCTCGCCCCCTCCCTCACCCAGTCTCCTCGCCCCCTCCCTCACCCAGTCTCCTCGCCCCCTCCCTCACCCAGTCTCCTCGCCCCCTCCCTCACCCAGTCTCCTCGCCCCCTCCCTCCCCCAGTCTCCTCGCCCCCTCCCTCCCCCAGTCTCCTCTCCCCTTCCCTCCCCCAGTCTCCTCTCCCCATCCCTCCCCCAGTCTCCTCTCCCCATCCCTCCCCCAGTCTCCTCTCCCCATCCCTCCCCAGTCTCCTCTCCCCCTCCCTCCCCCAGTCTCCTCTCCCCCTCCCTCCCCCAGTCTCCTCTCCCCCTCCCTCCCCAGTCTCCTCTCCCCCTCCACCCCCCAGTCTCCTCTCCCCCTCCATCCCCCAGTCTCCTCTCCCCCTCCACCCCCCAGTCTCCTCTCCCCCTCCATCCCCAGTCTCCTCTCCCCCTCCAGTCTTCTCTCCCCCTCCCTCCCCCAGTCTCCTCTCCCCCTCCACCCCCCAGTCTCCTCTCCCCCTCCACCCCCCAGTCTCCTCTCCCCCTCCATCCCCCAGTCTCCTCTCCCCCTCCATCCCCCAGTCTCCTCTCCCCCTCCATCCTCCAGTCTCCTCCCCCCTCCCTCCCCCAGTCTCCTCTACCCCTCCCTCCCCCAGTCTCCTCTCCCCCTCCCTCCCCAGTCTCCTCTCCCCCTCCCTCCCCCAGTCTCCTCTCCCCCTCCCTCCCCCAGTCTCCTCTCCCCCTCCCTCCCCCAGTCTCCTCTCCCCCTCCCTCCCCCAATCTCCTCTCCCCCTCCCTCCCCCAGTCTCCTCTCCCCCTCCATCCCCCAGTCTCCTCTCCCCCTCCATCCCCCAGTCCCCTCTCCCCCTCCATCCCCCAGTCTCCTCTCCCCCTCCATCCCCCAGTCTCCTCTCCCCCTCCGTCCCCCAGTCTCCTCTCCCCCTCCCTCCCCCAGTCTCCTCCGCCCCCCCCCCTCACTCCGGCAGTTCCAATCGAGCCAGTTACGGCAAATATTAGAGGTAATTGAACTTTTCTCTTGGAGCAACACAGTGTGAATCCGCCCCCTTGTCCTGTTCATTCATTGGTGAAACGTTTCGCAGAACAGTACACCCATGGTGACGTTATCGGACTTGGACCACAATGATAATCTAAAACAATATTATCCGACACTTCATCCGGATTCATTGCAGCTGCTGTTGTATATGTTTGCCGAGCACACATTACCTTTCAATGTCCTTGTTGCGCAGCATCCCGTGCAAGTCGCGTTCTGTTCCCTCATTCTTTTATTCATTTTGGAGATAGCATTTACAAACGCGAGTGGCGATACGTAAACGAAGCTCCGCCCTTCCCCCCATGTGCAGAGTACCTGATTGCAACTTTTGATTGTGACTACGTCTAAACTCTAAAGAATGAAACATTCCGACTATATAAAGAATACAGCTCAAATGGAAAAGTCCCTGGGAAAAAAGACTTGAGCGGTGAATAAGAACATTACACGACACCTTTCTGTCTTGCGAAAACCAAAGTTACTCTTTTGGTTACAGCATACAAAATGACATTTTTAAAATTAAAGATTTCAAATAAACTTCTTTAAAGTGTACGTGCACACAGCTTCTAAAATAACAACGAAAAAATATCTCTCGGCAATTTCCCATTTGTGTTTTTTTATTCATTTTACATATGTGAATTACATGTCCATGCACATGTGAAATGGAGTTTGTTTATTAATCCTGGATGTGAACATGATTCAGCCTTGAAAACTCGTGCAAAAAAAACAAAAAAACATCGATGGAATGAATGGAGTGTTTAAACAAGATTACCTTTTCTTCCGTATAATAGTGATGAATGAAATAAGAATGAAGAAATGCACGAAATATTTTATAATACCGTCATTCTGATGGGTTTTTTTATTTTCATTGTTTTTTTGGTTATCCACATAATATGGTTATCTGCAATGGTTATCCCTTTCATAATAAATTTTGGTATCCATCATGATACTATACACTTGCTTTGATTTTTTTTTTGTATTTTGGCCCCTCCCGTTGTCGAAGTAGCCCCATATAGTACTTTCCAATGATGACGAGCCTGCTTGTTTGTATTTCAAATAAACCGAATTGGTGTCATTAGCAAGTGTATGTGGCAATGTGTAAATCAACCTTTAGTTTCACCTTTTGATCCTCAGATTTCTGCATATTACATAACTTATTGAAATTGCTGGTGGCCATTTTGTAAAATGGCTGCCATGACCGTCAAATCTGCAATGTCCCAATATCCAGATTTTTTGGTAATGTATTAATTTACATGTGGGCCAAATGTGGTGTCAAAAGCACAACAGGTTTGCTATTCCGCCCCACTAAAAGAGAAACCGGTGTCCATGATAACAATTTCACCCCATTATAATCATTCTAGCTGGAGGTCCGTGGTAAAATACCACACTAGAAAAAGGGATGCTTTTTATTCTTGCCCTGATTGAAATGTATTCTTCTTGCCCTCAAGCACCTCGATCAACTGCCAATCAGATTCAAGCTGACCTTCAGACACAACATACGACACTTTCAACTCGCACCATCCGTTGCCAAATCAATAAAAGGGGGTTCTATGGTAGGAGACCCAGGAGGACCCCACTGCTGAGAAAGACATAAGAAAGCCCGAATGGAGTTTTCCAAAACACACCTGAACAAGCCAAAATCCTTCTGGGAGAATGTCCTGTGTACATGTGAGACCAAATTAAAGCCTTTTGGTAAAGCACATCATCTCTATGTTTACAGAGAACAGAATGAAGCTTTCAAAGAAAAGAACACCTTCCCTACAGTCAAACATGGAGGAGGTTCAGTGATGTTTTGGGGTTGTTGTGCTGCCTCTGGCACTGGGTGCCTTGAATGTGTGCATGGCATCATGAAATCAGGAGATTACAAAGGCATTTTGGAGCGCAATGTTGAACTCGGTGTCAGAAAGCTGGGTCTCTGTTGAAGGTCATGGGTCTTGCAGCAGGACAATGACCCCAAACACACGTCAAAAAGTACCCACGAATGATTCAAGACAAAATGCTAGATTGTTCTGAAGTGGCCAGCAATGAGTCCACATCGAAATCCCATTGAACACTTGTGGGGAGATCTGAAAACAGCAGTTGGGAGAAGGCGCCCTTCAAATCTGGGAGAACTGGAGCAGTTTGCACAGGAAGAGTGGGCCAAACTGTCAGTAGAGAGGTGTAGGAAGGAAGCTCATTCATGGCTAGAGGAAGCACTTGACTACAGTTATTTTGTCCAAAGGCCGTGCTACCAAATATTAAGCCGGGGGTGTCAATAATTTTGTCAATGCCATTTCTTTATATTTTCTGGTTTAAAAGGATATATTAAGTTCTGAATCAAAAACAAAGGTTCTGTAATATTAACAGTGAAATAAAGAATTGTGGAGATGAAATACTTATTTTTAGATTTTCACCTTATTTTTTTCGAGAAAATTGTGAGTTATTTGAAAAACGTGCAAGGGTGGCAATATTTTTGGCTATGACTGTATATATACACACTTTATACCCCTTTAAAATATATACATTTTAAACTCAAACGTGCTGGCTCAATGGCCTAATGGATAAAGCATCAGACTACCAAGCTGGGTATTGTGGGTTCAAATCCCGTCTGCATTGAATCATTTTTTCCCCTTACTTTTTCAAGTCTTTTATATCGTCTTGAATAAAGTATTGTACGATGAACAAATGCATTTTGTTCGTATTTAAAATGTATCTTGGGTAAAATGCCAGAGGCATAGAAAAGGCCCCTTTATAGAAGGGTATGTGCCGTGTGGAAAAGTAGAGAAAAGAAGGGACATTCAAAAGCTCGGAGAAAATGCAAATGATACAAAATAAGGAGCATTCAAAAAATCTCGTATGCATGCTGGACTACCCTTGTGTTCTGGGGAGGAACCAAGTAATGCTCAAGAAAAGTTCATATAAAGGGGCACCCTACATCTGGCAAATATAATACATTTACTTGTTCATGCAGCTGTATGAATCAAATTGACGTATGCACCCGAATGCCTAACCCTGCTTTTCGCTTCGCGAGCTAGAACCTCGTATCTTGTTGCAACTCATCTCGTGATGCAACAACGTGCCTGCAAATCACAAATCTGACTGTTGATAGTCGGGTCGTGAACTGAACCCCGATGTAGCAGCTGAAAGGTAAGCACAATTCCTCCACACGATGCTGCCGGGCAAAGCCACTGTGTGCCGATACCCTTAAATTCTAAATTCCTGCCTCAATCTCCAGGGTACACTGAATGAGCAGCAAAGCCTTTCCACTGTTATCAATGAAAACTCACAACCACGTGCTGCAATTGTACTACGGAGCGATACAATACACACCCCGGAGAAGGGTGAGGAGCACAGACGATCGGTGAGCAAGTTCACACCGAAGGCTCGGGTCTTTGTAGAGTAAGCGTCTCAGCAAAGTGAGGCAAGGCAGGCACATTGTATCCAGGACCTAATAAGGAGCAAACGAGAGAAAAAAAAAAAATTAATAACGTCGGACAATTAAATCATAACACACAAAGAACTTCATTCATTCTTGAGAACAAAAAAAATTGAACCTTTGCAAGCACTGCTACCAATGACGACATCATGGATTCCACGACATCATCATAAGGATGTCACATGGAGACAACATCATAATCTCACGAATTGTGTGTTTGTCCTGAACTTCCAGGACAAGTTGACAAATACTCAATGTTTGAGGCAACCAGTTGGGTTGCTTTTCATGAAGCAACTTCTCCAATTGGCTGATAGGTTCCTCTTCATGCATCGGTATTGTCATATCAATCACCTTGATGAGTAAATGAACATGAGGCAAAACACCCAACGAACTGCAGAATAGAAACAAACCTCGCCATCTTTTTTCACAACACCATGAAGTATGGTCAACACCTCCTCCACGGTGCCCAAATCTCGAAGAACAACGTGTAGGCGAGAGTCTGTGAACACGCCATGACAAGGGCGGCGGACACGTGGCCTTCAATACAAAGGTTCAGGATAAATGCACAAAACACCCAGGGATGGAAGGTCACGAACCACCAGGTGGATGTGGTGTGTGCACACCTGTGCCAGCACACAATCCCTTACAACTTTACAACCTTCCCTCAATGCACACGACTAATTACAATCATGTCTGCTTCAACAATTTTTTCTTTCCTGTGAAAGGCCCAATCAAACCTTCAGCACAAATTACTATCACCTCCTTCAGTAATTTTGATGACTGTGATAATGCAACATCAATATCTGATTGCACATCAACTATAAAGATGAACAAACAGATTAGATGAGGTGCGTTCATTCACCCATCATCATGATAGCGAGCTGCTCTGCGGCCGATTTTCGCATCGTCATATCCACAGCATTCGAAGCAAACACGGCGTGGACCTGCTTCACGGCATCATTCTAGGGTGAAACAGATCAGAGGAGGAACAATGTGGAACCAATCACAGCAGACTGTGCACAACGCACAGCAGGTACACACCATCCATGTAGCACCAAGGCAAATCAACTCGCCCCCTTTTAACATGACACCTTCATGACTACAGGGGTATTGAGTACAGAGAGGGTCACCACACCTTCATGACTCCAGAGTAGTGTACAGGGGTATCGAGAACAGAGAGGGTCACCACACCTTAATGACTCCAGAGCAGTGTACAGGGGCATCTGCAAGCACCGGCTGTCGTACGAGGAAGATATCTGAGGCTGCAGCAAGAACTACTTCGAGGTCGGATGGTCGTTTACCTGCAGCATCTGGTTCAGCAACGAGATGCCTGAACAGCTGATGACACCCAACAGCCCGGATCCTGAAGAGCAAGTGCAGAGAATTATACAAGGGGGCACACTCCGAGAATACACAATCAAACATCCGAGATACTCATCAATTTTGCAAAGCTGATAGGTATACCCAATAACCCTCGAAGCTGGAATCACTGCCAACGCTGCTTCTACGAAGTATTGACTCAGGGGGCTGAATACTTATGTAAATTAGATATTTCTGTATTTCATTTTCAACAAATTAGTAAAAATTTCGAAAAACACGTTTTCACTTTGTCATTATGGGGCACTTTGTGCAGATCGGTGACAAAATAATTTCAATTTAATCCATTTTAAGTTCAGGCTGAAACAAAAACGTGAAAAAGTCAAGGGGTATGAATACCTTTTGAAGGCCCTGTGTATGCGTACAAGTACCAAGAAGTAAAAGCTGACACTCTGTACTCTTGCCTCGTATTCATATTTTGATCTCAAATCTAAATTTCTTGAGCATACAGCAATAATAAATTTGAATTCGCTGTTCCAATACATATGGAGGGTACTGCATTGTTATGGGTTCGCTGGCTGGGGTCACGAGTGGCCTCTCGGATCCGCTTCCTGACCATTGACCCTGAAGCCAAAGAGCTGCAGATAACTCTGCGATGTGACGGGTTTTCTTGATTTTCTTGATTTCTGCATTATTTAGGCCAAACTCGCTGGGTACTGATATTTCAATCAGCCATGCTGTCTTTTCATTTTTGTTCCTCAGTACGATGTCCGGTCACAGTGCTTTGTTTTCTATGTTCACGCTGGATGGGATCATCAGGTCATACATGAGCATTATGTCCTTGTTTTCAATGATTGCTTTTGGTTCATGTTTCCATGACTTTTGTGGAACTGGGATATTGAAATTTCTGCAAATGTGCCAGTGAATTACTCGACATACCTTGTTGTGCCTTTGGGTGTATAGCTGTTCTGACATGAGTTTTTCTACATCCCAATAGGTGATGACCCGTGCTTTCTGTTTCTACATTGCAGAATCGACACTTGTCCGTCTGGCTCAGTCCCACCATCTTTTTTAATCCATTGGTGTAGTGTCCTTGTTATTAGGCATTAATAATAATTATAACCTCCTCTCTGACTAAGAGGAGGTCAGATCAACTGGGATAGATAACGAATCATTAATGATTCGTTATCTATCCCAGTTGATCTGACCTCCTCTTAGCCATTCCAGTAATCCTTTGTCTATCCCAATTCTGTCCAACTATTTTTTATATTTCCCTGCTCTTTTGTCTTTCTCCCAGTTGTCACTATATATCTGCTGGTATTTCATCTTATATTTTTCTTTTGTCTTTTTTGCAATCGTTGGGGCTGTATTTTGTGCTGTTTCGGTTTGGCACGTGACATCTTCTAATCACCCACCTGTTTTTGGAAGTTTTTTTTTTTTTCAAAGTGAGTGAGAGATACCTTTTCTGGTTTGTTGTGTTCATGTTTGTTTACAAATTGTATTCGGTAGTCTGTTGAGCTTTTCACGAATTCTGCTAATCCTACAGTTGTAGCTCTGTGCACCTGATTAAGTTCCATCAGGCCAACACCTCCCTTCTTTCCTCGGCAGGTACATTCTTGGGATGCACTGGTTTTTGTATAACATTTTGTGTATAACATTTTGTGGATAGTGAGGAGTTTCCTTGTTTTGATATCTAGTTTTGTGATATCCGCTTGTGGCCAGTTTACTATTCCGTAGCTATACTGGAACACTGGTGCTGCCAGTTGGTTTATGGCTTTGATTTTGTTTCTTGGGGTGAGGTATATTTTCAGGATCAGCCTCATTCTCCACAAATATTCCTTGTTAATTGTTTTGTGCATTTTTTGATGCTTCGTTTGCAAGATGCTTCGTTGTCTAGCTTCTGTATTCTTGTATCGAGGTCGATTTTTATGTTGTCTGTTTTTGTTGATCGACCTTGCACAAATGTGCACTTGGCAAACTTATCTATGCCAAATTCCATTTGGATGTCGTCGGTGAACCGTTTCACTAATTTTCATTGTTCTGCCAATTTTTCATCATTCGGTGCAAAGCGTTTTAAATCATCCATATGCAGTAGATGTGTCACCTTTCTTGTTTCTTTTTATTGGATGTACAGGTGTATCCGTGTCCTTGCTCATTAATGAGGTTACTTAGTAGGTGCAGGCAAAACAGGAGAGGGGAAAGGCCGTCTCCGAGGAAGATCCTGCATCATATCTTTACTCCTGGTATTTCAATATTTCCTTCTGAGTGCTGCAGGAAGTGTGTGGTATTCTATGTGGTATTTCCATGGCTTTCTCAATCACCTTGATTATTTGGGGATTTATCTTGTACATTTGCATGCACCTTATCATCCATGAATGTGGGACACTGTCAAAAGCTTTTTTGCAAAATCAAAAAAAAAAAAGAAAAAAAAAAGAGCAAAATCCATGCTGTGGACAATTTGGTTCTTCTCGTATTGCAATTTTTGAGTATGGCCTTGTTTACTTTGTTTTTAGGTGGTCTATTGTTCCGCAACATCCTTTCTGTTCTGCCTCAAGGCCTCCTTGTTGTTAGGTGGTGGTACATTGTTTCCGTGATGATTCCTGTTTAAAGTTGGTGTGTTTTTTTAATTTTTTGTATACAGAATCGAAGCTCGTGTAAGAGCCAGCACATTAACCATGAAAATATGCACAGACACAAAAATATACAATGAAGGGAGCCGGGGACAAGAGGGGAGAGAGAGGCAAGCACACAAGCACAACAGTGGAGAACAGAGATGTCGGTAGATCTGTGGAAGGGGGAGGGCTGGGGAGGAGGGAAGGGGGGGTATAAAGCAAATGAACACTTCTCGGAATTTCAGGAAAGAAGTTGGAGATTGAAAGAGGTGGATTTGGGTGTTTTAACAGGGGTAGAAAAGATCAAGGTTTTGGATGGGGGAAGATAAGAGATGGTGGTTAACAGCTGTTTTAAAGACCTGGAGGGTGTTGTTAGGAGACAGGTTATTGGCGGGTATTTGTGGGGTATTTGGGTCTCTTCAGATTTTGGGGTGAGGAAGGTGTTACCTTCTGTGAGACATTCATCCATTTCCTGATCCCCTTGGATAAGTTCATTGAATGCTCGAGTGCAGTGAACGTGGAGAGCATCAAATTGCTTTAACCAGAAGTTTGGGATCCCATCTCGGCCGGGGCTTTTGAAGTTTGCCATCTTTGCAAGTTGTTGTCTTATCTTTTCTGCATCAATTATTACTGGGGGCATTTCCTCAAGATGTTGCTTTTTCTTTTTCTTTTGTTGTTGTGTTCTTTCCCATCTAAATAAATTCCTTTCTAGAATCGTTCCAGTTCGTCTTTTTCAGGAGGGGATGACACATTTTGCTTCCGTTTCCCGAGTTCACGGTAAAATCTTTTTAGGTCGTTTTCAAACATCTGGCCTTGTTTTCTCCTCATGTCATTCTCGTCGCAGTTTTTTTATTGTCCTTGCTGTCATTTTGATTTTCAGTTTATTTTCAGAAACTATTACCTCCAGGTCTTTTTCTTCAATTATATATTTGTTTTTTATTTTCTGGATTCTCTTCTTAATTTTTGGGCTTTGATTTCCTCTTTGGAATTGCTGCATTTGTCGTGCCTCCTTTCTGAGCATCTCCCTCCATCTCTCGAGTCATTTCTTCCATGGTGGTGCTTGGTTTTTATTTGTGGAACCTGTTCTGTTATTGCGGTGTTTCCTTGTCACTTTTTTCCTGAATGAATAGTGCTGCTGCAAAATTAATTATGTTTATTTCTATCAGTGTGGTTGATTTTGGTATTATTTAAAAAAAGATTTGTTTGTTCTGCTGATTAGTGCTTTTGTGCGTTTATTATTATGTAGTCAAATTAGTTGTCTGTCATCAGTTGGTGTCAATTGCACCTCCTCTATCGTATTGCCAGATCCTCTTCCAGATCACATTGTTCATCATCTTCCTCCTCCTCCTCCTCTCTTCTGTCCCTCTGTACCTCTTAGTCCTGCCCATTATCATTTGTATCTGTTTGTGTTGGAGCCATGAATCGGTCTCCTGCACCACCCGTCACCCTCGCTTCAGATGTAGAGCATCTTCTGCGTAGGACGTCCATCCTCCCCTCAGCATTCCAGCTGTCATTATATTTTTCTTTGCTGTTTTGCTTCGATCTTTCCTTTGAGACAGGCAGCACCACTGTAGCTTTGCGCTTTGATGCAGGACTCTGCCTCTTTTTGAGGAAGGTGCAGCCGTCTATCTTAGTAGTACGCACCCCAGCTGCATGGTATGTCCACGCATACTTCACAGAGCTTTCTCTGTTGGAGGCCTGTGACCCTTTGTTCAAAGTTGTTTTTTATACTCTCCAACAAAGTCGCCTCATCGAGCGTCACAAACGGGGCTTCCGCTGCACTACTCAAAGCCTCCAGGTAGCTCCTTCGGTTGTTCGCACCATGCCGTATGTTCGCCATGATGTTCCCACTCGCGCTCGTTTTCTTCCTACTCCTGGTGCCACGACATGGACTGTTTAGCGTCCGGACTGATATATTATCCTCGCCGCTTCGCTTGGGGCCGCATAGCCGATTGTTACGAGCAATTTCCCCCCCCCCCCCCCCCCTCCTCACCCCCACATCCAAATTTCCAATTTCTCCTTTCTGAGAGTTTCCTTCTGGACCCATCTTGTCCACCCTGTGCATCCTTCCTAGCAACTCATTCCTCCCGACAACCTTTATTTGTCCAAGTCTCCCTATGTATTGTCCTTCAACCCCGGTGTTGGTGCCACACCTGTGCCCAATCATTGCTGTTCCTTTTGTTTTGCTCTGTTGCATCCTGATCTATTCAGTTTTCTACCTTTTCCACGAGCCTTCCTTCACTTCCCATACAAAAATTTTAAAAAGTCTGTCGAGGGTTCTGATCTGAAGCCCGGACTCATGATATGGGAAATTAACGTTCACAAACCAGACGTGATCTGCTTAACAGAAACTTTCCTCCTTCATGATGTCTCTGATTCCTTGGTATCTCTCCCAGGTTACTCCCTCCTCCGGTATGATAGACCTGAGCCTCGTCCTGGAGGGGGGGGGGGGGGGGTTGCTATATTTATAAAAAACTCTCTTCCTCACTTGCCCTGCACTGCCCTCTCTCCACCTCACCCCCAGGAATACCTTTGGCTACGGCTTCCCCTTCGCTCCCATCTTTTGTTCATATCTGTGTTGTAAAGTCCACCAAACAGTGATGACTCCATCGACATCTCGCTGTCTGATAATATGGACAAACTTCTATCTGCCCATCCCAACTCTCTCTTCCTCATATGTGGTGATTTCAATTGTCACCATGCCAGTTGGCTGGGTGTGGGTACCTCTCTCACCAGCCATGGCTCTTCAGCAAAGGACTTCTGTGACTCACTGGGACTGACACAATCTGTCAATTTCCCGACCCGGATCTCAGTCAATGGAGCATCTTCTCTTCTAGACTTGGTTATGACCAACTTCCCTGAAAATGTCTGCTGCTCTTCTTCTGCTCCAATCGGCTCATCTGATCATGTGCTTGTTAAAGTGGACATCTCTCTGACCATTCTCAGAGAGCCTCCTCAGCGTCGACGAGCCTGGCATTTCACTCAGGCCAACTGGCACGGTCTTCAAGCAGCCATCAATCATCTGGACTGGTCTCCCATCTCTACTGCCTCTGACATCAACTAATCCTGGGAATTCTTCCAAAGTAAATTGCTCTCTCTCATGCACAGATTTATCCCATCTTGTCTTCAGTTGTCATACCCTTCCCCCCATCCATGGTACACGGAATCTTGTGGTGAGGCTATTGCCCAGAAACAACTTGCTTTCGTCTCCTGGAAAGCTAATCCAATGGAAGGAAATCTCATTTCCTTTCACAAAGCCCGAAACAAGTGTGTGTCCACCCTCAGGAGAGCCAGGAAACAATATCTCTCCGTTCTCAGGACCGAACTCTCTTATCTGTCTCCCTCTTCCAAATCCTGGTGGCGTCTCGTCAAATCTGTTTCTGGTGTTTGTTCCCCCTCCATCCCCTCCCTCACCTCAAATGGCTACACGGCTGACCCCGCACGTGAAAAAGCTGAATGCCTCAACTCTGTGTTTGCCTCTAAATCTTGTGTCCCAAACCCATCCCTCTCTGTACCCACCGTACCCAGTCGTACCCAGCTGCTCCTGGACTCTGTGTTCTTTCTTCCTGACAAGGTGGAAAAGTTTCTGTCAACCCTCGACTCTGATTCTGCAACTGGACCTGACGGCATCAGCCCACGGGTCCTAAAATCCTGTTCTTCCGCTCTTTCACTCCCTCTCTCTGTTCTCTTCACCCTCTCTTTTGCTCAAGGTCATCTGCCATCTGCTTGGAAATCAGCCAACATCACCGCTTTGCACAAAAAAGGTGCAAAAACAGATCCTAGCAACTACAGACCAATCAGCCTTCTCCCAGTTATCAGCAAAGTCATGCAATCCATCATTCCTTCAGATATGAAATCTTTCCTCTTCTCCAATGGCTTGATCTCTGATCATCAATTTGGTTTCCGACCTCGTCACTCTACTCTGGACATGCTGCTTCTGCTTTCTCAACAATGGATGGAGGTCCTCAATGCCAAACAGGAAATTCGAGCTGTCTCCCTTGACATATCACGTGCGTTCGATACGGTCTGACACCCACTCTGCTCACCAAACTCTCCTCTTTTGGAATCCATGGAAATCTCCATGCATGGCTGGCGGACTTCCTCTCTTGTCATAGTCAACGTGTGGCCCTGAATGGGTTTCTCTCATCTCCTCTTCCTGTTCAGGCTGGAGTTCCCCAAGGCAGTGTTCTGGGCCCTGTGCTTTTTCTGGTCTTCATCAATGATCTCTCTGACTCTCTTGAAAATCCTCTCTATCTCTTTGCTGACGACTCTACTCTCTGTCGCTCCATTCCTCATCCCTCAGATCGGCAGTCTGCAGCCTCCCCACTCTCTGCAGACCTGGACAAAATCACAGACTGGGCAAACAAGTGGAACATGTCTTTCAATCCTGACAAATCTCACACTCTTACGATGTCTCTCCGAAAAGACCGGCTGGACAACCCTCCCATCCACTTTCTGAATAATCCTCTCCAATAAGTTCTGTCACTCAAGCTTTTGGGTCTCACTATCTGCCATGATCTTTCCTGGGAAAACCACATTTCAAATCTGGCCTCCAAAGCCAGTCGCCGACGGGTCATTCTCCGTCGTGCGAAGTCCTTCCTTGGCAAACCTGAGCTCCTCACCACATACAAGGCTTTCATCCGCAGCTCAATGGAATACTGCTCTCCCCTCTGGACTGGTGCTCCTGCCTCGCACCTAGCTCGTCTTCACGCTGTTGAAACCAAAGCGTTCAGAATCATTGGACTCTCCCGCGATGAAGCTAACTCCAAGGGCCTTTCACTCACTCACCGCAGGCAGGTTGGTGGTCTTTCCGTCTTCTACCGACTCCTCTCTGGCCTTGCCCCCCCAGCTCTCTCTGGGCTCTGTCCCCCAAATATTCCTACAGGTCGCACAAGATCTGCCTGCAACCCTCTTATGGTTAAACTGCCAAAATCAAGACTCTCTGCTCACCTTCACTCCTTCATTCCTCTTTTCTCCCGCCTCTGGCACAAACTCCCTCACTCTCTTCAATCCCACTCCACCCTCCAGGTCTTTAAAACAGCTGTTCACCACCATCTCTTATCTTCCCCCATCCAAAACCTTGATCTTTTCTACCCCCGCTAATTTCACCCCATATACACTTTTTTGAAATACCAATTTCTGTCCGGGAAGTCCTTGGTGTCCTTGTGTTTTATACTTCTCCCAATCCCCCCCCCCCCACCCCCCTTCCCACGCCTCCTCCCCCCAAGCCCTCTCCCTCCCACACATCTCCCTGCTCTCAAATGTTGTGTTTGTGTGCATCCCCTTCTCTCCCCATCTTGTCTTCCACTCCCTCTTTTTATATATTTTGTTTGTCTGGATGATTTGTTTGTGAAGTAGATGTTAGCTCTTTCACGAGCCTCGATTCAGTATACAAAAAAAATTAAAAAAATAAAAAGTATTCATACGTGCTTGTACAATATCCTTACAATGCAGGTCAAAGTACATTGATGTCTACTCATGTCTTCGTCATACATGCGAGTCATGTTCAAATGCTTCGAAAAACCTCAGATCCAGATAAAAATATTTAAATTTTGAAACGTGGAGGTAATCAGCTTATTTTGCAGTTCATTTGTAATGGGCTGAGTTTGGAATGTGAAATAAGGCTACGGTGTGCTCAAGATGTAACAGAGGCCTCTGTGAGACATGGCTGTACTTACGTCGACTTCCCTGTGAGCAGCAGCCTCATGGATGCCCGAAGGTGTTCTGTTGGTGGCAGGACATGACCATCCCCTTGAGACTCTTCCGAGAGTTCAAACGCACTCAGGTCGAGAATGCAGTTTCCCAGCTCACCGTCCTCACACGAGTAACTCTAACCGGTCAATAAGATCGCAAGACTCCATGAGACGATTCCCAAAATGCCAATAACAAATAAATATTACATCGAGTGTTAAACACTTTACGTACCCAAAGCAACAAGTGCTTCTGATGGCAATCATGCACAAGAAATCTACTCAAACCAGTGTACGTCATTTTACATGCCACACTCATTCGTGTACACAGTAAGGTGTGTTCTATGATGAATAAATAAATACTGACATGTTTCAATCTTTGGAGTTCATCTGGTTGGAGCCAATTTGTGTGAATGTGATGGAGTCTCATGTTTAAACAATTGATGATTTGTGGTCTGCACCATGATGGAGGTTGGCAGAGACTGTCTAGGTCTAGGGTCTAGGTTCGTAGAAGAGCTGGGACACAAAACAGATCAGGACACAACATAGAAAAGGGAACAGCAGGGGAAAGGGAGAAAGTCGACAGACGGACAACCAACGGATGCAGGTAACGATGAGTGGTCGGGAAGGAAGCAAGGAATGGACAAGATAGATACGTAAGCAAAGTTTTGGGTGGGGTGTGGGTGGTTTAACGGGTGCATAAAAGATGGCGGTTACAGATGGGGGATGGCGTGAGATGGTGGTGAACAGGTGTCTTGAAGACCTGGAGGGAAGAATGAAATTGAACAGAGTGTGGAAGGCGGTTCCACGGGTTGGGAAAAAGAGGAATAAATGAGTGGAGGTGAGCAGTGGTTCTAGATTTAGGTAGCTTCACTGGGAGGGAGTTGCCGTTGGATCGCGTGCGTCCTTCAGATACCTGAGGGGGACAGAGCACAGAGAGGACAGAGGGTGCAAGACCAGAAATGAGGTGGAAGAAGACCGACTACCAACCTGTTGGTGAGAGCGGAGTCATCGGCCCACAGACCCAGCTTCATAGCGAGAGATTCCAAAGATCTTGAAGGCCTTCTGCTTTCTTCCCCTTCCAGTTCCACAGGTGAGGTTGTGTCGTCTCAGCTCATCCACATCCATCAAAGTTGAGTTTTATTTTTTTCAAAGTTAAGTTTTTATTTTGCTATGTACATGACATGTTTACTGTGTGTTTCTGGTTCGATCTTGCTTTGCAGTTCGTGTGGATTTGTGTATTTGTCGGTCAGTTTGTTCATACGTGTTTGGGGCCTGGTTAGCCTCAGGGCCTGCCCAGTCTCCTGTTCGGTCTTTTGTTTATTCATGTTCGTTCTTTTTCTGGATTACCTTTTTTCGCTTCCTGATCCCCCCCCTAACCTCTTACCCTTTGTTGAATGTCTTAAATACAAAAAATATACATATCGATATAAAAGTAGTGATAATAATAATTTCCTTCTCTCCTCATGACACCCACTCCCTTGCCCGCAACCACGTGTTGTCTCGCCCTCCATTTTCTTTCCATCATATCTCCTTTCTCTCCAGCTGATTTTTTTTTCACCTTTACAATTTGTGAATAATTCACCATACTCCTTCAACCTTTCTCCTTCTTTCTCAGATCCACTTTCACCTAACATTCAAAAAAATATATGTATATTAACTAAGAAAATAAAAAGCAGGCCCACCCTTCCAAAGTAACAATTTGCTTATACACCTCCCTGTTATTTCACTCTCTGTTCAGCTGGCTTGTTCATATCCTATTCTTATTTTCTTCCTTCTGATCCTGTTCTGCAATTCATCATCCCCCTCAGCCTCCCTGTCCTCATTTCAGGGAATTTCCCAGACTGTTCACGGTTTTCTTTGAAAATGTTTAAACTTCCCCCTGCAGTGCTGAATTCATTTGTATATTATAAATCGCTATTCTTCTTCCTCCTCAAAAGGCTGTCTTCAATTTGCTCATTAAATCTTTCCATTTCGAAAAAAAATTCAATCTCTTACAGTTCTTCCTTTCTTCATTCTCTAAACACACCTTCATTCCACCCTTCCTTCCTTAAAAGTTTTCAACCGGATCTCTAACTTGAAAATCTCAAGAGACCCGCTTTGTAATAAATGTTTCTTTTTCATTTATCGTCCAATACTTTCAAAACTCCAAACTCACCTCCTCACCCCTCCCCTTCAAATCGACCAACACACACCTCCCCCACTAATCTCCCCCCCTACCCCACTAATCTCACCCCCCCTCCCCCACTAATCTCCCCCCTCCCCTTCTAAACCCCTCCATTACCATTACCCTTGTAATCTCACCCCTCCCCTCCTAAACTCCAAACTTACCCCTCCCCTTCAAATCTCCCCCCTCCCCCTCCCCCTCAAATCTTCCTCCTCACCCTCTCCTCCAAAAACTCCCCCCTCACCCTCCTTCTAATCTCCCCACCTACACTCCCCCCTCACCAAATGTCCCCCCTCACCCCTTCCCTTCCAATCTCTATCCTCACCCTACCCTCTTAATATCCCCCCTCACCACTCCCCTCCAAAACTCCCTCCTCACCCCTCCACTATTAAATCTCCCCTCCTAATCTCTCCACTACCCCCTCCCCTTCAAAACTCTCCCCTCACCCATCCCCTTCCCTTAAAAACTGCCATCTCACCCCTCTTCCTCCTCAAAGTTCCCTCTTAACTCCTCCTCAAAGCTGCATCCTCCCCATTTCCTCTCCCTTCCAACTTATACCTCCACCTCCTCCAACCTTCTACTTTACTCTGCCACCCCTCAATCAACTCCTCACTGTGCCTCATCCAATCACCTTTAAACCTTGTGTCCTAATCCTTCCCCTTTTCCTAGCTCTCCTGCAATCTCCAACACACTGTCATCAGCTAACCCCACCTCCCCATCTCCTCCCTCATCTTTCCCTACCACTCCCCTCCATCGTCCTGTATCTGATGCTCCCCTCCCTCTTCCTTAACGGTATGGACCTCAAACATCCGGGGCCTTCGCTCAAACCTGACCGATCTCTCCATACAGGTTGCTTCTCATAAACCACCCTTGATCTGCTCATCAGAAACCTTCCTCCTTCAAGATGTCTCTGATTCCTTAGTATCTCTACCTTGTTACTCCATCCTCCGGTATGATAGACCTGAGCCTCGTCCTGTTGGTGGGGTTGCCATCTTTATCGAAAATCTCTTCCTCGCTCTCCTTGCACTGCCCTCACTCCACCGCACTCCCAGGAGTACCTCTGGCTATGGCTTCTGGCTATGACTACCCCTCCACTTTATTCAGATGTGAGTTGTACCATCCACCAAACAGTGATGACTCCAGTTACACCTTGCTGTCTGACAACATGGAACAACTTCTCTCCACTCATCCCAACTCTCTCTTCCTCATTTGTGGTGATTACAACTGTCATCATGCCAGCTGGCTAGGTGTTGGCACCTCTCGCACATGCCATGGCACCTCAGGAAAGGACTTCTGCGACTCATTGGGACTAACACAATCTGTCACTTTCCCGACACGGATCTATCCCTCTGTGTCCTTCTCTCCCGACAAGGTGGAGAAGTTTCTGTCAACCCTTGACACTGATTCTGCAACTGCACCAGACAGTTTCAGCCTTGATCACATTGGGGGCCCCGGTCCTAAAATCTCGCTCTGCCGCTTTCACACCCTCTCTCTGTTCTCTTCACTCTCTCTTATGCTCAAGCTCATCTGCCATCTGATTGGAAATCAGCCAACATCACCGCTTCACACAAAAAAGGTGCAAAAACAGATCCTTGCAACTACAGACCAATCAGCCTGCTCTCAATCATCAGCATGGTCATGGAATCCATCATTGCTTCCAATATTAAATCCTTCCTCTTCTCCAATGGCTTGATCTCGGATCATCAATTTGGATTCAGACCAGTTCACTGTACTCTGGACATGCTGCTTCTGCTGTCTCAACAATGGATGGAGCTTCTCAATGCCAAACAAGAAATCAGAGCCGTCTCCCTTGACATATCTCGTGCCTTTGATGCTGTCTGGCACATCGCCCTGCTCCCCTAAACTCTCCATATATGGTATCCATGGAAATCTCCACACATGGCTTGTGGACTTCCTCTCCGGCCGGTCAATATTTGGCTCTGAATGGAATTCTCTCATCTCCTCTTCCTGTCCAGGCTGGAGTTCCTCAGGGCAGTGTTCTGGGCCCTGTGCTTTTTCTGGTCTTCATCAATGATCTCTCCGACTCTCTGGAAAAATCCTCTCCATCTCTTTGCTGATGACCACTCTCTGCCACTTCATATCTCAACCCACAGATCGGCAGGCAGCAGCCACTTCACTCTCTGCAGACCTGGACAAAATCACAAACTGGTCAAACAAGTGGAACATGTCTCTCAATCCTGACAAATCTCCCACTCTCATTATGTCTATCTGAAAAGACCGTCTGGACAACCCTCCCATCGACAGTCACGGCCAAAAATATTGGCACCCTTGCACTTTTTTCAAATAACTCAAAATTTTGTCATAAAATAAGTTAAAATTAACAAAATTATTTGGTCTCCACGATTCTTTATTTCACTGTTAATATAACAGAACCTTTGTTTTTGATTTAGAACTTAATATATCCATTTAAATCAGAAAATATAAATAAATGGCATTGACAAAATTATTGACGTCCGAGACTTAATATTTGGTCACATGGCCTTTAGACAAAATAACTGCAGTCAAGAGCTTCCTATAGCCATGAATGAGCTTCCTTCACCTCTCTACTGTCAGTTTGGCCCACTCTTCTTGTGCAAACTGCTCCAGTTCTCCCAGATTTGAAGGGCGCCTTCTCCCAACTGCTGTTTTCAGATCTCGCCACAGGTGTTCAATGGGATTTAGATCTGGACTCATTGCTGGCCACTTCATAACAGTCCAGCGTTTTGTCTTGAACCATTCCTGGGTGCTTTTTGAAGTGTGTTTGGGGACATTGTCCTGCTCCAAGACCCATGACCTTCGAAGGATACCCAGCTTTCTGACACTGGGTTGAACATTGCGCTCCAAAATGCCTTGGTAATCTCCTGATTTCATGATGCCATGCACACATTCAAGGTACCCAGTGCCAGAGGCAGCACAGCAACCCCAAAACATCACTGAACCTCCTCCATGTTTGACTGGAGGGAATATGTTCTTTTCTTTGAAGGCTTAATTTTGTTTTCTGTAAACATAGAGATGATGTGCTTTACCAAAAGGCTTTAATTTGGTCTCACATGTACACAGGACATTCTCCCAGAAGGATTTTGGCTTGTTCAGGTGTGTTTTGGAAAACTCCATTCGGGCTTTCTTATGTCTTTCTCAGCAGTGGGGTCCTCCTGGGTCTCCGAGTATAGATGGACTTGTAAACTGGAGATTGTCCATGATTGCCTACAATGTTGTGTCTGACCTCCTCAGACAATTCTCTGATTTTGAGTTCTGCCACTCAAGCTTTTGGATCTCGCTTTCTGTCATGACTTTTCCTGGGGAAACCACATTTCCGAGCTGGCCTCCAAAGCCAGTCGCCGAGTGGGTATCCTCCGTCGTGCGAAGTCCTTTCTAGGCAATTCGGAGCTCCTCACCACAACCAATATGTCTGCAATAATTGATTGGTACATAACTTCCCTGCTTGTCGTAAAAGGCGACAAAAAGGGTTGGCGGCAGGAAGGGCATCCGGCCGTAAAACATTGCTTCAAAAAGGGGACCGAAAAACAACAACAACCACGGTCCCCGAAAAAGGCCAACCCCCGCTTGCGGGGAAAAATGGCCTCTAAAGGTGTTTTTTTAATTTTTTTATAGTATATACCAATTTTATTAAATTAAACTAATTAGATTTCACACACATGCAATGCACATTATCTTATGCGTTTTCGTTTTCAAGGTACATAGAAAACTTTACGTACTGATGGGTTTTAACCGACATATGAAGGGCGCCCCTTTAGATGAACTTTTCTGTAGCATTAATTGGTTCCTCCCGAGAACACAAGGGTAGTCCAGCATGCAAACGAGATTTTTTGAATGTCCCTTCTTTTCTATAGTTTGCCACATGGCACATCTACTATACGAGAGAGCAGTTGGTCTGTGTGTCACCATTTTTCTCAGAGATGGCTGAACGGATCTTCGTCAAACTTTCGGAATTTCATCAGTGATTGCCTGGGAGTGTTTCAGGCATTAAAATAAAATAAATAAATAAATAAATGTTTGGATTTTCAAAAAAAATTGCTCCAACGTGCCAAAACCTTTTTGATTAATGACAGTCATATACAAGTACACATTCGCATAAATAAATACAAAACAATGACCAGATATTTGAACACAAATAATACAACAACTCCGGAAGCGGCCGAAGTTGGTGGTAAGGCTTGTTCTTCTTCTCCCTGAACGCCATCATACTTAACTCAGAAAAGTGATGAACGGTACATTCATCAGCATATATTCAACGAAAAGGTCAAATGAACAACTTCTGCGCATGCCCAAGATTGGTCGTCACGTCTCTTCAAAGCTGTCCCCGCGCGCACGCTTTCAAAGTTAAGTAATTTTTCACAATTGTGTTTTTGTCGAATCTGTATCTTTCTTTCGGTGTATGTACCTATTGGGGACTTTAATAGGTTTCTCGGTGTTGGTTTTTCATACCTGTGTACAGAATCGTCGTTTTTTTCGTATCGTGTATTCTGAGGCCTAGTGTAGTGCTAGTAGGCTACCGTGTCAGCCCTTGGCTTGAGGCTTTTTTTTTGTCTCAGCGGTTCTTTGATCGCGCTGCAAATTACTTTCGGTCTCTGTTTTTCACGGTCTTTTCACCCCATACTTCCTTGTGTTAAAATCTCCAAAAAAAAACAAAAAAAAAATATTTTCCTTCCCTGTTCTTATCCGTTTGTTCGTTCTTATTTGTTCGTTCGTTCTTCGACCACGTTGTTCGTGATCACGTAACCACGTTGTTCGTGATCACGTGATCACGTTGTTAAAAAATGTTTCATCTGTCCCCTGAAGAACTTTATTTTGTCATATTCTATAACACCTTTTTCTTCTTCTTCTATAAAAGGATGCTTTCGACTTGCTCACCAAATCTATTCATTCCAAAAAAAAATTCCATCTCTTACAGTGCATCTTTCATTCATTCCCTAAACTCTCCAGAACTCCACCCATCCTTCAGCGTCCTCAAATGTATTTTTGACTCGATTGTCTCAAGAAACTCATTTTGCAATAAATGTTCGTTTCCCATTAATCGTACACTTTTCAAAATCCAATCTCACCCCTTCCCTCCAAATCTTCCCCATCACCCATCTCTTTCAAATCTTCCCCCTTCCCCCTCCCCCCCAAATCTTCCCCATCACCCATCCCTTTCAAATCTCCCCCCCTGCCCCTTCCCTCCTAAACTCCCCCCACTCCCCTCCCCTCCGAGACTCTCCCTCACTCCTCCCCTCCTAGACTCCCCTCCTCCTCAAAGCGTCCTCCCCGCTTCTTCCCACTTCCAACTTTCACCTTCTTCTCCCTCAACCTTCTGCCTCACTCTTCCCCCTCCTCAAATAACACCTCACTGCGTGTTGTCTCACCCAATGACTCACCCAATCACCATCAAACCTTTTGTCTGCCCCATTCTTCCCTTTCTCCAAGCTATTCTGTAATCTCTGACACACCTTCAACAGCTCTCCCTCCCTCTTCCACATCTGACCCTACCACTCCCCCCCGCGTTCTGTATCCGATGCTCCCCCTTCCTCTTCCTTAACAGTATGGACCTCAAACATCCGGGGCCTTCGCTCAAACTTAACTGATCTCTCCATCCAGGTTGCTTCTGACAAACCAGACGTGATCTGCTTAACAGAAACTTTCCTCCTTCATGATGTCTCTGATTCCTTGGTATCTTTCCCAGGTTACTCCCTCCTCCGGTATGATAGACCTGAGCCTCGTCCTGGAGGTGGGGTTGCTATCTTTATAAAAAAACTCTTCCTCACTCGCCATGCACTGCCCTCTCTCCACCTCACCCCCAGGAATACCTTTGGCTACGGCTTCCCCTTCGCTCCCACCTTTTGTTCATACTAGGGCATGCCCGTACTATATCTATATCTAAAATTATATCCCCCCCCTCTATTTACATGAAATGGTTTGGTCCAAAGCGAACGGCTTGCGAGTGGTGACAATCCCCCCCTCTATTTACATGCAATGGTTTGGTCCAAAGCGAACGGCTTCCGGAGTTTGGTAAAGAAATCGCCATCGCGTGCACAAACGCGCAGGAAAGCGAATGAATCGCAAATTCGTTTTTATTAGTTGTAAAACATAGTTTAACGCCAACATAGTTTGCAAACGTGAAATAAATGAATACGCTCTCAAATGTGCCATCCGAGGCAGAGTGTGCCCGCCACGTTCGGCACACGCGATCGTTCGCTGCTCTCTGATTGGTTGAATCGTTTTTTGGACATAGCTCGGTAAGTAATTGTCCGATTAATATGAAACCTTGAAAAGGCACATCCTCGGGTCCCCAGCAATATACCTGGCAAGTTAAAAGTATATCGGACCCGTGGTTGTCGAGAAACAGCGGTCACAGACAAACAAACGTACAGACAGACAGAGATTACTGGAATTATAGATAGATGTGTTGTACCGTCCACCAAACAGTAATGACTCCATCTACATCTCGCTGTCTGATAATATGGACCAACTTCTATCTACCCATCCCAACTCTCTCTTCCTCATATGTGGTGATTTCAACTGTCACCATGCCAGTTGGCTGGGGGTGGGTACCTCTCTCACCAGCCATGGCTCTTCAGCAAAGGACTTCTGTGACTCACTGGGACTGACACAATCTGTCAATTTCCCAACCCGGATCTCAGTCAACGGAGCATCTTCTCTTCTGGACTTGGTTATGACTAACTTCCCTGAAAATGTCTGCTGCTCTTCTTCTGCTCCAATCGGCTCTTCTGATCATGTGCTTGTTAAAGTGGACATCTCTCTGACCATTCTCAGAGAGCCTCCTCAGCGTCAACGAGTCTGGCATTTCACTCAGGCCAACTGGCACGGCCTTCAAGCAGCCATCAATCATCTGGACTGGTCTCCCATCTCTACTGCCTCTGACATCAACTCATCCTGGGAATTCTTCCAAAGTAAATTGCTCTCTCTCATACACAGATTTATCCCATCTCGTCTTCAGTTGTCATACCCTTCCTCCCGTCCATGGTACACGGAATCTTGTGGTGAGGCTATTGCCCAGAAACAACTTGCTTTCGTCTCCTGGAAAGCAAATCCAACGGAAGGAAATCTCATTTCCTTTCACAAAGCCCGAAACAAGTGTGTGTCCACCCTCAGGAGAGCCAGGAAACAATATCTCTCCATTCTCAGGACAGAACTCTCTTATCTGTCTCCCTCTTCCAAATCCTGGTGGCGTCTGGTCAAATCTGTTTCTGGTGTTTGTTCCCCCTCCATCCCCTCCCTCACCTCAAATGGCCACATGGCTGACTCCGCACGTGAAAAAGCTGAATGCCTAAACTCTGTGTTTGCCTCTAAATCTTGTGTCCCAAACCCATCCCTCTCTGTACCCACCGTACCCAGTCGTACCCAGCTGCTCCTGGACTCTGTGTCCTTTCCTCCTGACAAGGTGGAAAAGTTTCTGTCAACCCTCGACTCTGATTCTGCAACTGGACCTGACGGCATCAGCCCACGGGTCCTAAAATCATGTTCTTCCGCTCTTTCACTCCCTCTCTCTGTTCTCTTCACCCTCTCTTTTGCTCAAGGTCATCTTCCATCTGCTTGGAAATCTGCCAACATCACCGCTTTGCACAAAAAAGTTGCATAAACAGATCCCAGCAACTACAGACCAATCAGCCTTCTCCCAATTATCAGCAAAGTCATGGATTTCCATCATTGCTTCAGATATGAAATCTTTCCTCTTCTCCAATGGCTTGATCTCTGATCATCAATTTGGTTTCAGACCTGGACACTCCACTCTGGACATGCTGCTTCTGCTTTCTCAACAATGGATGGAGGTCCTCAATGCCAAACAGGAAATTAGAGCAGTCTCCCTTGACATATCACGTGCCTTCGATACGGTCTGGCACCCCGCTCTGCTCACCAAACTCTCCTCTTTTGGTATCCATGGAAATCTCCACGCATGGCTGGCGGACTTCCTCTCTAGTCGTAGTCAACGTGTAGCCCTGAATGGGTTTCTCTCATCTCCTCTTCCTGTTCAGGCTGGAGTTCCCCAAGGCAGTGTTCTGGGCCCTGTGCTTTTTCTGGTCTTCATCAATGATTTCTCTGACTCTCTTGAAAATCCTCTCTATCTCTTTGCTAACGACTAACTAAACTAAATTTTGTCACTCAAACCAATGGTTGCCGAGAAAATGAATTTTAAAAATACAGACACGCACGTACGTATGCCACAGGTGCACAACCGATCCCTTAACTCTGCTTTTCGCTTCGCCAGCGCAGGGTAATAAATAACAATATTAACAACAATTGTCAGTAATAAAAAGAATAACGTGATACCCGCTGGCCGCTAACAAAGTATATTTAAAATTATTTTAGGTGACTCGGGGGACTGCTGGTCCATTGTACCAGGATACCAATTAATAGACAACGTAATCAACACACATAAAGTATCTCTATACACACACACACACACACACACACACACACACACACACACACACACACACACACACACACACACACACACACACACACACACACACACACACACACACACACACACACACACACACACACACACACACACACACACACACACACACACACACACTCCATTTATAGTATTTTATAATAACGTAACCCACTAATCTCACCTGCAAGCCACTTGGCGAGCTCTCCACAAGCTGATTAGTCATGGAAGACATTCCCAGGACTTGTGCTACACCAAGGACACATTTCTGTTTTTGATTTTGCCGCTTGTATAAGGAACAAAGTTAATTTCGGTAATAGGAAGGTCCGGCAGATGGCACAGGCGTCGAGGTCCCGCTCCAGGTGCACGCTCCACTCCGGTCCACGTTCTGGTTCGCGGCGAAACCCGGCAAGCAGCGCGATTATCGTCGTGGTAGCGGACCGACCCTCTCTCTCTCTCTCTCTTTGCTCTTGCTCATCTGCTCTTACCATCCACTGGGCTCATCTGGTTCTCTCGTTCTCCCGGGCAGATCTCTCGAAGTAGTCCCCAGCGGTGCTTATATCGGGCTTTTACGTATCAAGCCGCCGCTTTTAGGACACACCCACCGGTGAGCTCGCCTCGGCCCTGATTGGTCACGAGGGCTCCCGGACTCCGCCCCTTGATGGGCCACGCCTTCGTTCCTGGCGCTCCTCCCCCTTCTTCTCCAACTCGGCCGTGTGGCTTATGGCGGCTTGCGGGATAGAAAACCACTCGCACCGCTTTTGAAAGGAACTTTGGGGGCTACTCTTATTTAATTAATACAACGCAGATTCAACTATTGGAAACAGAGCCTTACCTAAAACATAGACTAATGAAATAACTGAAGAAGGTCCTATGGTGTCCTACGTGTTGCAAAATGGACTAACTAGGGTGCGACCTTTTTAAGTGAAGAGAATTATTTACAAGAATTATTATTTACAAGTGAAGGTTCGAAAAACCGTAACACAGCACCCTCCCTTTCGCCAGGCCCATCCCGGGCCGTTTCTCACGGGATATCTTTTACCACTATATGTGACACTTAGGCGTGGTTACCCTCTACTTTTAACCTCACCCTGAGTGCGGCAGTTTTAACAATTAAGTATGTCCCGCCTGCAGCGTTGCATTCTACCTAACAGATTCACGCCCACAGAATAACCGAATTCGGAATTAATTTTCAAACTACACATTGATTGTGGGGAGCTTTATTTACAAAGAACACTATTTTGATTATTTACACGCTACACCCAGGACCTGTCTTTTTGGGAAACAAAAGCAGATGGTTTGATAAGAGGAAAATCACGCCATGCACTGCACTGTACCGATACCACCAGCACCAATTAACGAAATAAGCACCAATAAGCACCAAAAGCACCAAAGCACGAAAAGCACCACTATGCACAAAAAGCACCATCCGGTGCGCAGTCATAGATTTCAATATAGTAAGCCAATGACGTCTTCTCAGCTGGGCCGATGGCTGCTGGGCCGCTGGTTCTGGTCGTTTTCTTTGCTTGCTGCCTATTTGGTAATAAAAGGGCACAAAACACGTCCACTTCTTTTTTTTTAATTAGGGCCTGCAGGGGCCAACTAAGAGTGGTCCACATGCATGGCTTAGGTGCCACCTCAACCGTGGTCCACAAGCAAGATTTCACTGGCCACAATGGCCGGTCCCCAGCAGAGGTGCCAGGCCCCAAAATGTGGTCCATATGTGGTGCTCGGCCACAAAAACGTGTGGTCCATAAAGTGGTGCTCGGCCACAACCGTGTGGTCCATAAAGTGGGGTACCGGTCCAGGCAGGCAAGCAGCAAGGGTGCGGGCGACAACTGCGGACACCTGCACACTTTCCCCTCGGCACACAAAGACCACGGCCCATGAGTGGGGAAGGAAGACAAAGCAGGGTAAGAGGGGTGCAAGGGCGCAAGAGTACACATCAACACAAGGTAATGCAGAGTGAGGTGCGCTGGAGAGCGAGCGGAGAAAGCTCGTCCCAAGCGTACGTTCCCCCCCCCCCCCCCCCCCCCCGTCACCTAATCTACCCTTGCCCCTACCCCGTATTTACACAATTTACAAATTCGTCTCTACGTCCTGTCTTCCCCATATCTCCCCTAATCCAAATTCGTCATCAATCCCTTTAAACCAAATTTGCCATCAATTCCAATTCCTCATCAATCCCTCCTAAGGAGGAAGAGATGGAATCACAAGCACAATGTCACCCCACGTCGTGATGCGTCTTACATCCCAGACATCTGCAAATAAAACGGTGGTGTGGAATCCTGTCACCTTGGTAAGTGGATGCGGATGGTGCGAAGAGACTTTCAATCCTAACTACCTTCTAAATGACTTTAACACTCTTACTCTACCCGGGGTCTTTCCCTGCAAAACTATTGGCCATTTTTACTCTATGTGGTTCTAAGAACCGAACTCCCATTGAACATACCGTGGTGCTCACCAATTTGGGGTCTCACTCCCCCGATTCTTCACCCTGTGCCCTCGCACAATTTCAGGGCTGGGTCGTGTGGCTCTCCCAGCAGGTCCGCTCACCTGCACACCTCCACCACTGCAGTTCCCTCCCGAGCTTACCTGCTCCTCACCCTAACCTACCTGGGGAAGGCCCTCTGGCTCTCTCACCCCCTCGGTGCCCTCTCTGGCACTGGGCTACCCGGGTCCGTCCTCCGGATCCTCGGGCCCCATTGAACACTAACTGGCTCCCAGAGCCTACCTGCGGCCTCACCTGGCCGACAGACTAACAGTGGCAGAGTGCCCAACCAATCACACACACTAACAGGCCACACGCCCAGCCAATTTACTCCACTAATGCACCCTTCAAGCAGTACTCTGCTACTCTCGCACCACAGATGCCAATATCCAACCACAATTTACCTACTCCCTCTACCTACTTTTAAACTACCCTCGCCGGGTACTCGTGCAGGGGGTCCATCCTTCCCCCTCCACTCTTTCGCACCATCCATTCCACACTACTCACTCCACACCATCTATTCCAGACCATTTATTTCATCCAACCATTCTCACTGGCCACCATGCAAGTCAATCACCCAATGCACAATCACACCCATTCTCAATACTCTGCTCAATACACTTTCACTTCTCCAAACCATTGCCTCTCAATTCCTCATTTCATCTCTCTCACCACAAACACATAGCATCATCTAAGCTATCTCCTCCCTTCTGAAACTTGTGCTCCCCGTCTTCCCTGACACGATGCACTCCCTCGTCGTTATCAACCATCTATTCTATTCTACGTCCCATCTACAAGTATGATGTCGCTACTTAAATCTACAGTAACCTATGGTCATTTTTAAATTCTATCAATAACCTAACCCTCCCGGGTTAGTTTGTACAGCCATAACCCCATAAAACTATAGCTCATGTGCCCCACTATGTGGGGTGAACGGTAAAACTACCATTCGCCATCACTATCACTACTACCATCAGTCCATTAAACTACGAGCCTCGGTGCGGGAATTGCATGTTCACAGCTCGGCTTCGAAAAGCCGGCTATGTGTGCGGATGGTCAGTCTCCTGTGGTTGGGTCCATCCGGCTTCGATTCTGGGGAGGAGGTTTTGTCGGGCCAAGGCTCCAAGCGCCATCCCGACGCAAGGCCTTGCGCTCCCATGAGTGATGGCCCGGCCTTGCCCGGCCGAAACGTTGCCACCGCAAGGGGGCGCCGTTCCGACCCCTCCGACCTCTCGCACCCGGCCGATCGCTTTGCCTCACAAAGCGCGGAATCGACCGTGCAGGGCGGGGCCCGGCTCGAATCGTGCACGACGCTCCGAGCAGGAGCGACGCGATACCGATCCCCACCGGCTCCCGCAGCACACAACGAACACCAGGCACCGAGAGCTCACGTCGGCTATACGTCGGCCTAAACGCTGTCCCGGTTAACGTCGATGCTCCCCTCGCATGCTCACACCACGCGTTCCGTTTCCTACTCACACATCCAGGAGTCTCCATACACTCCACACATTTCGTCACTGCACTCTTTGTTACACACCACTCGCGGTTTTTTTTTCTTCTTTTTTTTTCTATACAGAGTCGAGGCTCGTGAAAGAGCTAACATTTATCAAACAAACAAATCAAACAAACAAGCAAGCAAACAAAGTATATAAAAAGGGGAGCGGTCGACAAGATGGGAAGAGAAGGGGAGGAAGCACACAAACACAACATTTGAGAGCAGGGACATCGGGAGATGTTTTTGGAGGGAGAGGGCCTGGGGGGAGGCAGGATAGGTATAAAACGGAAGGACACCAAGGACTTCCAGGAAAGAAGTCAAAAGTCACCTCAAAAAAGTGGATTTGGGGTGAAATTAGCGGGGGTAGAAAAGATCAAGGTTTTGGATTGGGGAAGATAAGAGATCAAGCTGATGGAGCTGATTTGTTGATTTGTAATACTCAGGTCCAGAAAGAGGATAATAAGCTTGTTACATACACGTCAGGTGGGTCGACGACAACCGTTGACTACCTGCCGGTGCGTCGGCGAGATAGGGGGCACCTCCGGGACACAAAGGTGATCCCGGGGGAGGAGGCTCTTTCACAGCACCACTTGGTTGTCTGCGACATAAGGGTGAAAGGTGCGAGGAGAGCTCGGCGCGTGAAGTACCAACCAAGAATGAAGGTGTGGAGGTTGAAAGAGGTGACAGTAAGGGAGGCATTAAAAGAGAGGATGAGTATGGTAGAGGATGATATGGTTGAGCTTGAAAGTGGTTAGAAGTCAATGAAAGACAGTCTGTTGGGAGCCGTTGGGTGAGGTATGTGGATGGATAAAAGGACCACCGAGGCACTCGGAAACATGGTGGTGGGATGATGAAGTTGGAAAGAGGATTGACGAGAAGAGGAAGTAGTTCAAGGAGTGGCAGAAGTCGAAGGGTATGGGGGCAGAAAAGGCAGAGCATGAAAGTTATAAGGCAGCCAAGAAGGCTGCAAAGAAAGAGGTAGCAAAGGCGCAGGAGGCATGTCGGAAAATGTTCGGATAACGCTTGGATTCGGAAAAGAGTCAGAGAGCGGTATTCAGGATTGCAAAGCAGATTGCGAAAGGTTTTTTTTTTTTTTTGTATACTGAATCGAGGCTCGTGAAAGAGCTAACATTTACTTCACAAACAAATAAACCATACAAACAAAATATATAAAAAGAGGGAGCGGAAGACAAGATGGGGAGAGAAGGGGGTGATGGGGGTGCGATGTGATGGGGGTGAGTTGCTTGAAGGATGAAGTGGGACAAATCGTTGTGGACCCAGATGGAATTAAAGGAAGATGGAAGAGATATATGGAAATGCTGTTGAATGCAGAGAATGAATTCGGATGGCAACATAGAGAGTCACCTAGTTTTAGGACCGGCAGACAAGGTAACTGAGAAGGGAGTTGAGGAAGCGATAAAAGCAATGAACAGTAGAAAAGCGGGAGGGCCGACAGGAGTTGTGGGAGATATGTTGAAGGCAGCAGGAAGTTGGGGGTGTGACGAGAATGACAGAGATCTGTAATCTGGTGGTGAAAGAAGGCCGCATTCCAGTGGATTGGGAACTGAGTACCCTCGTCCCTCTAGACAAGGGGAAAGGTGACCCTCTGGACTGTGGCTCGTATCGAGCGATAAAGTTATTGGAGCATAGAATGAAGATATTGGAAAGGGTGTTGGAGAGGAAGATATGGAAGAGAGTGAAGATCGACAAAATGCAGTTTGGATTTATTTATGCCAGGAAGAGGAATGACAGACGCACTTTTTATTGTAAGGCAGTTGCAGGAGAAGTACATGGAGAGGAGGAAGAAGTTGTTACTTGGGTTTGTTGATCTGGAGAAAGCATTCGATAGGGTTCCACGTGAAGTAGTGACATGGGCATTGAGGAAGTTAGGAGTGGAGGAATGGTTGATCAGAGTAGTGACGGCAATGTACGAGAGAGAGCGCACAGCTGCAAGGACGAAGGACGGGAACAGTGGTGAGTTTGAGGTGAAGGTGGGAGTGCATCAGGGGTCGGTACTAAGTCCACGACTATTTGTAGCTGTGATGGAGGTGCTGGCTCGGAATGTAAAGGAGGATTTACCGTGGGAGTTGTTGTATGCAGATGATCTGGTGTTGATTGCGGAAAGTATGGATGGACTGAAGGAGAAGATGAACAAGTGGAAGGAATGTATTGAGACAAAAGGTCTGAAAGTGAATATCGGAAAAACGAAGGTCATGGCAAGTGGTAAAGCATGTGGTGAGGTGGAAAGAACTGGGAAGTGGCCGTGTACTGTGTGCAGGAAAAGTGTCAGAGTGAACTCCATTCAATGTACAATGTGCGCAGAGTGGATTCATCAAAAATGTAGTGGTCTGAGAGGGTCATTAACTAGTGTGGCAGCTACATTCAAGTGTAAGGTGTGCACAGAAGGAGCTGCAGATGGAGGAAATGTTGATTTGGATCTTGGAGATGGCATGAAGCTGGAAGGTGTGAAAACATTTTGCTCCCTAGGAGACATGCTGAATGGAGAAGGTGGATCAGACTCGGCAATGGTTGCTCGAGTGAGATGTGCATGGAAGAAGTTTCGGGAACTGAGTGGCGTGCTGATTAGGAGGGGAGTGTCGTTGAAGCTGAAGGGAAAGGTGTATGCTGCATGTGTGAGAAGTGTTATGATTTATGGGAGCGAGACATGGGTAATGAACATAGAGCAGCAACGAAGGCTGGAAAGCGTGGAAATGTGAATGGTTCGGTGGTTGTGTGGAGTATCGTTGAGAGAGAGGAAGACAAATGATGAATTGCGAAAGATGATGGGAATAGAGCCTGTGATGGATGCTGTGAAGAGAACCAGGTTGAGATGGTTTGGTCATGTGTTGAGGAAGGATGAAAGTGACTGGTTGAGAAGAATGATGGAAATGAATGTAGAAGGAAGTAGAGGACGTGGAAGACCGAGAAAGGCTTGGCTAAAGGTGGTGGACGAAGAAATGCGGGCAAGGGGGTTAACAAGGGGAGATGCAGAAAATAGGGCAAAATGGAGAAGATTGTCATGGGACCCACAAGCCTAACCCCTGCTCTAGCAGGGAAAATGGCCTTAAAATGTCTGTTGTTGTTGTTGTTGTTGTTGTTGTTGTATTGTTACGTGCTGCTCCCCGACCCCCTGGTCACGGTGTACCTCCGAGCCCCGAGAGGAGTCACGGCAGAAAAATGTGTTATTCCGTATGTCAAAGATCAATGGTGAAGCCACACCAATTGTTACTCACAAACAAATATTGTATTAAGATCACACAAGAATAACAGTACAACACTAATAGTAATCAAAAGTACAATCAATATTTCCTATGATGGTACCATCAGTTTCGTAATATATAACTCACTGTGCTCCAAGTGAGTGAAACCAGAACATTCCCAATGTCTCTTTCCCGGCCTCAAACCCAAGTTGATTCCGGTTTCAAGCCGAAATCGATTCGCTCCAGCGATCGCCAGAACGATGTCCAATCGGGACCAGAATCCCGGGCGGATGGCAAGTACAGTCACACAGCCCAAAGCTGCACAAAGGTGCCTTCAAGGCGACTGGGAAATCACACCCTTGGGTATGGACTTTCACGGCTCACAGTCGGCGAACCGCAAATTAATCTTCAAGCCACGGTGCACACACACACGCCAGATACGTTTGAAAGCGGTGAAAACGGCTGCCGAAGCAAAGACCTTGCTCGACGCGCGAAGCGAGTGAGTCAAAATGGCCGACAACCCGTTCTCGAGACGTAACGGCCCGACGATAATTCTCCTCGGAATCCACCGCCAAGAACCTGACACGCAGGTTGATCGGTCACAGCGATGACAACTCTGTCGTAGGGATCCCTTTCCCGGGAAACCCGAAAGTTCGCTAGTGACTCCCGTTCGACAACGTTTACCTCAGAACTCGGAGCAGCTCAGCTTTCTTGTCCGACTCAGTCGCTCCGCCTTCTTTTTTTCTTCTTCCTCTTCGTCGTCCGGTTCCCGATCCGGTTTCCTGTTTCTTTTAACATTAACTTTTTTACCTTTTGAAAACAGTTCATGAACAATAAACCTTTTGAACACAATAATAGTACATGGAATCAGAAATACTTACAGTGGATGCAAACCATCACAACAGAAGTGACGAATCCGTAACAGTATGTTAAAGCTGCATACAGAGAAACAATCCCATATATAAAGGGAGGGGCGTTTTGTGCCTCCCTTTGATTCCCAATTACTTTTCCTGATCCAACCACAGAGCAAAACTGGCCTTCAAAGCCAGCCACAGACTGGGCATCCTCTGCTGATCCAAGTCTTTCCTTGGAAAATCGGAGCTGTTCAGTCTCCGAGGTCTTTGTCTGTAACTCATGAAGTCCTGTACTGCTCTCCGCCATGGGATGGAATCGCAGCATTACATCTCTGCTGGATTCTTTATAATCTAATAGCTTCCACAATAAATGAAATCTCCTGTGTTGATGGCAAAGCACAAGGTCTGTTGCTTTCCCATCACAGGTAGGTTGGTGAAACTATTTCTTACCAAAACCTCTCCTTGCTTGCTTCATCTGCTCTCTCAGCCCTCCGACATTCCCCAACTAGCCCAGGAATACATGTGTTCTTGAGAGATCCCGCTCCCGGTTAAATTTCAAAATCCAGGCTTATGGCCCACTGTTACGGATTTGTCACTTCCGTCTTTGTTTTCATCCACTTGAAGCATTTTTAGTTTCATATACTATTATTGTTACAGTTTGTGTGTGAAATGGAGATAACTGCCTTAAAAGATAAAAATTTGTGTTTCAAACGAAAAACGAAATGGATCGGGAGAAACCGGAAGAGGAAGAAGAAGAAGAGGCTGGAGCGGATCAAGTGAGATCGGGAAAGAAAGGCCGATCTGCTTCGAGGTGTCGAGCGGACGCTGGTGGATGTTGGTCATGAGCGAATATTGGTTTCCCCGGGAAAGGGATTCCTGTGACAGTGTCGTTATCGTTGTGGCAGATAAACCTGCGTAACGGGTTTTGTTTTTGGTTCCGAAAGTGAATCATTGCGGGAGAGCAGGTACGTCTCCATTACGTGCCCGTCCGCCATTTCACCTCGCACCAGCCATTTCACATCCCACCAGCGATTCGCCTGGTTCTCGTGTGTGTCGTGGATTTCGCTTGGGAATTCGCGGTTCTCCGCTTGGGAACTGCTGCTCGTTCATGTCAGCGTCCTTGTCTGGTGAACCGAAGGTGTGAATTCCCAGTCGCCTTTTGGGTGAACTTTTGCCGGCCGGACACCTCACCAAGCAGCTCTTCGGCAGCGTCGACTGTCGGCCGTCCTGGGTTCAGGTCTCGGTGCGACCTTTTTTCTCGTGATCCCCGGAGCGTGGATCGACTTTGGCCTGGTGTCGTGACAGTGACTTTGGGGGTGTTACGGTTCGCTCACGTGGAGTACCGTGAGTTGTTGAGTTAAGAAACTGGTGGTACCATCATAGGAATTATATGGTGTTTGTTGTGCAATTGAGGTTTTATTGTACTTGTGCACGTTGTTATTATTGTGTGATATTAATACAATACTTGGGTTTTGTAACGATTGATTGGTGTGGTTTCACCATTGGTCATTGGCACACATAATAGCACATCTTTCTGCCGTGACTCCTTTCGGGGCTCGGAGGTACACCGTGACCGGGGTTTGGGGAGGAGCACGTAACACCTACCCTCAACTCTTCTGTTCCTTTTCTCTCATTTGTGGAACTGTCTTCCAGAGACTGTTCAATCCATTTCATCCTTCCAGGGCTTAAAGTAAGTGGTACACCACCATCTCTCATGCCCTTCCCCATTCCTACACAATATTTTCTACCCACATTAACCCAACCTACCTCAACCCTCTTACTTGTCGGTTACTTTTTCCTACAATCTTTTCCTGATTGTTCTTTCCCTTGCTTGTTTTATCCACCTATGGTTGGACTGCCAAACTGTCAGTTCATTGTCCTTTTAACTCCAAGTCTCCTCACACTTTCAGAAACCTGAATGTTGTACAGAGACCCAGAATCCACAACAACTCAACCCACAATTCACCAATTGCACAAATAATCATAACCCTCAATACAATACATAGCCTGGTGTTGGCTTAGCGGTTAGGGTGCCGGCTTGGGATCCTAGGAGCCTGGGTTCGAATCCCGATCGATCGCTGAATTAACGCCAGGGGGTTTGACTCAGCCTGTCATCCTTCCGAGGTCAGCAAATTGAGTACCAGCTTGCTGGGATGAATGATCACGGTGTGTACCCCGGTTTAGAATAGGTACACCGTATCCATGCGTATCGTAAGAGCGTGACCAAGGGTTGGCGTCAGGAAGGGCATCCAGCCATAAAAACATTGCCTCAAACAGGGAACCATGATTGTCATGGGCCCGCAAGGCTAGCCCCCGCTCTAGCGGGGAAAATGGCCTTAAAACGATCATTCATTCATTTTTCATATTCCTCAATACAATACACAAACTCTTACCTGCAGCACAGCTACTACAGGCACAGTAGCTTCGATTAAAACACGCCAAGTGGAGTCGGCCATGAGCATTTGGCTTCGATAAAGGGTGACCACAATTTCCCGTGCTGCTGCAGCCACCTGATGGCGCACATCAATCAGCAACTACACCTCTCAGAACACGACAGGATTTGATAGGAAAACCACCAATCAGAACAAAACATGATTTAATAATTGATAAGAAAACCACCAACCAGAACAAAACATTATTTGATCATTGATAGGAAAACCGCCAATCAGAACAAAACATGATTTGATAATTGATAGGAAAAACACCAAAGGTTTATATATTAATAAGAATATGTATGACTAATCACATAATCCATGTAAAGGAAGGTTTACATATAAATTATAACATGTATGACTAATCACATACTCCATGTCATGTGAAGAAAGGTTGAAATATTAATTTGAATATGTAGGACTAATCACATAATCCATGTAAAGGAAGGTTAATATTGTCGCGCGACTCCCCCTCGGTTAAGACCGGGGAAATCACGGATATCCAAAGCGAGCTTTAACTCCGAGGCGACGTTCAATGGCAGATTTCACTATACATGTGCGCGGGGGAGGAAAGAATGGGGAAGAAGAAGCGGCGAGATTTACCTGACGCGATCGCGCCAGGCAGTCTTCAACCTGCAGGAAATTAGACTCACACGAAACAGAATTTATGTACAAAAAAGAACAATTTATTATACGGAACCCGAGAACAATGGACGCGACGACAAATAAATAATGTTCCTAAAGGTGGATTTTCACGGGACACGAGAACGGTTCGCGAAGGATGCGAATGTCGAAAAAATGGCAAAGTCCAACATTCGTATTTTAGGCTCCAAAAGTTCGCCAAACATGCGCGAGGGTTCGGAAGCGTCGTCAATTGTTCGCAGGAGTCGTTTTTTGTTCGGCGGGAATTTCAAAAAAGTTTGAAATTCCCGGCGAACAATTGACGACGCTTCCGAACCCCCGCGCATGTTTGGCGAACTTTTGGAGCCTAAAATACGAATGTTGGACTTTGCCATTTTTTCGACATTCGCGTCCTTCGCGAACCGTTCGCGTGTCCCGTGAAAACCCACCTTTAATCGGGATCCCACACACCTCACTTCAAATACAAGCACAGGGGAAGAGTGAATAAAAGAAAACTGTTTCTGAGTGGTGCGTCTTATCTGTCTGCAGTGTGTGTCCTCGTCAAGGATGGTCTGGGATCGAACGAGTTCGTCCGACGCAGTGCTGGCGTTGGCGGGAACTGCCTGGTCGTTGGCGCGGATCTCTCAATGATGAAGAATCACTTAAAAAATTTAATAATTCTCATATCCGAATCCATATTCAGATCTTTGCCAAAATCTAATCGATTCTTCCTTGTCACATACACAACCTGTCCACAACGTTTCGTCCAAATCCGTCCACAACTTTGAGATATCCCGCTATGTATCGTTTTTGGCCCAATCTCGCAAGGGTAAAGAATCACTTAAAACATTATTCTAGCCAGATCCGAATCCAGATCTTCACCAAAATCTAATCATTTCGTCCTTGTCACATACGCTACCTCTCTGCCAAATTTCGTCCAAATCCGTCCACAACATTTTGAGACATCTTGTTCACAAACAAACAAACGGGCAGACAGAGGTGAAAACATAACCTCCATCCACCTTTGGTGGTGGAGGTAATTATAATATGTATGAATAATCACATAATGCATGCAAAGCAAGGTTTCTATGCTAAATAGAATATATATGACTAATCACATACTCATGTAAAGGAAGGTTTATAAATGAACCAAACCTCATTGTACGCATCTTGTATCCCAAAGGTAAAAACTTCATACAGCAGGTGATTTTCCAACAGAAAGAGAATGAGGCGGCAGGTCATGGAGAAGGGCCTCATCACGTTATGGATTCCAAGTGGACCCTGCACATCAACAAATAAGTTTCACTTGTGGAAGCTTTCACTCTTAAACCCACCTTGATGCTAGTGGGTCATATGCAGCCTGTGGCTGCTTGCTTGCATCATTTTCTGGGGGTGCAGCTGTGCCACTGATGCATTGCCCCACGTTACCAGTCGTCTGGTACTCATTTTGTCGACCTTGGAAGGATGGCAGGCTGAATCAACCCACCTAGTGTTAATTCAATTCAATGGAATGACAGGGGCTCACACTCGGGACCCGAAGATCTCAGACCAGCCATCTTAACCGTAAAGCAAACACCATAGGCTTATCTTGATGCTGATGAAGACCAAAAAAAATTAACTGAGCTACAAAAACATTTTAAGTCTCGAGTTTTGTCTGCACTTTATCCGGCAAACTCTGGTGAACCTGCAGCTCACAGCATGGCAGGTGGGCAGTAGAGTTGCATTTACCATGGTAAAACGCATCACCAATGCACAGATCATGAAATTGATGACATAGAGAGACAAATTAATCAGTGGCATACTCGCCAATTGGCGTATCGATGAGTATGGCACGTCCAGAGGCTCTGCACCCAATAATGGTGAGGTGGAGTGAGCAATTCAAAATAAGTCTAAAAAATCTCAATGAATCCCTTCAGGTGCTTCTCCCACTAATCTGAAAATGAGGAATTAAAGCTTCCAGCCAAGAAGTACACCAATGCAAGGCACCGAGTACTCGCTTACCTTTATGGCAAGCAGGCAGTGATGGTACGTCCGGGCACGCACAATGTCCGTGGGGTGTGAAAGCAACACGAGGAGCAACCGCCGGCTCTCGTGCTGTGCCAGCACATTGGCATCATAAAGGTGGTGGCTGTCAATCACACACAAAAGGCATCACTCGGAGAATATCACAGCACCACAATCAAAGCTATCAGATGAGGTTATCATGATTTGTGCTCGAAAATGGAACATGATAGAACACGATAGACAAAATGCAAGGGATATGTTGTCGTGGTTGTTGTTGCCCAGTCAGTTCTATTTGAACAGATCAGCGGCAAGGAGATAGCCGATCGATCTCACAGAAGCAACCCAGAGATCCTTCACATCCAAGATGGCATGCTCTTGCCTACGTGATGCCAGAACTACGGTCTTCCATGATATAAATTATTGACATGACATGATATTAAGCCAGGACTGCGCAATATTCCATGATATAAATTATTGACATGACATGATATTAAGCCAGGACTGCGCAGTCTTCCATGATATAAATTATTGACATGACATGATATTAAGCCAGGACTGCGCAGTCTTCCATGATATTAATTATTGACATGACATGATATTAAGCCAGGACTGTGCAGTCTTCCATGATATTAATTATTGACATGACATGATATGAAGCCAGGACTGCGCAGTCTTCCATGATATTAAATATTGACATGACATGATATTAAGCCAGGACTGCGCAGTCTTCCATGATATTAATCATTGACATGACATGATATGAACCCAGGACTGCGCAGTCTTCCATGATATTAATTATTGACATGACATGACATTAAGCCAGGACTTCGCAGTCTTCCATGATATTAATTATTGACATGACATGATATGAAGCCAGGACTGCGCAGTCTTCCATGATATTAGTTATTGACATGATATGATATTAAGCCAGGACTGCGCAGTCTTCCATGATATTAATTATTGACATGACATGATATTAAGCCAGGACTGCGCAGTCTTCCACGATATTAATTATTGACATGATATATTAAGCCAGGACTGCGCAGTCTTCCATGATATTAATTATTGACATGACATGATATTAAGCCAGGACTGCGCAGTCTTCCATGATATTAATTATTGACATGACATGATATTAAGCCAGGACTGCGCAGTCTTCCATGATATTAATTATTGACATGACATGATATTAAGCCAGGACTGCGCAGTCTTCCATGATATAAATTATTGACATGACATGATATTAAGCCAGTACTGCGCAGTCTTCCATGATATTAATTATTGACATGACATGATATTAAGCCAGAACTGCGCAGTCTTCCATGATATTAATTATTGACATGACATGCTATTAAGCCAGAACTGCGCAGTCTTCCATGATATTAATTATTGACATGACATGATATGAAGCCAGGACTGCGCAGTCTTCCATGATATTAATTATTGACATGACATGATATTGTTACGGAACCCAACGTCGGCCTATGGTTCCCCTTTGAGGGGGGATTAGTCCCCTCGATTATTGCTGACCGACATGGTCCCTGAAGCTGCACCGTGGCCTCCGGAAAGGCCGGTGCACAGCCCCGTTCGTACCGCGGATAAGATGTTACTTGATTGCCGAGCGGTGTTTAGCAACCGCAGCACGAACCGTTAACAATGACTAACCCGATTCTGAACGTTGGCCAAATCGTGCCACCGGTATTCAATTTGGAAAAGACAAAGACGACGGATGTGAAGAAGAAGAAGACAAGAGGTAGAAAATACGAATATGATTTATTTACTATTTACAATCAAAAGAAACCAAGGAGAAGGAAGGATAATAAAATAAAGCAGAAAGAGGGACGGACCAGAAGGACACAGTGAAACTTAGCTTACCTATGCAGTCTTAATTAATACCCAGGACAGAACAAACAAAGACGGACTCACACGAATGGGGAATTTGCAGGTAGGAATGACTGGAAGGAGGAATGGGAAGGTTCAGCTGGGGCAGATGGTTCGGGCTTGATCCCGCACGGGACGTCGGGCTGGACCTCGACGGCCTCCGATGCCACCGCAATCTGGCTCCCGCGTCGCAGCGGGTCGAAACTGCGTGGTCTCCAAGCTGGTGGTGGTGGACTCTCTGGGGACTCAACGTGGGGATCCCTTACTCATCTGCCGTCCCTGGCGCAACTCTTAGAACTCAATGGTTCGCTCTCCGTGCTGCCGTGGGGACGTCGTGTGCTTTCTCAGGACTCATCTGAGGTGGGGGCGCCTCCCGTGGGTTATATTTCGCCCCACCCTTGAACCTCTTCGAACCTCCCCGATCGCTCTTCCTCCGCCCTCTCAAGCCAAACTACTCATGCTAGGTTGGTTGTTCGGGGCTGGCTCACTCCTCCCCTCTATTACGAGGTGGAGACACGCCTTTCTTCTCCGAGTTGGAGCACATGGGCAATGGCGGCGAATGCAGTTGGCAATAGAGGCTTTGGGAATGGGGCTTTGGGAATGAAAGGGGATCTATCTATTTGAATTCGGTGCAATGGAGTGTCAATTAATGGAAGACACAGCCTTAACCTACATAGAATAAGGAAATAAACTACCAACAAGGAGGAAATCTATGATTGGCTAACGTGATTGTTTATGACCTAATTACGGGACGCACTTTGACCTTTATACACAACTGGAGGAAGGAGGGTGATATTTTATAATGTACTACACAATAAAAAAACACAATCCTCATATCCACAACAATATTAAGCCAGGACTGCACAGTCTTTCATGATATTAATTGTTGACATGACAAGATATGAAGCCAGGACTGCGCAGTCTTCCATGATATTAATTATTGACATGACATGATATTAAGCCAGAACTGCGCAGTCTTCCATGATATTAATTATTGACATGACATGATATTAAGCCAGAACTGCGGTCTTCCATGATATTAATTATTGACATGACATGATATTAAGGCAGGACTGCACAGTCGTGACATATATGTAAACCCTCTTCTGGTTAAACTGCCAAAATCAAGACTCACTATTCACCTTCACTCCTTCATTCCTCTTTTCTCGCACCTCTGGAACAAACTCCCTCGCTCTCTTCAATCCCTATCCTCCCTCCAAGTCTTTAAAACAGCTGTTCAGCACCATATCTTGTCCTCCCCCATCCAAAACCATGATCTTTTATACCCCCGTTAATTCACCCCAGATCCACTTTTTTGAAATACAACTTCTTTCCTGGAAGTCCCAGCAGTGTCCACGTGTTTTATTCCTCTCACACAAACCCCTCTCCTTCCCCTGCCTTGGGGCATTGGGACAAAGACGATTGTGAAAAGTAGATGGAAGGGTTCACCAGATTGTCCTTTCAGAAAGGGAGAGAGAGACAAAATGAGAGTGTGAGATTTATTAGGATTGAAAAATAATATTTCAATTATTTGACCATCTCGTGATCTGCAGAGGGAAGAGGTTGCTGTCTGCCTATCGGAATAGAAAAACCTACTTTAGAGGCCATTTTTCCCCGCAGAGCAGGGGTTGGCCATTTCCAGGCACCGTGGTCCCCTTTTTTTGAAGCAATGTTTTATGGCTGGATGCTCTTCCTGCCGCCAACCCTGTTAGTCGCCTCTTGTGACACACAGGGAATTACCAGTGAACTGGTACTCAATTTGCCGACCTCGGAAGGACGACAGGCTGAGTCAACCGCCTGGCGTTAATTCAGCGATTGACCAGGATTTGAACCCAGGATCCTAGGATCCCAAGCGGGCACCCTAACCGCTAAGCCAACACCAGGATGTTATCGGAATAAAATTAAAAAACCACCTTTAGAGGCCATTTTTCCCCGCAAGCGGGGGTTGGCCTTTTTCGGGAACTGTGGTTGTTGTTGTTTTTCGGTCCCCTTTTTGAAGCAATGTTTTACGGCCGGATGCCCTTCCTGACGCCAACCCTTTTTGCCGCCTTTAACGACAACCAGGGAATTACCAGTGAACTGGTACTCAATTAGCCGACCTCGGAAGGATGACAGGCTGAGTCAACCCCCCTGGCGTTAATTCAGCGATTGACCGGGATTCGAACCCAGGATCCTCGGATCCTAAGCCGGCACCCTAGCCGCTAGCCCAACACCAGGGACTGGTGGGGGATATTATCGGAATGATGGGGGATATTACGGCAAAGGGTCCAATCATCAGCGAAGAGATAAAGGGGATTTTCCAGAGTCAGAGGAATTGCTGATGAAGATTAGGAATAGGACGAGGCCCAGAACACTGTCTTGGGGCACTCCAGCCTGGACAGGGAGAGTTGAAAGGATCCTCTTGAGTCACACATTGGCTATGAGAATGGAGGAAGTCAGTAAGTCATGTGTGGAGTTGGTCTTGGATGCCATAGGCAGAGAGAGTTTGGAGAGCAGGGAAGGGTGCCAAAATATCGAATGCACAAGACATGTCCAGAGAGATGGCCCTAATCTCATCTCTGAGATTGAGGGCATCCACCCATTGTTGTGAGAGTATAAGCAGTATGTCCAGGATAGAGTGACCTGATCTACATCCGATCAGATAGCCTGAGATCAGGCCTTTGGAGAAGAGGAAGGATTTGATATCGACTGCGACGATGGATTCCATGATTTACCCCTCATGATCTGTCGTTAACGAAATCAGTTTTGTACCTCGTTTATGTAATGCGGTGGTGGTGGTTGACTTCAAAGCAGATGGAAGATGACCGAGGGCAAATGGTACGGTGAAAAGAGCAGAAAGAGGATGTGCAAGGGCAGCAGAGCAAGTTTTTAGGACACGTAAGCCATCCGATGCAACTGTGGATGAGGAAAAAAAAAAAAGCAATGAAATGAAAGTGAAGATACAGGTGGACACAACAAGCAATGGATGACGGAACAGGAAATGATGTGAGAATGAAATGCAAAAGGACAGAACGAAACACAAGAGCAACCTGCAAGGAAGAGGATGAGATTATGATGAGGGTAAATAAAAATAGAGGTTCCCCGCTGCGCCTCCCCAACCCCCGCTGCGCCTCCCCAACCCCCGCTGCGCCTCCCCAACCCCTGCTGCGCCTCCCCAACCCCCGCTGCACCTCCCCAACCCCCGCTGCGCCTCCCCTTCCCCGGCTCAGCCTCCCCTTCCCCGGCTCAGCCTCCCCTTCCCCTGCAACACCTCCCCTTCCCCTGCAACACCTCCCCTTCCCCCGCTACACCTGCCCTTCCCCGCAACACCTCCCCTTCCCCGCTACACCTCCCCTTCCCCGCTACACCTCCCCTTCCCCGCTACACCTCCCCTTCCCCGCTACACCTCCCCTTCCCCGCTACACCTCCCCTTCCCCGCTACACCTCCCTTCCCCGCTACACCTCCCCTTCCCCCGCTCAAAACTTCCCCTTCCCCCGCTCAAAACTTCCCCGCTACACCTCCCCTTCCCCCGCTACACCTCCCATTCCCCCACTCCAAACTTCCCCGCTACACCTCCCCTTCCCCCGCTCCACCTCCCCTTCCCCCACTCCAAACTTCCCCGCTACACCTCCCCTTCCCCCGCTCCACCTCTCCTTCCCCCACTCCAAACTTCCCCGCTACACCTCCCCTTACCCCGCTCCACCACCAAAGGTACCACATTAACTGTCATGTCCTCCATACAAAAATAGTGGTGTAGTTGTTGTTTTTACCCCACAATTGCAAACGTTAAAAAAAAAAAAGCGAAAGGTGAAGAAAAGAACAAACAGTGGCTCCATCACTTTCCTCAGTAATACAGTACTCGGACATCGTGAAAATGTGCATGAAGGACGTGGGCACATCTCATTTTCACTCACATTGTGGAGCAAAGACTTAAAAACTTGTCGACAAACGGCAGGTGCAGGTGGTATGGCAGGCCGGGCAAAGCACGATCAGCAGTCTCCAACAAGTCCAAAAACTTCACCGAGTCCTGGCATTGAGCGGGGTGAATTGCAGCGAGTTGGGGAGTCCGCACATCGCGACGCATCGCCAAACTCTCGCATTCGGGAGACGGAAGATAAAACACCATGTACTCACCTGATCCACGTTCTCACGCATGAACGCACACGTGGACCACATTGAACGTTTCACCGGCACTGCTCGCCTCATGGTGGCCTGCACTTCTCCACCGACCCGCTCGAGGAACGCCGAGGCTAACGTGGACGCTTCAGGGGACACGTGTGCCAAAGGGACGTCGACAGCCAGCAACAACAGAGCTGAGGAGACTTCTTCTGGGAGAATTGAAGCTGCCTACAACATCAACAACAAAACAGATACGTCATATCCTGTCGTATGTCACGTACACCAACCATTTAGCAGTTGGATGTCAAGCTCACTGCAGTGGCTTACAATTGGAAACAAACAACTACTCTTCGTAATTAGTTGTAAAATAACCAATTTTTGCACTTCATTCACGTTTAATGTGTTTATATTAGTGTCAACTAGGGTGGGGAAGGGGGAGGGGAGATGACTCCAGTGCAGTGGACACCGTGTAGGCCCAATGGGGGAGGTCACGGAGCATCCACATCATGTCGCGATGACCTCATGCAGTGCCTGCAGATGGAATAGAGAGGGGTGGAGTAATACAAACGGAGTGAAAACCGAGTGCTATCTTTCGGCGTGCGGCACATCGCTGGGCCCCCTTCGGTGCCCGGTGATGACGTCATGCAGCTTCTGGAGATGGAATAGGGAAGGAGTGGTGTACAAAAAAGAAATGGAAAAAAAAAAAAAATGAGGAAACCTGGTTGATAACACCTGGTTAATAAAAAAAGATAGAGAAACTTGCTTCCTGTAATCATCATGAAGCCGACACAAGGCTAATTCTTCACGCTTCCAAGTCATAAGATCCTGTAATCGTGAGGGCAACTGACACAGATGTGTTGGTTCACCAAATGTAAATCAAGTTGTCTCGCATCGTGTGATACTGTGATAGGCCGGAATGACCTTGCACACTTCCTGACCAATCCTGCCCTATTTGGCATTCACACTAACATATAGTCAGGTTCACTATGTTTTTTCGTTCAAAATCATGGTAGATTAGCAAACCTATACATTTTTGGAAACGTTATTACATGGAAAATCAGAAAATCAATGTTTACATTTGCCAATTCCGACCAATTCGATACGACCAATTCGACCAATTCGACCAATTCCATTCGACCAATTCGACCATTCGACCAATCGCTTCGATCGACCATTCGACCATTCGACCAATTCGATCGATTCGATTCGATTCATCGAATTCGATTCGATCGACCATTCGACCAATTCGATTTGCCAATCAATTTGACCGACCTTTGCTTGTGTGGAACGGACTGTGAAAACGATGCGGACTATATTGTCGGATACGACACACAGGACAGTGATGACGAACTCTAAATGGCATATTCTGTAATCGTGTATGTTTGATGCCATTGACTGCCTGTGTATATTTTGTCATTGACTGCCTGTGTAGATGTGAAGTTATACTGACTGCATGTGTATATATGATTTTGCTGACTGCCTGTGTATGTTTGGTGATATGAATTATTGTGACACATTTTGATGTTATTAACTGCCTGTACAAAATGATAACATGGATTTAATAATGCAACTTATCGCGAAAATAAAGACAGTGAAGGAGCTATGCTCCAACGCGAGTCGGAAGGATTGACGCGACCAAAGACGGAAATTCGTCCGAGTTGCTTTATTGCACGTATCAAACTCGGGTACTCTGTCCAGCCCGTTTATCGGGCAGCAATATATATACACATTATGCCGGAGCGTTTGCCCGGGAAAAGCGAGACCGGGCATGCCCGGGCGTCAAGGGCAAGTCCTGGAAAGGCGAGTCTGGACCTGCCCGGGCATCCTGGGCGAGCCCTGGAAAGGCGAGAGCGGGCATGCCCGGGCGTCCTGGGCGAGCCCTGGAAAGGCGAGAGCGGGCATGCCCGGGCGTCCTGGGCGAGCCCTGGAAAGGCGAGAGCGGGCATGCCCGGGCATCCTGGGCGAGCCCTGGAAAGGCGAGAGCGGGCATGCCCGGGCGTCCTGGGCGAGCCCTGGAAAGGCGAGAGCGGGCATGCCCGGGAAAGACGAAACCGGGCGTGCCCGGGAGGCTCGGGCGAGCCCGGGAACAGCGAGTCCGGGCATGCCCGGGAGAGGCGCGTCTGGGCCTGTCCGGGCGGCCTGGACGAGCCCGGCATGGTGATTGCTCCTTGGCCGCGTCCTTGGTAGGTGCAAGGCGATATTGTACACCTAGCGGTAACCGCTACACACGCCCCTCCAGAATCGACTTGCACCGGCAGGGTCAATTTAAGGGGGGTCCTGATGACCCGGCCAAAGCGACCCCTGGAGGGTCATGGTGGGGGGGGGGGGGGGGTCCGATGTGGTGGTGGGTGGTCGAGCGGGGGGAACTGTGGACGGGGGGCGGCCTCGCCGCGGAGGAAGGGCCAACCGTGGTGGTTGGTCGACGTCCACGTGCGCCGGTTTGAGGCGGTCCACTGAAATCCGGTCCGCCCGGCCACCGAAGTCGATGACGAATGACTTGTCGTCCCGTCACAGGACCCGGAAGGGCCCGTCGTACGGCGGCCGGAGTGGCCCCCGGTGTGCGTCATGACGCACAAAGACGTACTCCACTGTGCGAAGCGCTGGGGGGACGTAGGACTGGGGGCCACCGTGGCGGGATGTTGGCACGGGGGCAAATCGTCGGGCGGCCTCCTGGAGGTCCGAGCGCTGGCGAGCTGCGGACCAGGGACTGGTAGCGTCGGGCACGAACTCGCCCGGGACGCGGAGCAGCTGGCCGTAGACGAGCTCGGCGGTGGATGCCTGGAGGTCCTCCTTGGGGGCCGTGCGGAGGCCCAAAAAGGACCCACGGCAGCCGGTCGGCCCAACCGTCGTCCTGAAGGCCGGCCATGAGCGTGGCCTTCATGGAGCGGTGAAAACGCTCGCACAACCCATTGGCTTGGGGGTGGTAGGCCGTGGTACAGTGGAGCTGGACTCACAGGTTGCGGGCGACCGCGCCCCACAGCTCGGAGGTGAACTGCGGACCGCGGTCCGAAGAGATGTCTGCCGGTGCGCCGAAACGGGCGACCCAGGTGGCGATGAAAGCCTGTGCCACGTCGGCGGTGGTGGTGGTGGAAATGAGGGGAACGGCCTCCGGCCACCTGGTGGTCCTGTCCACCATGGTGAGCAGGTGTGTGAAACCCCGCGAAGGGGGCAGGGGGCCAACCAGGTCCACGTTGACGTGGTCGAAACGCCGTTCGGGCACGGTGAAAGGTGCCAGCGGGGCCTGGGTGTGGCGGTGGACCTTGGCCCGCTGGCAGGCCGTGCAGGCGTTGGCCCAGTCGCGGACGTCCCGTCGAAGGCCGTGCCAGACGAAAGGCGCCGCCACCAGCTTCTGAGAAGCTTTCCGGCCCGGGTGAGAAAGGCCGTGGATGGAGGCGAAGATGCGGCGCTGCCAGGTAACGGGCACGATGGGGCGAGGCTGGCCTTGGGAGACGTCGCAGAGCAGGCCAGTGTCCGCGAAGGGGATGTCGGCCAGGCGGAGGCCCGTGTCCGCCGCCCGGAGGGCCTGCACCGTGGTGTCGGTGGTCTGGTCGGCCGCCATGAGCGCGAAGTCCACGCCGAGGTGGACCGCGTTCGCGCTGGCCCGAGAAAGACAGTCGGCCACGGCGTTGTCTTTGCCGGCGACGTGCCGGATGTCCGTGGTAAATTCCGACACGGCGGAGAGGTGGCGCTGCTGGCGGGCCGACCACGGCTCCGTGACTTTGGCCATTGCGTAAACCAACGGCTTGTGGTCGACGAAAGCCGTGAACGGGCGGCCGTCGAGGAGGTGCCGAAAATGGCGAACGGCCAGGAATAGACCGAGGAGCTCGCGGTCAAACGTGCTGTATTTTAACTCGTTCGGCCGGAGTTGCCGGCTGAAAAAAGCGAGTGGCTGCCAAACCCCGTTCACCCATTGTTCATGGACGGCGCCCACCGCGTAGTTGGAGGCGTCCGTAGTGAGGGCGATGGGAGCGTCGAGCACCGGGTGAGCCAGCAGCGTTGCGTCGGCGAGGGCCCACTTCGCGCTCGTGAATGCCGCGTCCATGGCCGCGGACCAGACGATGTCATGCTTGGCCGGCTTGCCCCGGAGGGCTTCGTAAAGGGGCCGCATGAGCTGAGCAGCGCGGGGCACGAATCGGTGATAAAAATTCACCATGCCGAGGAACTCTTGCAGGGCCTTGATGGAGCGGGGACGCGGGAACTTGGTGATGGCCTCGACCTTGGTCGACAGCGGCACGGCCCCGGTCTTGGTGATGCGGTGGCCCAAAAAGTCAATGGTCGTTGTGCCGAAGTGGCATTTGGCCGGGTTGATAATTAAGCCGTGCTCGCTGAGGCGTCCGAACAGCGTTCGGAGGTGGAGGAGGTGCTCGGCTCGGGACGTGCTGGCGACGAGGATGTCGTCCAGATAGACGAAAAGAAATGGCAGGTCGCGCAGCACGCCGTCCATCAAGCGTTGGAACGCCTTGGCTGCGTTCTTGAGGCCAAACGGCATCCTCAAAAATTCGAACAGGCCGAACGGCGTGATGACGGCCGTCTTTGGGACGTCGGCCGGCCTGACAGGTACCTGGTGGTATCCCCGTATCAGGTCAATTTTTGAAAAAATAACCTGTCCCGCCAAACGGGCGGAAAAGTCTTGGATGTGCGGGATCGGATACCTGTCGGGGGTGGTAGCGTCGTTGAGGCGGCGGTAGTCGCCACACGGGCGCCATCCGCCCCCCGGCTTTGGTACGATGTGCAGTGGTGAGGCCCACGCGCTATCGGAGCGCCGCACGATGCCGAGGCGCTCCAATGCGTCGAACTCGGCTTTGGCCACGGCGAGCTTGGCCGGGTCGAGGCGGCGGGCTCTGGCGAAGCCCGGCGGGCCCGTAGTAGGTATGTGGTGCTCGATCCCATGTCGCACTGCGACGGCCGAAAACGTCGGCCGCGTGAGGGCCGGGAATTCCGCGAGCAGGCGAGCGAACTCGTTCGGGGTCGGGAGGGCGCATGCCAGTTCGGTCGGCGCGGAGCTGCTCATCGTACATGCCAGGGAGCTGAAGGTCTCGGCGTTGACAAGGCGACGCCGTTTGACGTCGACCAGCAGCCCGTGCGCGCAGAGGAAGTCGGCGCCCAGCAAAGCCATGGGGACGCTTGCGGTCACAAAGGTCCACTGAAAGCGCTGGCTGCCGAAGCAGAGGGTGACGTTGCACGGGCCGAAGGTGCGTATGGCCGATCCATTAGCAGCAACCAAGGAGGGGCCGCAAACGGCGTTCTGCCTGTCCTGCTCGGAGGCGGGTATGACGCTCAGTTGGGCGCCGGTGTCACAAAGGAAACGCCGCCCGGACGCTTTGTCCTTAATAATAAGCAAGTTGCCCGAGTGGCCGGCGCTCATGGCTGGTAATGAACGCCGGCCCGGCCGTTTCCCGACTTGCCGAAAGTGCACGGGGGTCGGCATGTCCGAGCCTTGTGTCCGAACCTGGCGTGGTAATGACACCACGCCTGGTCAGGTGGAGGCCCCGGCCGTCGTGTTGGAAGCGGTCGGCGCGGCGTGGCGGCCGCCAGTTGCACCGGCAGTTCGGCCTCCAACCGCGAAGGGCGCTCGGGCGTCATGGGCGTCGCCTCTGACGGCGGCAGGCTCCAGGTAGCCGCTCCGATGTGCTGGCCTGCCGAGGAGATCTTGTCGGCTTCCCTGGCGAGGGCGCGGGGATCTGTGATCGACGTGCCTGCCAGGGCGAGGCGTACCTGGTTAGGCAGCTGGCGGAGGAATAGCTCTCGGAACAGAAAATCCGGAGAGTGCTCGCCGAGCAACGAGAGCATGTAGTCCATTCGCTCGGACGGGCGAGTGTCGCCGAGCTCGGGCAGGTCGAGCAGGCGTCGTGCGCGTTCCGCTGGTGAGAGGGCGAAAGCGTCGAGGAGGAGCGTCTTGATCGCGCCATCCTTGTCAGCGGCTGGCGGGCGCTCGAGGAGGCTCAGGGCGCGGGCCGCAGTGGCGGAGCCGAGCGCTGCTACCACATGGTGGGAGCGGGTGTCGTCGGCGGTGATGCCTCGCAGGGCGAACAGGGAGTCCGCCTGGGCGAACCAAACAGCTGCGTGAGCCTCCCAGAAGGTAGGCAGTTTAAGGGCAACTGCCGTGTCCATGTTCGGGGTCACCAATGAAGGAGCTATGCTCCAACGCGTGTCGGAAGGATTGACGCGACCAAAGACGGAAATTCGTCCGAGTTGCTTTATTGCACGTATCAAACTCGGGTACTCTGGCAAGCCCGTTTATCGGGCAGCAATATATATACACATTATGCCGTAGCGTTTGCCCGGGAAAAGCGAGACCGGGCATGCCCGGGCATCAAGGGCGAGTCCTGGAAAGGCGAGTCTGGACCTGCCCGGGCATCCTGGGCGAGCCCTGGAAAGGCGAGGGCGGGCATGCCCGGGCGTCCTGGGCGAGCCCTGGAAAGGCGAGAGCGGGCATGCCCGGGCGTCCTGGGCGAGCCCTGGAAAGGCGAGAGCGGGCATGCCCGGGTGTCCTGGGCGAGCCCTGGAAAGACGAGTCTGGGCATGCCCGGGAAAGACGAGACCGGGCGTGCCCGGGAGGCTCGGGCGAGCCCGGGAACAGCGAGTCAGGGCATGCCCGGGAGAGGCGCGTCTGGGCCTGTCCGGGCGGCCTGGACGAGCCCGGCATGGTGATTGCTCCCTGGCCGCGTCCTTGGTAGGTGCAAGGCGATTGTGTGCACCCAGCGGTAACCGCTACAACAGTATTTTGCAATTCAAAACCTTTGATTCGTGTCTTACCATTCCCCATAGCACTAATTTGATACTTTCATTGGATTCCTTGTCCCTGAAAATATAGGTTTAGTATATTTTAAAAAGTTTTTAGGGTAATTAGAGGCAGAAATAGAACAAAATATGTATTTTACAGTGGCCATTTTGAAAATCCAAAATGGCCGCCATACAGGTATCTCTCCAAATGTAAACATTGATTTTTAGTTTCCTTATGCTATAACCTTTCCAAAAATGTATAGGTTTGCTAATCTACCATGATTTTGAACGAAATATAATTTATTGACAGAGTGAACCTGACTAATACTGCTCGTGGTCAATCTACATTTCCCAATCTATTTTATGTTGAAGGCTCCAGTCATGGACTATATAGTCCTCATCGAGGCCTGGCCTTAAATAAAAAAGCTGCAGAAAGAGAAATAACAGAGAGAGAGAATGTAAAGGTGTGGGGTGAAAATGAAGAAGAAAAGCAGATGAAGAAAAGCGTATGATGAAAAGTGTACAGTGTTTGTTTGCGAGGAAGAGATTAAAGCGAGTCCGTTTGCTGTAGTTTGAGTGAGACAGAAAGCAAGACCAGCAATCCTGACACGGAGAGTGTAACATGTTCCGGGCACCACTTAAACTAAATTGCTCAGAGGGTGGCCCAACAGCTAAATTGCTCAGAGGGTGGCCCAACAGCTAAATTGCTCAGAGGGTGGCCCAACAGCTAAATTGCGCTGAGGGTGGCCCAACAGCTAAATTACTCAGAGGGTGGCCCAACAGCTAAATTACTCAGAGGGTGGCCCAACAGCTAAATTGCTGAGGGTGGCCCAAAAGCTAAATTGCTCGGAGGGTGGCCCAACAGCTAAATTGCTCAGAGAGTGGCCCAACAGCTAAATTGCTCAGAGGGTGGCCCAACAGCTAAATTGCTCAGAGAGTGGCCCAACAGCTAAATTGCTCAGAGAGTGGCCCAACAGCTAAATTGCTCAGAGAGTGGCCCAACAGCTAAATTGCTCAGAGAGTGGCCCAACAGCTAAATTGCTCAGAGCATGGCCCAACAGCTAAATTGCTCAGAGGGTGGCCCAACAGCTAAATTGCTCAGAGGGTGGCCCAACAGCTAAATTGCTCAGAGGGTGGCCCAACAGCTAAATTGCTCAGAGGGTGGCCCAACAGCTAAATTGCTCAGAGGGTGGCCCAACAGCTAAATTGCTCAGAGGGTGGCCCAACAGCTAAATTGCTCAGAGGGTGGCCCAACAGCTAAATTGCTCAGAGGATGGCCCAACAGCTAAATTGCTCAGAGGGTGGCCCAACAGCTAAATTGCTCAGAGGGTGGCCCAACAGCTAAATTGCTCAGAGTGTGGACAACAGCTCAATTGCTCAGAGTGTGGACAACAGCTAAATTGCTCAGAGTGTGGACAACAGCTAAATTGCTCAGAGGATGGCCCAACAGCTAAATTGCTCAGAGGATGGCCCAACAGCTAAATTGCTCAGAGGGTGGCCCAACAGCTAAATTGCTCAGAGGGTGGCCCAACAGCTAAATTGCTCAGAGGATGGCCCAACAGCTAAATTGCTCAGAGGATGGCCCAACAGCTAAATTGCTCAGAGAGTGGCCCAACAGCTAAATTGCTCAGAGGGTGGACAACAGCTAAATTGCTCAGAGGATGGCCCAACAGCTAAATTGCTCAGAGGGTGGCCCAACAGCTAAATTGCTCAAAGAGTGGCTCAACAGCTAAATTGCTCAGAGGGTGGACAACAGCTAAATTACTCAGAGGACGGCCCAACAGCTAAATTACTCAGAGGGTGGCCCAACAGCTAAATTGCTCAGAGGGTGGCCCAACAGCTAAATTGCTCAGAGAGTGGCCCAACAGCTAAATTGCTCAAAGAGTGGCCCAACAGCTAAATTGCTCAGAGGGTGGCCCAACAGCTAAATTGCTCAGAGGGTGGACAACAGCTAAACTACTCAGAGGGTGGCCCAACAGCTAAATTACTCAGAGGGTGGCCCAACAGCTAAATTGCTGAGGGTGGCCCAACAGCTAAATTACTCAGAGGATGGACAACAGCGAAATTACACAGAGGGTGGCCCAACAGCTAAATTGCTCAGAGGGTGGCCCAACAGCTAAATTACTCAGAGGGTGGCCCAACAGCTAAATTGCTGAGGGTGGCCCAACAGCTAAATTGCTGAGGGTGGCCCAACAGCTAAATTGCTGAGGGTGGCCCAACAGCTAAATTGCTGAGGGTGGCCCAACAGCTAAATTGCTGAGGGTGGCCCAACAGCTAAATTGCTGAGGGTGGCCCAACAGCTAAATTGCTGAGGGTGGCCCAACAGCTAAATTGCTGAGGGTGGCCCAACAGCTAAATTGCTGAGGGTGGCCCAACAGCTAAATTGCTGAGGGTGGCCCAAAAGCTAAATTACTCAGAGGGTGGCCCAACAGCTAAATTACTCAGAGGGTGGACAACAGCTAAATTAATCAGAGGGTGGCCCAACAGCTAAATTACTCAGAGGATGGACAACAGCTAAATTACTCAAGAGGGTGGACAACAGCTAAATTACTCAGAGGGTGGCCCAACAGCTAAATTACTCAGAGGATGGCCAGCTAAATTATTCAGAGTGTGGACAACAGCTAAATTACTCAAAGGTTGGCCAACAGCTAAATTACTCAGAGGGTGGCCCAACAGCTAAATTGGTCAGAGGGTGGCCCAACAGCTAAATTGCTGAGGGTGGCCCAACAGCTAAATTGGTCAGAGGGTGGCCCAACAGCTAAATTGCTGAGGGTGGCCCAACAGCTAAATTGCTGAGGGTGGCCCAACAGCTAAATTACTCAGAGGGTGGCCCAACAGCTAAATTACTCAGAGGGTGGCCCAACAGCTAAATTGCTCAGAGGGTGGCCCAACAGCTAAATTGCTCAGAGGGTGGCCCAACAGCTAAATTGCTCAGAGGATGGCCCAACAGCTAAATTGCTCAGAGAGTGGCCCAACAGCTAAATTGCTCAGAGGATGGCCCAACAGCTAAATTGCTCAGAGAGTGGCCCAACAGCTAAATTGCTCAGAGGGTGGCCCAACAGCTAAATTGCTCAGAGAGTGGCCCAACAGCTAAATTGCTGAGGGTGGCCCAACAGCTAAATTGCTCAGAGGATGGCCAGCTAAATTATTCAGAGTGTGGACAACAGCTAAATTACTCAAAGGTTGGACAACAGCTAAATTCCTCAGAGGGTGGCCCAACAGCTAAATTGGTCAGATGGTGGCCCAACAGCTAAATTGCTGAGGGTGGCCCAACAGATAAATTACTCAGAGGGTGGCCCAACAGCTAAATTGCTCAGAGGGTGGCCCAACAGCTAAATTACTCAGAGGGTGGCCCAACAGCTAAATTACTCAGAGGGTGGCCCAACAGCTAAATTGCTCAGAGGGTGGCCCAACAGCTAAATTGCTCAGAGGGTGGCCCAACAGCTAAATTGCTCAGAGGATGGCCCAACAGCTAAATTGCTCAGAGAGTGGCCCAACAGCTAAATTGCTCAGAGGGTGGCCCAACAGCTAAATTGCTCAGAGGATGGCCCAACAGCTAAATTGCTCAGAGAGTGGCCCAACAGCTAAATTGCTCAGAGAGTGGCCCAACAGCTAAATTGCTCAGAGGATGGCCCAACAGCTAAATTGCTCAGAGAGTGGCCCAACAGCTAAATTGCTCAGAGAGTGGCCCAACAGCTAAATTGCTCAGAGAGTGGCCCAACAGCTAAATTGCTCAGAGAGTGGCCCAACAGCTAAATTGCTCAGAGAGTGGCCCAACAGCTAAATTGCTCAGAGGATGGCCCAACAGCTAAATTGCTCAGAGAGTGGCCCAACAGCTAAATTGCTCAGAGGGTGGCCCAACAGCTAAATTGCTCAGAGAGTGGCCCAACAGCTAAATTGCTGAGGGTGGCCCAACAGCTAAATTGCTCAGAGAGTGGCCCAACAGCTAAATTGCTGAGGGTGGCCCAACAGCTAAATTGCTGAGGGTGGCCCAACAGCTAAATTGCTCAGAGAGTGGCCCAACAGCTAAATTGCTCAGAGGGTGGCCCAACAGCTAAATTGCTCAGAGAGTGGCCCAACAGCTAAATTGCTCAGAGAGTGGCCCAGCAGCTAAATTGCTCAGAGGGTGGCCCAACAGCTAAATTGCTCAGAGGGTGGCCCAACAGCTAAATTGCTCAGAGGGTGGCCCAACAGCTAAATTGCTCAGAGTGTGGACAACAGCTAAATTGCTCAGAGGATGGCCCAACAGCTAAATTGCTCAGAGGGTGGCCCAACAGCTAAATTGCTCAGAGGGTGGCCCAACAGCTAAATTGCTCAGAGGGTGGCCCAACAGCTAAATTGCTCAGAGTGTGGACAACAGCTAAATTGCTCAGAGGATGGCCCAACAGCTAAATTACTCAGAGGATGGACAACAGCTAAATTACTCAAAGGGTGGACAACAGCTAAATCACTCAGAGGGTGGCCCAACAGCTAAATTGGTCAGAGGGTGGCACAACAGGTAAATTACTCAGAGGGTGGCCCAACAGCTAAATTGCTGAGGGTGGCCCAACAGCTAAATTGCTGAGGGTGGCCCGACAGCTAAATTGCTGAGGGTGGCCCGACAGCTAAATTGCTGAGGGTGGCCCGACAGCTAAATTGCTGAGGGTGGCCCGACAGCTAAATTGCTGAGGGTGGCCCAACAGCTAAATTGCTCATAGGGTGGCCCAACAGCTAAATTACTCAGAGGGTGGCCCAACAGCTAAATTACTCAGAGGGTGGCCCAACAGCTAAATTACTCAGAGGGTGGCCCAACAGCTAAATTACTCAGAGGGTGGCCCAACAGCTAAATTGATAGGGCATAGGCCAAGGATGATGGAACTACTGAGAAAACCTGGCAGGAAAAAATGTTTGTTTTTCTTGGCTGGGACCCTGTCAAGAGGGGGGCCTCAAATTCTCTCTCTGGCAACATGTATCACACAGTGCCGCTCCTGGTTTGAGGAGGTACGACAATCATAACGAGAACGGCACTTGGAAGAGCGCATACCTCTGCCAGGCTGAACAGTTTGCGTTGTGTTTTTTGATCGTTGTGTGGTGATCAGGATCCGGAACTTCAAAATCAAATCGGCTTGTTCTTGCCACCGACCCAACTCATCCACCAAGTTTGGCCTGAATCTGTCTGCAACTTTTTGAGATATTGTGTTGTATATCATTTTTAGCCTGATTACTCAATGGTGGAGAATCACAAAACATTATCAGATCCACATCCAGATCTTCACCAAAATCGAATCAACTCATTCTTGTCACACACCCAATCTGTCCACAAAATTTCGGCCGAATCTGTCAAAATCTTTTTGAGATAACCTGCTCACAGAAAAGACAGACAGACAGACAGACAGACTTTAAATCATTCAGTGACACTTGACAAAACAGACCTAATCAAACACTGCTGTGACTAATCCTCCACCATCAGGCCTGGGAAGTGGGAACCAAGAGGCAAAGAAGGACTCGGATCATCTGTGGATTGCATGTTGAACAAAATCAGATGAAAAATGGGTCTGCATTCCCCAGGCTGCGGTAAAAAAAATAATGAATAAAGCCTTCACAACCGTGTCTAATGTATGTTTGTCTGATGTGTACAAAACTAACCCCAGGGGTCGAACGTATCGTTATTCTTGCTCCAACATCCTTAGTTTCTGAGATATCGACCAAAATGTGTTTTAAACATTGTGACGTTTGCAGGCAAACATTAAAGATCATGTGCCAAGGAAATCTGTTTGTTTTACGTCATAAGTTCAAACTAGAAAGATGTTGGAAATTGAACGGAGAACTTTTTGGTATAAACCGCAAGTCGATACACCTTCCGGTTCCAGAGTTACAGCACAAAAAGTGTTTTATGTTTTTGCAACGTCATGTCATAACGTGACGTGACGTAAGTAAGTTTCACAACGATCGGCGAAGCAACAAACAGACAAGGGTGAAACATAGGCTCCGTCCACCTACGGCAGAGGTGATAAAATACCCCAATTCTCAAAATGAAAAACATATACATCATACAAGCATCAACATCTCTGTTCAATCTCTTCGACCCCCGTTAATTCACCCCAGATCCACTTTTTTGAAACACCGACTTCTTTCTTTCCTGGAAGTTCTAGCAGTGTCCATGTGTTTTATACCTCTGCCCCCCTTCCCATGCATCCTCCCCCCAAACCCTCTCCCTCTCACAGATCTCCCGATGTCCCTGTTCTCTGCTGTCGTACTTGCATGCTTCCTTCTCTCTCCCTCATCTCGTCTCCCGCTCCTTTTATTGAATGTTTTGTGTGTCCGTTTTTTGTTTTTGTGATTCATGTTAGCCCTTTCACGAGCCTCGATCTTGTATACAAAAAAGAAAATTTTAAAAAGGGGGTGAATTACCCATGTGGAAGGTCAGATACTTTGTCGTTAAACTTAATTAACGAAGTTCCTCCATTCAACTTGCACATGGTGTAAATCGAGTCATATTAAAAAATTAATGATATCGATGAGGAATTTGACTCACACGTGCGGTCGATTGACCTGATGAAGACTTGACGATTCAGTGTCGATAGTGTTAAATCAGTGTTTACTCTGGCTCTTGGGAAGTGATATTTAGGCAAAACGCTACAGGTATTGCGTGCGAGAAGAGTAGGTGATGTTTTGCCTTCTTCCCTTTTGCCAGCATTGTCTTCATTGACAATGAAAATGAAATGCAGACATTCAATAAGTAGCTGTTCTACCTGTTTGTGACAAAACAACATTGTTTAAACGCATCGATTTTGGCCTCAGGCTGCTCACCTTCTACGTGGATAAAATGTGCTCATAAGTTCGTTTCTTTGTTTTTTGATAATAAAATTGGAGAAAACGGTGAAAAACGCAAGATATCGCGTCGCCCAACACCCTCCTTCCAATCTCTTCCCGGCCAAGGCCTCAACAGAAACAATGTGTCATTTACAAAGTGGCCATCACAGCATTATCATCACCCTCTACACTGCAGCACACAAACAAATGGCAAATAACCTCCCCTCTCCCACTTCCCCCCTCCCTCCCCGTCTGTACCTCATCAAGAGGAACAAGGGCCTGCAGCAGGTGCAACAGGCTCAAACTAAGGACCACAAAGGCCAGGTAATGGTGGTCACCCCTTGCCTCCCTTCCTGCAGCAGCATCATAGTGGTGAATTAATAGATCCGCCAGCACGGCCAAGCTGGACCCCAAATGGCTTGCCTGGAACACACGAGAACCACGTAACGTCAACGACGATATGTGACAGCTCGGGAGTGACGATCAGGGACAATAAACAGTTTTACCCACAACGTTTGTCTGCCCTTAAATAATCAACAAAAATGATCTTTCATAAAGCATTCAGATCTTTGGTAAAATAAAAGTTAACATTCAGAAATGGTGACAATAATAGCGAGGCAGCATGACCCTCCAAACCTCACCAGGCCGCGGCCCGTCATTGTGTCATCCTGCCATACGGTCGGTCGAAGGGACTCGATCAACAGAGCCGATGCCACTTGCATCACCTCCAGCACAGTAAAGAAGTCTTTCGTGAAGCCTGTGGGTAGGGGGAGTTGGAGAAGAGGACAAAAGAGAAAGATCAATAAGTGAGCAACCTTCAACATCATCTTGCACATCATGCATGACTTGGTACATGGAGGAGTAACAGTGTGTGACACAACTAACATCATAACATGAGAATAGAGCCTTATGATCACAACTATTACTAAACGGAGAAGCATGTCTTGTTGGTTGTTATCTCCATATGTGAGTTTCAGAAGGTGAAACGGAGTCCTCTCAGGTCTTGAAGTATCCACTTCCGTTTCGGTAAGGGATCATCATGATTCATGGATCAAGTTTTCTTTTCCTCAAAGTTTTGTTCCAAGGGCTCTTTCGAGGATCGACACCAAGCCGCGGACAGCTTCCAACTGCAGTTCGTTAGTATTGTCGTGTTTACAGCCGGTCAACACGGACCTGTGAACGGATGGGTCGAAACAGGCTTTATCTCTGAGGCTTTCGGAATTATGGAGATATAAGGTCACGCGCACGGCTGAGAAGAAACACGCGGAGCTTAAAACTTTTAATAAACCAAACGGGTTTATTCCCAAACAAACAAAAAGCAGGGAAAATAGAATCAATAATCACGATAAAAAATGTGGTAAACTTGGAGGTAAAATAAATCCGATAAAATCGAAGGCGCCTCTCCAGTCACAATCACATACAGGGAAGAGGGACAAAACTGGGCGACTTATCTCTGATGTGGCAGCGGAGGAGCGGGAAGATGGACACGAGCTGGTTTTGAGGAGATGCGCAAGACAAGGGGCAAGGTGATGAAGAGACAAACAGGATGATCCACAGACAATGGGGGAGGACGAAGAAGGCTCAAGGACCAAGGCAGACGAGCAGGATTGCCTCCTTCAAGCTCTCCACCTCTCAATTCCCCTCACTCTCTTGTTGATTCTCCTCACTCTCTTGAGAGCTCCCGTCTTCTGTTCCCACACAATTCTCTTCACAGAACTCCCAGCCCCTTGCTCCTCCCTTGTCTCACTTGACAATGCTTGGGCTCTACCCCCGTCCAGGGGACGATTATAGCTCCACCCCCTCTGTCTTTGCCTCTCACAATGTCATGGCTTTCTGCCTCGATTTTCTGGGCTTTTGTGAACATTGTTCAACAGAGATGTCACCCAGCACACCAAGATGTCTGGATGTGGAAGTTTACATGAGGTTTAACACACATTTCCTTAATTTTAATCCCTCTCTATCTTATCACAAACACGACCCTCGTATCGTGCACATTTAAACACAACCTTAAGTGAACAAATCCTACTTCCTTACATCGAGATTGTCTCCATACTCACACGCGGTCCATGCTAGTCCTACACAGTTCTATCTCTTCGAAGGTAATCTCAATCCTCCCCCATAAACCTAACAGTATTAATATTCCCAGAGATGTTTTTTCAGAACTCTGAAGTTCTTTTTTGTCATTCCCATTGCTCAAATAATCACAGGTACAATTTAAACGTTCTTCAGCTTCCAGGATATTTTCACTTCATTTTTGAGGTTTTGGTATTTGGTCATCTTATTGATTTATGTGTTGTTTAGGCCAAAATCACAAGGTACTGACACTTCCATTGGCACTGCCTTCTTTTTGTTGAACCTCAGTACTATATCCAGTCGCAATGCTTTGTTTTCTTTGTTCATGCACGATGGGATCATTTGGTCGTATGTGAGTGTTACGTCCTTGTTTTCAATTATCGCTTTTGGTTCATGTTTCAATGAGTTTTCTGGAACTGGAATAACTGAGACTTTTGCAAATGTGGCGGTGGATTACTCCATATACATCGTTGTGCCTTTGGGTGTACAGCTGCTCTGACATGAGTTTTTTTTTTGCATCGCGATAGGAGGTGGTTCATGCTTTCTGTTTCTACCTTGCAAAAATTTACACCTGTCTGATTGGCTCAGTCCTGCCATTTTCTTAAAACCATTCGTGTCGTGTCCCTGCTCTTGGCCATTTATTATGATTCGTTCTCCATCCCAGATGAGCTTACTTCTTGTTCGGCATTCCAATGAGCCTTCTTTGTCTACTTCCAATCTATCCAACTCTTTTTTTCTTTTTTTTATCCTCCTGCTCTTTTATCATTTTCCTGGTTTTGGCGGTATATATGTAGTTGGCAGTAAACAGTCACGTGAAAAGTAAGTACACCCCATGTAAAGTTTTGACTTTTTCAACATATTTCAACATAAAGCTATTTGATCTTCATTTCAACAATATTGATAGATAAAGGACATATAATATAACAAATATCATGAAACATTTACATTTTGTAGTCCATTGTATAATTTAAATAAACATAAATGCAAATTTTGCATGTGGAAAAAGTAAGCACCCTTGGATCTAATAGGTGGCATTGCCCCCTTTAGCAGAAACAACCTCAAGTAGGTGTTTCTCATAACTGTGTACCAGTCTCTGACATCGACTGGGAGAAATTTTTGCCCACTCCTCCATGCAGAATTCTTTCAGCTGTGCGATGTTTGAGGGGTTTCTTGCATGCACAGCTCGTTTCAAATCCCCCCACAACATCTCGATGGGATTTAGATCCGGGCTTTGACTTGGCCATTCCAGAACCCTCCATTTCTTTCTTTTCAGCCATTCCTTGGTGGATTTACTAGTATGTTTAGGGTCATTGTCATGTTGCAAGGTCCACCTTTGGTTGAGCTTCAACTTTCTGACAGATGGCCTCACATTATCCTCAAGCACCCTCTGGTACAATGAAGAATTCATAGTGGATTCCATGATGGTGAGCTGCCCAGGCCCTGATGCAGCAAAGCTGCCCCAAACCATAATATTTCCACCACCATGCTTTACAGTTGGTATCAGGTTCTTGTGGTCAAAGGCTGTCTTTGGTTTTCGCAAAACATGTCTTCTGGTACTGTGGCCAAATAGCTCTACCTTTGACTCATCTGTCCAGAGCACATTGTTCCAGAAGTGCTGGTCTTTGCCTCGGTGTTCATTGGCAAACTTTAGTGTTGCCCTGATGTTCTTTCTGGACAGCAAAGGTTTCCTCCTGGCACACCTCCCATGTAGATCAAATTTGTGCAGCCTCTTTCTAATGGTAGACTCGTGCACTTTGACAACAGTGGCAAGAGCTACCTGGAGGTCCCGTGATGACATTCTGGGGTTCTTAGAGACTTCTTTCAGCATCTTGCGGTCTGCTCTCGGGCTGAACTTGCTGGGGCGACCTGGCCTGAACAAGTTGGCAGTGTTTGGAATCTTCTCCACTTGTAGATGATCTTCCGGACAGTCGAATGATTGATTTCAAATTGGTTGGAAATCTTTTTAAATCCCTTCCCAGACTCGTCGGCATCTACAACCTTCTTTCTGAAGGCCTCAGAGAGCTCTTTTGATCTAAGCATGGTGACGCTGCACACTTCAACAACAAAGAGCAAACAAAACTAAATGTCTGAGGTTTAAATAAGACAGGTTCCTCCAAGATCCTCTCCAACGATGTTCTAATCATTTGCACCTGAGCTGGTGCACCTGATTCTAATTTTAGGTATTTGAAGTAGTGATAAATGTTGGGGTGTACTTACTTTTTCCACATGCGAAATTTGCATTTATGTTTATTTAAAATATACAATGGACTACAAAATGTAAATGTTTCATGATATTTGTTATATTATATCACCTTTATCTATCAATATTGTTGAAATGAAGATCAAATAGCTGTATGTTGAAATATGTTGAAAAAGTCAAAACTTTACATGGGGTGTACTTACTTTTTCACGTGACTGTATAACGGTTGATATTTCATTCGATTTTTTTTTCTTTTTTTTACAATCATTGTGGCTGTGTTGTGTGTTAATTGCTGTTTTGGTGTCATACGTGACATTTTTTTGCTGGGTGGGTTTGGGATAACTTCTCTCTCTGGCTTGCTGTCTTCGTGTTTGCTTGAAATTGGATTCGGTAGTCTGTGGCACTTTTCACGAACTCAACCAATCAAACTGTGGTCACGCTGTACACTCCACTGAGTTCCATTAGGCTGGTGCCTCCTTCTCGTCTCGGCAGGTACATTCTCGGGATGCACTTGTTTTTGGAAAACATTTTGTGGATGGTTAGGAGTTTTCTTGTTTAAAAAAAACAAACATTTTGTGCATGGTGAGGACGCATTCGATCGTGACATATTTGATGACCCTCTTCTACTCCAAGGTATGATGCTTCGTTGTCTAGCTCCTGTATTGTTGTATTTGATTTGGATCGATTTTTATGTTGTCCATTTTTGTTATTCTAGTTTGTATGAATGTGCACTTGGCACACTTATCGAGGCCAATTTCCATTTGAATGTCGTCAGTTTCACTAATTTCAGTTGTTCTACCAATTTTTAGTCATTTGGTAAAAATAATTCTAAATCATCCAAGTGCAGTAAAAAGGTCACATTTTTGTCTCTTTGGACATTCTCTTATTTGATGTCAGGGTGTCTCCATGTCCTTGCTCCTCAATGAGGTCACTTTATGGGTCCAGGGCCAGGCAAAATAGGAAGGGTGAAAGGCTGTCTCCCTGGAACATCCCACGACACATCTTCACCCGCAGTATTTCGATCTTTCCTTCCGAGTGTTGTAATATCAATGTGGTATTCCAAAGCTCTATTGCTTTCTCTATCAGTTTGATGATTGGTGGTTGATCTTGTATAATTGCATGCATTTTATTGGTGGTTGATCTTGTACAATTGCATGCATTTTATCACCGTGTACAGTGCATTCAGAAAGTATTCAGACCCCACCACTTTTTTCACATTTTGTTATGTTGCAGCCTTATGCTGAAATCGTTTAAATTAATTTTTTCCCTCATCAATCTACACTCAATACAACAACAACAACAACAACAATAACAACATGCATTTTAAGGCCATTTTCCCTGCTAGAGCGGGGGATAGCCTTGCGGTCCCCATGACAATCTTCTCCATCTTGCCCTATTTTCTGCATCTCTCCTTGTTAACCTGGTGTTGGGCTAGCGGCTAGGGTGCCAGCTTAGGATCCAAGGATCCTGGGTTCGAATCCCGGTCGATCGCTGAATTAACGCCAGGGGGGTTGACTCAGCCTGTCATCCTTCCGAGGTCGGCTAATTGAGTACCAGTTCACTAGTAATTCCCTGCTTGTCGTAAAAAGGCGACAAAAAGGGTTGGCGACAGGAAGGGCATCCGGCCGTAAAACATTGCTTCAAAAAGGGAACAAAAAAACAACAACAACCACAGTCCCCGAAAAAGGCCAACCCCCGCTTTGCGGGGGAAAATGGCCTCTACAGGTGGTTTTCTCCTTGTTAACCCCCTTGCCCGCATTTCTTCTTCCACCATCTTTTGCCAAGTCTTTCTCGGTCTTCCCCGTCCTCTACTTCCTTCCACATTCATTTCCATCACTCTTCTCAACCAGTCACTTTCATCCTTCCTCAACACATGACCAAACCATCTCAACCTGTTCCTCTTCACAGCATCAATCACAGGCTCTATTCCCATCATCTTTCGCAATTCATCATTTGTCTTCCTCTCTCTCAACGATACTCCGCACATCCGTCGAACCATTCGCATTTCCACCCTTTCCAACCTTCGTTGCTGCTCTACGTTCATTACCCATGTCTCGCTCCCATAAATCACAACACTTCTCACACATGCAGCATGCACCTTTCCCTTCAGCTTCAACGACACTCCCCTCCTCATCAGCACGCCACTCAGTTCCCGAAACTTCTTCCATGCACATCTCACTCCAGCAAACGTTGCCGAGTCTGATCCACCTTCTCCATTCAGCATGTCTCCGAGGTAGCAAAATATTTTCACACCTTCCAGCTTCACGCCGTCTCCAAGATCCAACTCAACATTTCCTCCATCTGCAGCTCCCTCTGTGCACACCTTACATTTGAATGTAGCTGCCACACTGGTTAATGACCCTCTCAGACCTGAATTAACTAATTAATTAAGGGTGCCGGCTTAGGATCCTAGGATCCTGGGTTCGAATCCCGGTCAATCGCTGAATTAACGCCAAGGGGGTTGACTCAGCCTGTCATCCTTCCGAGGTCGGCTAATTGAGTACCAGTTCACTGGTAATTCCCTGTTTGTCGTTAAAGGCGGCAAAAAGGGTTGGCGTCAGGAAGGGCATCCGGCCGTAAAACATTGCTTCAAAAAGGGGACCGAAAAACAACAACAACCACAGTTCCCGAAAAAGGCCAACCCCCGCTTGCGGGGAAAAATGGCCTCTAAAGGTTTTTCAGACCACGACATTTTTGATGAACCCACTCAGTGCACATTGTACATTGAATGGAGTTCACTCCGACACCCTTCCTGCACACAGCACAGGGCCACTTCCCAGTTCTTTCCACCTCACCACATGCTTTACCACCTGCCATCACCTTCGTCTTTCCGATATTCACCTTCAGACCTTTTGTCTCCATACATTCCTTCCACTTGTTCATCTTTTCCTTCAGTCCATCCATACTTTCCGCAATCAACACCAGATCATCTGCATACAACAACTCCCACGGTAAACCCTCCTTTACGTTCTGAGCCAGCACCTCCATCACAGCTACAAATCGTCATGGACTTAGTACCGACCCCTGATGCACTCCCTCCTTCACCTCAAACTCACCACTGTTCCCGTCCTTCGTCCTTACAGCTGTGCGCGCTCTTTTGTACATTGCCATCACTACTCTGGATGAACCATTCCTCCACTCCTAACTTCCTCAATGCCCATGTCAATACTTTGCGTGGAACCCGATCGAATGCTTTCTCCAGATCAACAAACCCAAGAAACAACTTCTTCCTCTTCTCCATGTACTTCTCCTGCAACTGCCTAACAATAAAAAAGCGCGTCTGTCATTCCTCTTCCTGGCATAAATCCAAACTGCATTTCGTCGATCTTCACTTTCTTCCTTATCCTCCTCTCCAACACCCTTTCCAATACCTTCATTCCATGCTCCAATAACTTTATCGCTTGGTACAAGCCACACTCCAGAGTGAAACCTTTCCCCTGGTATAGAGGGACGAGGGTACTCAGTTCCCAATCCACTAGAATGCGGCCTTCTTTCACCACCAGATTGGAGATCTCTGTCATTCTCTTCACACCCCAACTTCCTGCTGCCTTCAACATATCTCCCACAACTCCAGTCGGCCCTCCCGCTTTTCTACTCTTCATTGCTTTTATCGTTCTGGTGTTGGGCTAGCGGCTAGGGTGCCAGCCTAGGATCCAAGGATCCTGGGTTCGAATCCCGGTCGATCGCTGAATTAACGCCAGGGGGGTTGACTCAGCCTGTCATCCTTTCGAGGTCGGCTAATTGAGTACCAGTACACTGGTAATTCCCTGTTTATCGTAAAAAGGCGACAAACAGGGTTGGCGGCAGGAAGGGCATCCGGCCGTAAAACATTGCTTCAAAAAGGGGACCAAAAAACAACAACCACGGTCCCCGAAAAGGCCAACCCCCGCTTTGCGGGGAAAAATGGCCTCTAAACGGTGGTTTTTATTGCTTGTATCACTCAAAAAGGGGACCAAAAAACAACAACAACCACGGTCCCCGAAAAAGGCCAACCCCCGCTTTGCGGGGGAAAATGGCCTCTAAAGGTGGTTTTTTTATTTTTTTTATTGCTTTTATCGCTTCCTCAATTTCCTTCTCAGTTATCTTCTCTGCCGGTCCTAAAACTGGGTTACTCTCTATGTTGCCATCCCATTCATTCTCTGTATTCAACAGCATTTCCATATATCTTTTCCATCTTCCTTTAATTCCATCTGGGTCCACAACGATTTGTCCCACTTCATCCTTCAAGCAACTCACCCCCATCACATCACACCTCTCTTTCGCTATCTGCTTTGCAATCCTGAATACTGCTCTCTGACCCTCTTCCGAATCCAAGCGTTCTCCGAACATTTTCCGACATGCCTCCTGCGCCTCTGCTACCTCTTTCTTTGCAGCCTTCTCGGCTGCCTTATAACTTTCATGCTCTGCTGTTACTGCTCCTGTACCCTTCGCCTTCTGCCACTCCTTGAACTTCTTCCTCTTATCGTCAATCCTCTTTCCAACTTCATCATCCCACCACCATGTTTCCGAGTGCCTCGGTGGTCCTTTTGTCCATCCACATACCTCACCAACGGCTCCCAACAGACTAGCTTTCATTGACATCCAACCACTTTCAAGCTCAACCACATCATCCTCTACCCTACTCAGCCTCTCTTTTAGTGCCTCCCTTACTGTCACGTCTTTCAACCTCCACACCTTCATTCTCGGTTGGTACTTCACCCGCCGAGCTCTCCTCGCACCTTTCACCCTTATGTCGCAGACAACCAAGTGGTGCTGTGAAACAGCCTCCTCCGCCAGGATCACCTTTGTGTCCCGGAGGTGCCCCCTATCTCGCCTACGCACCATCAGGTAGTCAACGGTTGTCGTCGACCCACCTGACGTGTATGTAACAAGCTTATTATCCTCTTTCTGGAACTGAGTATTACAAATCAACAAATCAGCTCCATCAGCAAACTCCAAAATCCTTTCACCTTCTCCATTTCTCACACCATATCCGTAACCCCCATGAACTCCTTCAAAACCGTCCATACTCCTTCCCACATGTCCATTTAGGTCTCCTCCTACCACAACAACTTCCTCATCTTTCACGTTTTCCATCAGCTTCTCTATCGCACACCAGAACTTGTCCTTCTCTTCATCGCTCCGACCAACCTGCGGAGCATATCCCGAGATCACGTTCACCAAGAGCTTTCCAATCATCATTTTCACCATCATCAACCGATCACTCACTCTAGTCACACTCACCACACTGTCTACAAACTCCTCAGAAAACAGGACACCAACACCATTCACGCCCTCCAGGCACCCTTGCCACACAAACTTGTATTTCTGTCCCTGCCTACCCTTCACCATTCTCACACCACTTTCCTTCCATCTCGTCTCTTGCACACAACATATGTCCACTCTTCTTCTGACCAATACTTCCACCACTTCACCTGATCTCCCTGTCATTGTCCCAACATTCCATGTCCCAAACCTCAGAAACCGATCTCCACTTCGGGCTGTACCCTGCCCATATGTAGTTGTAATTGTCATGGTTCTCTTTTTGAGGCGATGTTTTTATGGCCGGATGCCCTTCCTGACACCAACCCTCTTAGTCGGAATCGACTAAGATGGACCCGCTTTGTCATGAAGATGCCAGTTTTAAAAGCCCGTCTTTCCAGGTTGGAAGAAGTAGACACAGGACCTGGAACTTTGATGTCGCGGTTCTGACAGTGACATTTTGTTATTCCAGGACAGCAACAAAATCACATTTCGTAATACTTCTTGAAGCAATCAAATAATAAATAGTGGTACATGGAAGGAGCACACACAACAACCACAGCTATGGGCACAATAACAGTAACAAGAACAACTACATGAATACAATATCCTTTTTTCGTGTTTCACTTCATTTTACATCCTCATTGAGATTCAGGTTATCCAATATACATGCAATATGTTTGTGAAGTACAACATGCTGTCTTTTCACAAAATCAACAGCAAAGTTATGGTTCGGCACAGGTCGTGCTATTATAATTTTCACTCAAAATGAACAAATGCCACAACAACAACAACAACAACAACAACAACAACAACAACAACAACAACAACGTCATTGTGGAACACAACCCCTATTCAAAATGAGTGCACACTCTTTAAGGAAGAAAACCACACCGCAAGGTGGACCATCATTTTACAACAACAATTCAACTTTGGAGCAAAAGATTGTGCCTCGAACTTGGTTCAAATCTAATAAAATCTCATAACCAGAAAGCATCTGACAAGTCAGGAGACGACGATGGTTCATGAGGGAGCGGTATTCAACGACAAAGGACGGACGACTTTGAAATGGCCGTCCTTTGTGACCTTTAAAAGTCAAAACCGAAATTGAAAATATATAGGAATGAGACCAGTTATAGGAATGTATTATCTGTTATGAGACCAGTTAGCTACACAATACCGAAAATTCGGTTAGATTCCGCCAACATTGAAAATTTGACCTTTGTGACCTTGAAATGTCAAAACGAAGGTTACTGACCTTGAAATGATAGAAAATAATGTATAATCAGTTATGAGGTTAGTTAGCTACAGAATACCGAAAATTCGGTTCGATTCCGACATCTTTGAAAATTTGACCTTTGTGACCTTCAAAGGTCAAACGTCGAAGATTCTGAAATTTGTTGGAAAACTTGTATTTCATGATGTATGTGATAATATAAGATCATGTACGATATTTCACCCTATCAGGAAGCGAACAATGTAATAAAACCATCAAAAATCGACTTTTCTAAATTTCGTGACTTTGTGACCTTGACCTTGGGGTGAAAATGAAAAATCGAGCTCCATGGGGCTAGACATGACATTGGCCTAACCAAATACCGAAACCCCTGTCAGATTCCACCAACTCCCTCGGAGAAGATGTAGCTTGAACTCGATTACCCCCTAAAAAGACATCTTTTTCGGGCGTCACTCTGCCCACAATACGCCCACTCTAGGCAGGACAACTAAATCATGATATCAACCTCCCACCCAAGTTTCATCAAGATCGGATAATATCATCGGGTAGTTATGCTGCTGACAGACAGACACCCATGACGAATATCGTGGTCACTCTGTTTGATAACTCGTGAACCAAAAAATGCATAGCCTGTCAGTGTCGGTTTGTATTCAGACGTCTTCTTCTTCTTCTTCTTCTTCTTCTTCTTCTTCTTCTATATGCACAGAATAACAAAAACAGTCAAAAAAAAAAATACAAAATGTAAATTGATGTTTTATGCAGCCTTGACCTTTGAGCTTTTGATCTAAAAAAAAAAAAAAAACCTTCTACCTTTTGATTAGTGAACCAAGACAGTCACCCGATTTGTAAATCTATCTATAATTCCAGTAATCTCTGTGTGTGTGTATGCGACCGCTGTTTCTCGACAACTACCGGTCCGATATACTTTAAACTTGCCAGGTATATTGCTGGGGACCCGAGGATGTGCCTTTTCAAGGTTTCATATTAATCGGACAATTACTTACCGAGCTATGTCCAAAAAACGATTCAACCAATCAGAGAGCAGCGAGCTATCGCGTGTGCCGAACGTGGCTAACACACTCTGCCTCGGACGGCACATTTGAGAGCGTATTCATTTATTTCACGTTGGCAAACTATGTTGGCGTTAAACTATGTTTTAAAACTAATTAAAACTACTTTGCGATTCATCGTAACTGCGATTCGTAACTGCCGTTCGCTTTGGCTTTGCGAATGGACCAAACCATTTCATGTAAATAGAGGGGGGGGGATTGTCACCGTACTCGCAAGCCGTTCGCTTTGGACCAAACCATTTCATGTAAATAGAGGGGGGGGATATAATTTTAGATATAGATTTTGTACGGGCATGCCCTAGTTCTTCAAATTTCAGATCAATCAGGCGAAAATTGATGATTTTACACAACCTTGATTTTTTTTGACCTTTTGATCTAAAAAACAATTGGGTTGTAGCTTTTGATTGGTGAACCAATTGAGTGACCCAATATGCAAATTCTTTAAATTTCAAGTTAATCGGGTGAAATGTGCCCATTTTGTGACGCTGACCTTGACCTTTTGACCAAATTATTAATTTGCCTTCTCCATATCTACCATATAAAACTAAGTGTGTTGTGTGTTGTGTGTTGTGTGTTGTGTGTTGTGTGTTGTGTGTTGTGTGGTGTGTGTGTGTGTGTGTGTGTGTGTGTGTGTGTGTGTGTGTGTGTGTGTGTGTGTGTGTGTGTGTGTGTGTGTCGCCGTTCATTTGGCAAGGTTTTAAAGGCTTTGGGTTGTGCTTTCGGTGGGATTTGAGAGGTGGCGTTTTAGGGGGCAATCCTTGAACACGACTGTGTGTCAACTAGTTAAAAGACGTTCAGGACCCAAAATACCCCAAGGACCCCAAGGACCCAGAAGACCCCAAGGACCCAGAAGACCCCAAGAACCCAGAAGACCCCAAGGACCCTGAAGACCCAAAATACCCCAAAGACCCAAAATACCCCGAAGACACAAATACCCCGAAGACCCAAAATACCCCAAAGACCCAAAATACCCCAAAGACCCAAAATACCCCGAAGACCCAAAATACCCCGAAGACCCAAAATACCCTGAAGACCCAAAATACACCGAAGACCCAAAATACACCGAAGACCCAAAATACCCCGAAGACCCAAAATACCCCGAAAACCCAAAATACCCCGAAGACCCAAAATACCCCGAAGGCCCAAAATACCCCGAAGACCCAAAATACACCGAAGACCCAAAATACCCCGAAGACCCAAAATACCCCGAAGACCCCAAATACCCCAAAGACCCAAAATACCCCAAAGACCCAAAATACCCCAAAGGCCCCAAATACCCCAAATACCCCAAAGGCCCCAAAGACCCAAAATACCCCAAATACCCCAAATACCCCAAAGACCCAAAATACCCCGAAGGCCCCAAATAACCCAAAATACCCCAAAGATCCAAAATACCCCAAAGACCCAAAATACCCCGAAGATCCAAAAGACCCTGAAGATCCAAAAGACCCAAACATCCCCAAGGACCCAAATGACAGAAGACCCAAAATACCCCAAGCACTCAAAAGACCCCCCCCCCCCCCCCCCCCGCCAGGACTCTGAAGATCCAAAGTATCCCGAAGACCCCAAAAAACGGGAAAAAAAACAACCTGAAGACCCAATGGACCCCCCCAAAAACACAAAAATACCCCGAAAACCCAAAACACCATGAAGATGGTTAAAGACCATGAAGACCCAAAATACCCTGAGGACCCCAAAGACCCAAAAGACTGAAAAGACCCTGAACACCCAAAGAACCCCAAAGACCCAAAATATCCCAAAGACCCAAAAGACGCTGAAGACCCAATGGACCCCAAAACACCCGGAAGACCCAAAACACCCTGAAGACCCAAAAGACCCCGAGGATCCAAAAGACCCAAACAATGCCTCAGACCCAAAATACCCCAAAGACCCAGAAGACCCAAAATACCCCAAAGACACGAAAGACCCTGAAGACCCAATGGGCACCCAACACCCCCAAATACCCTGAAGACTGTTGAAGACTGTTAAAGACCCAAAATACTCAAAAGACCCAAAATACTCCAAAGACTCAAAAACCCCAAGATCCTTAAAGACCCAAAATACCATAACGACTCTAAAGACGCCGAATACCCTTAAAGATCCCGAAAACCCATAAACACCCCGAAGGCCCAAAATACCCCCAAATAACCTTAAATACCCCGAAGACCCAAAAAGACCCTGAAGACTGTGAAACACCCAAAAGACCCCGAAGACCCTAAATACCCCAAAGACCCAAAATACCCCAAAGACCCAAAATACCCCAAAGACCCAAAATACCCCAAAGACACAAAATACCCCAAAGACCCAAAATACCCCAAAGACCCAAAATACCCCAAAGACCCAAAATACCCCAAATACCCAAAATACCCCAAAGACCCAAAATACGCAAAATACCCCAAAGACCAAAAATACCCCAAAGACCCAAAATACCCCAAAGACTCAAAATACCCCAAAAGACCCAAAATACCCCAAAAGACCCAAAATACCCCCAAAGACTCAAAATACCCCCAAAGACTCAAAATACCCCCAAAGACTCAAAATACCCCCAAAGACTCAAAATACCCCCAAAGACTCAAAATACCCCCAAAGACTCAAAATACCCCCAAAGACTCAAAATACCCCCAAAGACTCAAAATACCCCCAAAGACTCTTAAATACCCTGAAAGCTCCAAGGACCCAAATAACCCAGAGGACTTAAAAGACCGACATGTCCCTGAAAACCCAAAATACCCCAAAGACCCCAAAGACACAACACACTCCCCTCCAAATCTTCCCCATAACCCCTCCCCTCCAAATCTTCCCCATCACCCCTCCCCTCCAAATCTTCCCCATCACCCATCCCTTTCAAATCTCCCCCCTTGCCCCCTCCCTCCTAAACGACCCCCTCACCCCTCCCCGCCAAGACGCCCCCTCGCCCCTCCCCTCCTAGACTCCTGCCTCACCCCTCCCCTCCAAATCTCCCCCATATCCCATCCCTTTCAAATCCCTCCCCTTGCCCCTTCCCTCCCAAACTTCCCCCTCACCCCTCCCCTTCAAATCTCCCCACCCTCATTGCTTCTCAATTCCCCCCCTCTCACTCCCCCTCCTCAAAGCGTCCTCCCCGCTTCTTCCCCCTTCAAACTCTCACCTCCATCTCCCCCAACCTTCTGCCTCGCTCTTCCCCCTCCTCAAATAACACCTCATTGTGGCTCACCCAATCACCATCAAACCTTTTGTCCGCCCCATCCTTCCCTTTCTCCGAGCTATTCTGAAATCTCTGACACACCTTCAACAGCTCTCCCTACCTCTTCCACCTCTTCCACATCTTACCCTACCCCTCCTCCCCCCTGTTCTGTATCTGATGCTCCCCCTTCCTCTTCATTAACGGTATGGACCTCAAACATCCGGGGCCTTCGTTCAAACTTAACTGATCTCTCCATACAGGTTGCTTCTGTCAAACCAGACGTGATCTGCTTAACAGAAACTTTCCTCCTTTATGATGTCTCTGATTCCATAGTATCTCTCCCGGGCTACTCCCTCCTCCGGTATGATAGACCTGAGCCTCGTCCTGGAGGCGGGGTTGCTATCTTTATCAAAAACTCTCTTCCTCACTCGCCCTGCACTGCACTCTCTCCACCTCACCCCCAGGAATACCTCTGGCTACGGCTTCCCCTTCCCTCCCACCTCTTGTTCATATGTGTGTTGTTCCGTCCACCAAACAGTGATGACTCCATCTACATCTCGCTGTCTGATGATATGGACCAACTTCTATCTACTCATCCCAACTCTCTCTTCCTCATATGTGGTGATTTCAACTGTCATCATGCCAGTTGGCTGGGTGTGGGTACCTCTCTCACCAGCCATGGCTCCTCAGCAAAGGACTTCTGCGACTCACTGGGACTGACACAATCTGTCAATTTCCCGACCCGGATCTCAGTCAACGGAACATCTTCTCTTCTGGACTTGGTTATGACTAACTTCCCTGAAAATGTCTGCTGCTCTTCTTCTGCTCCGATCGGATCATCTGATCATGTCCTTGTTAAAGTGGACATCTCTCTGACCATCCTCAGGGAGCCTGCTCAGCGTCGACGAGTCTGGCATTTCACTCAGGCCAACTGGCACGGTCTTCAAGCAGCCATCAATCATCTGGACTGGTCTCCCATCTCTACCACCTCTGACATCAACTCATCCTGGGAATTCTTCCAAAGTAAATTGCTCTCTCTCATGCACAGATTTATCCCATCTCGTCTTCAGTTGTCATACCCTTCCTCCCGTCCATGGTACACGGAAGCTTGTGGTGAGGCTGTTGCCCAGAAACAACTTGCCTTCGTCTCCTGGAAAGCAAATCCAACGGAAGGAAATCTCATTTCCTTTCACAAAGCCCGAAACAAGTGTGTGTCCACCCTCAGGAGAGCCAGGAAACAATATCTCTCCGTTCTCAAGACCGAACTCTCTTATCTGTCTCCCTCTTCCAAATCCTGGTGGCGTCTGGTCAAATCCGTTTCTGGTGTTTGTTCCCCCTCCATCCCCTCCCTTACCTCAAACGGCTACACAGCTGACTCCGCACGTGAAAAAGCTGAATGCCTCAACTCTGTGTTTGCCTCTAAATCTTGTGTCCCAAACCCATCCCTCTCTGTACCCACCATACCCAGTCGTACCCTGCTGCTCCTGGACTCCGTGTCCTTTCCTCCTGACAAGGTGGAAAAGTTTCTGTCAACCCTCGACTCTGATTCTGCAACTGGACCCGACGGCATCAGCCCACGGGTCCTAAAATCCTGCTCTGCTGCTCTATCTCACCCTCTCTCTGTTCTCTTCACCCTCTCTTTTGCTCAAGGTCAACTGCCATCTGCTTGGAAATCAGCCAACATCACCGCTTTGCACAAAAAAGGTGCAAAAACAGATCCTAGCAACTACAGACCAATCAGCCTTCTCCCAATTATCAGCAAAGTCATGGAATCCATCATTGCTTCGGATATGAAATCTTTCCTCTTCTCCAATGGCTTGATCTCTGATCATCAATTTGGTTTCAGACCAGGTCACTCTACTCTGGACATGCTGCTTCTGCTGTCTCAACAATGGATGGAGGTCCTCAATGCCAAACAGGAAATTAGAGCTGTCTCCCTCGACATATCACGTGCCTTCGACACGGTCTGGCACCCCGCTCTGCTCACCAAACTCTCCTCCTTTGGTATCCATGGAAATCTCCACGCATGGCTGGCGGACTTCCTCTCTAGTCGTCGTCAACGTGTGGCCCTGAATGGGTTTCTCTCATCTCCTCTTCCTGTTCAGGCTGGAGTTCCCCAAGGCAGTGTTCTGGGCCCCGTGCTTTTTCTGGTCTTCATCAATGATCTCTCTGACTCTCTCGAAAATCCTCTCTATCTCTTTGCTGATGACTCCACTCTCTGCCGCTCCATTTCTCTTCCCTCAGATCGGCAGTCTGCTGCCTCCTCACTCTCTGAAGACCTGGACAAAATCACAGACTGGTCAAACAAGTGGAACATGTCTTTCAATCCTGACAAATCTCACACTCTTACTATGTCTCTCCGAAAAGATCGACTGGACAACCCTCCCATCTACTTTCTCAACAATCCTCTCCAAGAAGTTCTGTCGCTCAAGATTTTGGGTCTCACTATCTGCCATGATCTTTCTTGGGAAAACCACATTTCCAAGCTGGCCTCCAAAGCCAGTCGCCGACTGGGCATCCTCCGTCGTGCGAAGTCCTTCCTCGGCACACCTGAGCTCCTCACCACATACAAGGCTTTCATCCGCAGCTCAATGGAATACTGTTCTCCCCTATGGGCCGGTGCTCCTGCCTCACACCTAGCTCGGCTTCACGCTGTTGAAACCAAAGCTTTCAGAATTATTGTAATCTCCCGCGATGAAGCTATCTCTGAGGGCCTTTCACTCACTCACCGCAGGCAGGTAGGTGGTCTTTCTGTCTTCTACCGACTCCTCTCCGGCCTTGCACCCCCAGCTCTCTCTGTGCTCTGTCCCCCAAATATTCCTACAGGTCGCACAAGATCTGCCAGCAACCCTCTGATGGTTAAACTGCCGAAATCTCGGCTCTCTGCTCACCTTCACTCTTTCATTCCTCTTTTCTCCCGCCTCTGGAACAAACTCCCTCACTCCCTTCAATCCCACTCCTCCCTCCAGGTCTTTAAAACAGCTGTTCACCACCATCTCTTATCTTCCCCCATCCAAAACCTTGATCTTTTCTACCCCCGCTAATTCACCCCAGATCCACCTTGTTTGAAATTCCAACTTCTTTCCTGGAAGTCCTGGCAGTGTCCATATGTTTTATACCTCTCCCACCGCCCCCCTTCCCACGCCCCCCCCCCCCCCAAAGCCCACGCCCTCTCTCAGATCTCTCGATGTCTCCATGTCTCTCGGTCCCTGCTCTCAAATGTTGTGTTTGTGTCCTTCCCCCTCTCTCCCCATCTTGTCTACCGCTCCCTATGTTATATGTTTTTTGTGTCGGTTTGTCTTTCTGTGTGATTAATGTTCGCTCTTTCACGAGCCTCGACCTTGTATACAAAAAAAAAAAAAAAAAAAAAAAAAAAGACACGAAGACCCATAAAGATCCAAAAAAACACAAAAACCCAAAAGACCCTGAAGACCCCAACGAACCTTAAAGACCGAAAAGAGCCCGAAGACCCAAAAGATCCCCATTACTGAAAGGATCAAAAAGACCCAGAAGACCAAAAAGACCCCAAACAATCCAAAAGACCCAAAACACCCCAGAGCCCCTTAAAGACCCTGAGGACCCCCAAATTACCCCTAAGACACAAAATACCCTGAAATACCCCAAAGATCCATATTGAGGACCCAAAATACTCGAATGACTCAATCGACTCAAATGACTCAAAAGACACCGATGAACCAGAAGACCCAAAAGATACAGAAGACACTGAAGACCCAAAAGACCCCAAGAACCCAAAAGACCCCAAGAACCCAAAAACCCAAATGACCCAGAGGACACAAAAGCCCCAAAAGAAGAGTAATTATGCCTCTGACATTGGAATTGTAGACGGTGGCTTGCAAACTGAGCCTCAAGGTCGGTATACAGAAACGGTATTTTTTTTTTAATCAAAAATAAATAAAAGGCACAGGGAGGTGAAATTTGCTGCACATAATGTGCAATGCGCACAGAGTAAAACTTGTGTTCATTTATGTCAGTGGGATATCAAACAAATAAAGATGATATAAGCACCCCGACACGAGGCACAGACCCCAGACTTTGGCATGTTCATGTGGCTGCACCGTCAAAAACTGTTCCAACCCATCATTTTTGACGGGTTTTATACCAGTTATCATAATAAAGCTTAAATGAAATTTTGATGACAAAACTCAAATGGTAAATTGAAATTTCAGGTCAATTTGATGAAAATTGATGATTTTATATGACGCTGACCTTTGACCAAAATTATAAATTTGACCTCGCCGTATTATCATTACTAGGGCATGCCCGTACTATATCTATATCTAAAATTATATCCCCCCCCCTCTATTTACATGAAATGGTTTGGTCCAAAGCGAACGGCTTGCGAGTACGGTGACAATCCCCCCCCTCTATTTACATGAAATGGTTTGGTCCATTCGCAAAGCCAAAGCGAACGGCAGTTACGAATCGCAGTTACGATGAATCGCAAAGTAGATTTAATTAGTTTTAAAACATAGTTTAACGCCAACATAGTTTACCAACGTGAAATAAATGAATACGCTCTCAAATGTGCCGTCCGAGGCAGAGTGTGTTCGCCACGTTCGGCACACGCGATAGCTCGCTGCTCTCTGATTGGTTGAATCGTTTTTTTGGACATAGCTCGGTAAGTAATTGTCCGATTAATATGAAACCTTGTTCGCTCTTTCGTTGACATAGACACAAGAACGCTCGTCGTTTGTGTCAATCTTTGGTCCCCATGTACTGTCTTTCCCTCGCGGTCCCCATGTACTGTCTTTGTCTTTCCCTCGCGGTCCCCATGTGCTGTTTTTGTCTTTCCCTCGCGGTCCCCATGTACTGTCTTTGTCTTTCCCTCGCGGTCCCTATGTGCTGTCTTTGTCTTTCCCTCGCGGTCCCCATGTGCTTTTTTTGTCTTTCCCTCGTGGTCCCCATGTACTGTCTTTGTCTTTCCCTCGCGGTCCCTATGTGCTGTCTTTGTCTTTCCCTCGCGGTCCCCATGTGCTTTTTTTGTCTTTCCCTCGCGGTCCCCATGTGCTTTTTTTGTCTTTCCTTCGTGGTCCCCATGTACTGTCTTTGTCTTTCCCTCACGGTCCCCATGTGCTGTTTTTGTCTTTCCCTCGCGGTCCTGCTGTCTTTGTCTTTCCCTCGCGGTCCCAATGTACTGTCTTTCCCTCGCGGTCCCCATGTACTGTCTTTCCCTCGCGGTCCCCATGTGCTGTTTTTGTCTTTCCCTCGCGGTCCCCATGTACTGTCTTTGTCTTTCCCTCGCGGTCCCCATGTACTGTCTTTCCCTCGCGGTCCCCATGTACTGTCTTTGTCTTTCCCTCGCGGTCCCCATGTGCTGTTTTTGTCTTTCCCTCGCGGTCCCTATGTGCTGTCTTTGTCTTTCCCTCGCGGTCCCCATGTACTGTCTTTCCCTCGCGGTCCCCATGTACTGTCTTTCCCTCGCGGTCCCCATGTGCTGTTTTTGTCTTTCCCTCGCGGTCCCCATGTACTGTCTTTGTCTTTCCCTCGCGGTCCCCATGTACTGTCTTTCCCTCGCGGTCCCCATGTGCTGTTTTTGTCTTTCCCTCGCGGTCCCCATGTACTGTCTTTGTCTTTCCCTCGCGGTCCCTATGTGCTGTCTTTGTCTTTCCCTCGCGGTCCCCATGTGCTGTTTTTGTCTTTCCCTCGCGGTCCCCATGTACTGTCTTTCCCTCGCGGTCCCCATGTGCTGTTTTTGTCTTTCCCTCGCGGTCCCCATGTACTGTCTTTCCCTCGCGGTCCCCATGTACTGTCTTTGTCTTTCCCTCGCGGTTGTCAGCTCTTCCACGAGCCTCGATTCAGTATAGAAAAAAAAAAAAAAAAAAAAAAAAACCTTGAAAAGGCACATCCTCGGGTCCCCAGCATTATACCTGGCAAGTTTAAAGTATATCGGACCGGTAGTTGTCGAGAAACAGCGGTCGCATACACACACACAGAGATTACTGGAATTATAGATAGATAAAGCATTGGTGAAAATTTGAAGACAATAGCTCAAATGGTAAAAAGTTACAGCCCAGACACACGCCCAGACAAACGCCCAGACAAACGCGCACGCACGCACGCACGCACGCACGCACACACACACACACACACACACACACACACACACACACACACACACACACACACACACACACACACACACACACACACACACACACACACACACACACACACACACACACACACACACACACACACACACACACACACACACACACACACACACAACCCCATCCACTGCCTTGCAGGGGACAGCCTCATAACCAAATTATCAATCTCGAGGAAGACACTTTGTCCATGAGACCAATGCGTTTGTATAGTCTTTTATGAGGACGTTCCTCAAGGAGTCTCACCTGTCCTGAGCGCTGTGAAGCAACGTCCCAAGAGGACCAGGCAGAAGTGGGGAAGGTTCAGCTGTCTAATTTGTAGCTCGAGCGACAGTTCGGCTTCCCACTCGTCCACGACTCCGAGGTCTTCCGGCCCAGCCACCACCTCATTTGCTCGGGACGTCGTCGAACCGGGAAGGCCAGGACCTTCACCACCACTGCTTCAACATCACGACAAAAATATAAATACAAGCGTTAGTCAGTAACATCCTCAATCTCAGTCATGTATAGCTAACATCCAGCCACCCCCACACACACCCCAAACCACCCCCCCCCCCAAAAAAAGAATACACTTACCAGGATTACAGATAAATAAATATGTCCCCCTGCCCCCAAAAAAATTCCACTCAACAGGATTACAGATAAATGCTTCCCCCCAAACCCCCCTTAAAAAACAATACACTTACGAGGATTACAGATAAGTTCCCCCTACCCCTCGCTAAGCAATCCACTTACCAGGATAACGGAAAAATTCCCCACACCCCACTCAAACAATCCACAAACCAGGATTACGGATAAATACCCTGTATGTGCTGTGCTGTGTTGAGTTTGCACCAAATGTAACGTTTTGCATTTAGGCCAAGAGTTCCATCTTGGTTTAGTCAGAGCACAAAACCTTTTGCCACATAGTTTCAGACTCTCCGGAGTGTTTTTCTGCATACCTCAAACGGGACTCAAAGTGGGCTTTATATGCTTCTGTTTGATTAACAGCTTCCTTCTTGCCACCCTACAGTACAGGCCAGACTTGTGGAGTGTTTGGGATATTGTTGTCATGCACACAGTGACCAGTCTTTGTCATAAAGGCCTGTAGCTCTTTCAAAGTTGCCATTGGCCTCTTGGTGGCCTCTCTGATCAGTCTCCTCCTTGCTCGGTCATCCAGTTTGGAGGGACGGCCTCATTTAGGCAGGGTCTTGGTGGTACCATACACCTTCCACTTCTTCATTATTGTATTGACTGTGCTCCAAAGGATAATCAAGGCCTTTGAAATATTTTATACCCATCACCTGATCTGGGCCTTTCCACAACTTTATCCCATAGGTCTTTTGAAAGCTTATTGGTGCTCATGGTTGAGTCTTTGCTGTGAAATGCACTACCCAGCAGAGGAAACCTACAGGAAACAACTTACCATCCTTTTATTCTGAAATAATCAAAATCACGACAATTTAACATAGGTGGTGGCCAATTATCTTGATATGTGATTTTTGAAGGTGATTGGTTACACCTGAGTTCATTTACAATTGCAATTACAAGGGGGGGTGGACACATATTATATTTATTATACACCAAGATATTCTCGTTTTGTATTTTTAATTAATTTCCTGAAATTTGTAGAATTTGTTTTTCACTTGGAAGTCGTGGGTTACGATGTGTAAATAAAGGTGGAAACAAGTACAGAAATATTAAAAGTACACCGCCCCCATGCCAAATAAAGAAATAACATCCTCCAGCACGCGGCATCACAGGGGCGCCCGGCATTGCCGTCATGCAGCACATAGAGACAGTATTGGGAGGGAGAGATGCACAATAATTGATTGATTAGTTGCGTAATTAAATAAATAATTGATAATAATCATAAGATAATTAAATTTGTAATTACTTGGCTAATAGCATTGAAACCACCAGTTAAAACACCAGCTAAACCATCAGTCTTTCATCCGAAGCTGTAACCTTTTGAAAATTAATTGAATAACTAATTAATAAAAAATTATATAATTAATTGATTAATTTATTAATCAATAAAATAAAAATATAATAGATTAGAATATAATAGGAAATATAATAGAACTTAATTAATAGATTATAATTAAGTAATCAATTAATCGATTAATCAAAAAACAAAAATACCATTTTTGAAAAAGCTTGCACTCAACATTGTGTCGAAATCTCAGCTTCTTAACTCAAAAGATGGCCAAGATATCGCCCGGAAAACAAGAAAACAAGAAACCGGAGTGAAAACTGAGTACTCCCTTTCAGCACACGTCATTGCCGGACCCCCTTCGGTGCCTGGCGATGACGTGATGCAGCGCCTGGAGATGGAATAGGAAAGGAACGGTGTACAAAAGTCTGATTTAATGCAATTTAATTCCAGGCTATAAGATAACAAAAGGTGAAAATTTTGAAAGGTGGTGTAGACTTTCTATCGGCACTGTATAACAGCAACAACTCCCTCAAACAAAAATCACAACCATCCAATCAAACAAGAACAACAACCCCATAACAATGCAAAACAAAAATTTACAAACTTGAATTACTCAAATACATGAACCACCAGGAACTTGCCTCGAAGAGGACAAATCTCCGTCCCGACCATCACCACGTGGCCGCTGGTCCAGCTGTCCTAAAGTGGAGGGCCGAGGGCTCAGAGCACCCAGAGAAAGATCCCTTGATAAAGCTGAACCCGATGAGCTTGACAGTGAGACGGTGCTGCCATCCAAATCTGCACCGATCCACACACTCAGATCAATTGACATTTCGGGTCTATCAAAACTCAATCAAATAAACACAAGTCCCCTAAACCGACTGTTAAGCGAGATAGACAGGGTGTTCCAAAAAGACCCGGCCAACTCTGGTTGTTCATATATTTAAAACCACAAATGATACAACAATACCCTTTGGTTTATATGATACAGAAACTCGTATAAGGTTTTGTGCACACCATCAATACACTTCAACGTGAACTCCATTTGTCGTGTGCAGGACATAAAGGTGGTACACAAGCTATTGCCATGTTCGGTTCAGCATGTTTGCATCCACCAGTGGACATGCAGCTGTTATCCGAGAATGAAAATCCTGCAGGTTTTCCACCTTGGTGTTGTGGACAAAAACTTTGACAAACTCCCACAGAAAAAAAAGTCAAGGGGGATTATGTCTGGTGATCGTGGGGGCCAGACGGTTGGTCCATCTCAGCCAATCAAGTGACCTGGAAATTCTTCATTCAGAATGGCTCAAATGACAAAGGCCCAAAGAGGGGAGTGCTATCCTGTTGAAAAATGATATCAGGTTGCAGGTCTTCAATCTGTGAGAAGGGAAATCTTTCCAACATGTTCATGTAAATTGTTGGTCACTGTATCCTCCGCAAAGAAAAATGGACCCACCATGCGGCCATGGAGAAGGCCACACCACACATTGACCTTTGGACTGCCACGTATGTGTTCGTTGACCATGTAGAGATTTTCAGAGCCCCAGATCCTCACATTGTGTCTGTTCACCTTCCACGACACATGAAAGCAAGTTTTGTCTGTGAACATTACCTTTTTCAGGTAGTCTTTGTCATCCTCTATGGGACTGAGCATCTACAAATCAAACACCTTGCATTTGGGTCCGCCATTTGATTTGAGTTATTGCAAAGTCTGCACCTTATAGGCATAAAGCTTCAGTATTTTATGGAAAATCTTGTGTACAGTGGCGGTTGGTAGTCCCACTTCTCTGGATGCGCATCAGATCGATTTTCTGGAACTTTGTTTAAATGATTCACACACTTGCTCAACGTCTGCTGCACTTGTGATTGGCAGTTGTCAGAAACAGCAAAGTACGGTCGACCAGTCTCCTTAAATCACTTGTACCACTCTCTGATACTGGTCCATGATGGCGGATTTCTTCCATACCTTGTACTGAAATTACGCTGAACTTGCGTGTCAGATCTCGTCCCGATGAACCATTTGACGCATTATGCTTTCTCCTGTGGAGTCGTTTTACAACCTTTTTTCAAAAAAAACCCTGAAAACCTGAATATAAAGAAACCTTTATGAGTTTCTGCATCATATAAAACAAAGGGTATCGTTGTATATCATTTGTGGTACTAAATATATTAACAACCAAAGTTGTCCAGGTCTTTTTGGAAAACCATGCACTAACCAGTGTGGGTAACGATGATGTTTCACGCACAAGACCTTCACAAAGCAAGAGAGAGAACGATAGATTGACCGAATGTACATATTTACTGTTGTAAAAACCAGAGTTACAACATTGGCTCAGTTCGTGAGTTTAATCGAAATAGATCCCGAGCAATACCTGTAAAGAAAACCAGCGAACATCATATCAATATTCAGCATTCATCTGGATCAGTAATGGGTTTTCAAACGAGCACAAGCAAGCCTCGAACAAAGTAGTTGTACGTACCATCTATTTAAGCACCTCCGTAACATACAGTAAATGTCACAGGAATGATCATTGCGCTGGATGTCCGAATTCTTATAACTGCCGCGCAGTTTTTTTTTTTTTGTATACAAGATCGAGGCTCGTGAAAGAGCGAACATTAATCACACAGAAAGACAAACAGACACATAAAACAAATAACATCGGGAGCGGTAGACAAGATGGGGAGAGAGGGGGAAGGACACAAACACAACATTTGAGAGCAGGGACCGAGAGACATGGAGACATCGAGAGATCTGTGGGAGGGAGAGGGCTTTGGGGGGGAGGCATGTGAAGGGGGGGGAGGCATGTGAAGGGGGGGAGAGTTGACAGAAGTCGCATCGTCACCTGGGTTCAGACTTAGACACAATTTCACGACATTCTCCGCAGCGTTAAAACTACACTACCCCTAGTGGTGAGAAACAAGCTAGCAAGCTATACAGCAGTATAGAAAACTTAAGTTAGCAGATGGTTACATAAAGCAGCAATTCATGTCAATCCCAGCCGTAGCGATCGGGACGGCGAATTTCTCTTCCGGCACGAGTTCAATATGTGTCAGGAGCTTCAGCCGCAAGTCCGAATTCCCCCACGTCGGGATAACCGCCTATCTCAGGTGACGGCGGCGGCGCCTCAATGCCGATTAGGTCGGGCGTGTGCGGGGGCGAGATTGACGGTGAATTCCCTATCAACGGATCCCCCAGGCCAAGTTCCGGCCGAACGGTATCCCCGCACGGAGCAAGATGACGTACCGAAACTGTAGACACTCGTCCATTTGGCAGCAGCACTCAAGTTTGCTCGGGATTGGCTTGGAGGATATGAACCTTGTCGACGAGCGGGTCATATTTACTTTGGCGAACCACGTGTTTGAGGAAAGCCGGTCCGGGCTCAGCTAGCCAGCCCGGCAAAGGTCGGACACCTCCTGAACGGCGCACGGAACGAAACAGACGGTCGTGAGGGGTTTGATTGGCAGCGGTGCACAATAAAGTCCTGATCGAGCTTAACGCCCCATGTACCATCCAGGTCCATCGGTCCAGTCCTAGTCCACGGGACTTAAGGCCCAGAGTAATGGCCTTCCATATAATGCCATTAAATCTTTCCACCTGACCGTTCACCTGAGGCCTGTACTGAGTAGTATAGCTAGAAGCTATGTTTCGCTGGAGCAAAAAGGTTCTCACATCCTGGGACAGAAAAACAGCACCTCGATCGGTGTGCACGTAGGCCGGATTCCCCAACATGGTAAACAAAATCTGCAGACACCGTATAACCGTCACAGTGGACATATCGCTGCACGGGAAAGCAAAAGGGAATCTGGAGAACTCGTCAACTATCGTGAGAAGATAGCGAGAGCTACCCGAAGCCGGTAGGCGAGGGCTAGCAGGTAGACACAAAGCCGGTAGAGGCCCATTGAAGTCCATTGCCAATCTCTCCCATGGCCGAGTAGCCTGGATCAGCGTACCCATCCGGGGGCTGTAGAAACGAGGTTTGAGTTCAGCATAAACGGAACACGTGCAACATAGCTGACAAATGTCCTCAGTAGAGTAGGGCAAATTGCAAATTGCGACTGTGGACATAATGAGCTAAACGTGTCACACCGGGATGACAACGTTTCATGAAGAACACGCAGATCCTCAAAGGAAGTGAGACTCGCACACAGCGCTGGTCGTGATAATGCATCCGCTGCGAGATTATCCCGCCCTGGGCGATACCTGATGGTGCAGCAATAATCTGCTAATTCTATCCTCCATCGAGTGATTTTCTCGTTCTTAATGCGCTGGGCATGGCGCGTGTCATACATGAAAGCGACACTCTGCTGATCAGTAATGATCTCAAAACGTTTGCCAAGCAAATATGGCCTCCAACGCCTAATAGACAACTATGGCGTATGCTTCCTTTTCGACAGACGACTGTCGTTTCTCTGCGGAGGAGAGAGTCCTTGAAAAGAAGGCCACAGGTTGCCCCCCTTGAGAGAGCGTGGCAGCTATCGCGTGGTCCGACGCATCGCTTTCCAAAACAAAGGGCTTGCTTTCATCGATAGACGCCACAGCGGCGCCAGCTATGTCTGACTTCAGGCCATGGAAAGCGACCTTGGCAGCAAGACACATGGGGAACACTTTGCAATCAACAAGAGGATGAAGCTTCTCAGAAAAATTTTGGACCCACTGTGAATAATGTGCAAATAGCCCGAGAGCACGCTTCAAGGAAGCAAGATCATGTGGCGGGGCCATGTCGAGCAAGGGTCGCAGTCGCTCCTTGTCTGGGGTGATCGTGCCTTGGGTCACGGTGTACCCCAGGAGATCTATCGTTCGAGCGGAATAGTGACATTTAGCCTCGTTCAGAGTCAGGCGGTACTTGCGCGCAACCTCGAGGAAGCGCTGCAGATTAGCATCATGATAAGCTTGATCGTACCCACAAACCATTAGATTGTCTAGGTAAACAAAGACATCTGTTAAGTGTTCCTTCGCAATGATGCCATATATGGCCCTTTGAAGGCATGAACCCCATTTGTGACCCCAAAAGGCAAACTAGTGAACTGGTACAACCTCTGTCCGGATTCAAACCCGGTGTAGATGCGATCAGCCTCCGCAATTGGAATCTGATGATATGCGCTGCGGAGATCTAAAGTGCTGTATACTGAGTACTGTGCCACCTGACGAACCAGGGAATCCAATCCCGGGAGTGGGTAGGCGTCCAATTCCGTAAACCGATTATTCGTCTGTGAGTAGTCGATTACCAAGCGCTTGCGATGATTTTCTGTCTGGACTACCAAAACTTGAGCTCTCCAAGGCGATCGACTAGGTTAGATTATGCCCTCCTTTAGGAGTCGACTAGTCTCCTCAGCAATAAATTGCGTGTCAGCACGTGAGTAGCATCGCAATTTAACGGCAACCAGAGTGCAGTCAGGAGTCAAATTGGGAAACAGCGACAGGGGTTCAATTTACATCCCGGCCAGAGCACACACAGAAAGTGTTGTCACCACCAAATTCCATTTCTAACCGACAATGACGGAGAAAATCGTGTCCCAGCAATACTTCGGCACATAACGTTAGTAAGACCATTAAATGCACATCCGGAAACATTCGGCCATTCATCACTGGCTTCAGTCGGCATTCCCTTTCCGTACACAGCCAAAGAGCTTGGGAAGCCATTAAAATCCGGCGTGTTGTCCCAAGAATCGGCCAGCCATGCTTCTGGACGAGTCGCTTGTCAACATAGCTATCAGTAGAGATCGTGTCGATCAAGGCGTTTGCCATCTGTCCCTCAATCATAACTGGAATAACAGCGTAGGACAGTCCAGACGGCCCGGTAATTGCCGAGTCACCCAGAGGGGGCGATCGAGCCACGCGCTTGGGCCCGACGCGGGCCAGCGTCGAGCGTGGAGCCTATCGAGCCCCAGGCGATGAAAGGATCCCAGTCAAGGTCGCTCGAGGCGCCGATTGTCTCTCTGTCGGCGAGATGATCCTAGTCAAGGTCGCATCAGCCGCGCGAGGCCCGCGCGGGGAGGTGATCCCGGTCAAGGCCGCACGGGGTGCCGATTGTGCCTCGGGCGGTGAGAGAATCACGGACAATGTCGAGCGAGTTCGCCAGCCTCGTGACGAGCGGCATACCTTTGCAAATGTTACAACAGTTATTAATTGTTGTAAAAACCAGAGTTACAACATTGGCTCAGTTCGTGAGTTTAATCGAAATCGATCCCTCGCAATACCTGCAAAGAAAACCAGTGAACATCATATCAATATCCAGCATTCATCTGGATCAGTAATGGGTTGACAAACGAGCACAAGCAAGCCTCGAACAAAGTGGTTGTACGTACCATCTATTTAAGCACCGACGTAACATACAGTAAATGTCACAGGAATGATCATTGCGCTGGATGTCCAAATTCTTATAACTGCCGCGCAGTGGACAGAAGTCGCATTGTCACCTGGGTTCAGACTTAGACACAATTTCACGACATTTACTGTGGCCAGCAGATATCAAGTACGGCAGCATGTTTTCTACTTCAGTGAGGTGCTGTTCCCACTAGGCAGATCTCTCAACTTCCACATACCTTTTAGTAGGAGGACCCTGTTGATGTACATAAACCAAAGCCTGGCCATAAATAAGGGAACTATGGCGGACAATATCTCTCATAGTCTTCATGTTTTGGACAGTTTTATTCATACTTGCTCTTCAATATTTCACTTATCTTGGGCAAATTTTGGATCTTTAGCAATGATGACATTTATAATTTGTTACGGCCTGAAGCACACTAAGCCAAGCCTTCAATCACACTGTCTTTATTTATGGATTGTCAGACGAAAAATCTCCTCCTACACATAAAACAAAGAAGGGAGAAGAGGGAAAAACCACAGTAGGCCAGTCCAAGAATAGGCAGGTCCAAGAGTAGGCAGGTCCAAGAGTAGGCCCAGCAGTAGGCCCCAAGGCAGGCCCAGCAGTAGGCCCAGCAATAGGCCCCAGGGCAGGCCCAGCACGAGAGGGTAGGAGGAGGCAAGTCCCCGAGTAGGCCCCAAGGCAGGCCCAGCAGTAGGCCCCAGGGCAGGCCCAGTTGTAGGCCCCAGTGCAGGCCCAGCACGAGAGGGTAGGAGGAGGCAAGTCCACGAGTAGGCCCCAAGGCAGGCCCAGCAGTCGGCCCCAGTGCAGGCCCAGCACGAGAGGGTAGGAGTAGGCAAGTCCACGAGTAGGCCCCAAGGCAGTAGAGGTACGGCAGCAAGAGTTCGATCAGTCACCCTTCAGGTGGAGAGGCGGCTGCAGGGGGTTGATCCGGCATACCCTTCAGGTGAAGAGATTGCAGCTGGAAACTCTACAACACGTGCAAAGGCACTCCGCCATGAGCCCTCCTCCATAATGGCCACTCTCTCCTCTGAATCACCTTCCTGGCCCCTCCCCTGCCCCGCAGCCAATCATAGGCTTTAAACACATGGACCTAACCACTTGGTCTAACTCACTGGGGGGTGGGGGGGAAGGAAGAAGAAAAAGGCCACAGACCGTAACACCTCCCCCCCCTTAAAGAAGAAAATTTTACCCCAAGAAAAGTTTTCTTTTACAAAGGCAGGTTAGTCTTAACCCAGCATAAACAGTGCAATGAACAAACAGCCACCTCTCATTGTGACATTTACAGGCATCATGGCTAATATGCAGGGGCATGAAAAATATCTTGAGCTCGAGATAGAGCATCTGCAATGACATTATCTTGACCCAAAATATGAACAATTTTCAAGAGGTACAGTTGTACTAAAAGCCCCCATCGGTTCCCTCTCAGGGGCTTGCAGAGCAACATTGTCTAATTCGCTAGAGTCATTATCTTGATGCTTTATATGACCGACCAATTGGCCGGCCAAGGTCAGCCTCACGCTCATAGTACCTTTTAAGCATATTAACATGGCACACCCGGCGGGGTTTCCGTCTGTCATGGATCCGCACCACGTCGTTCACCTCACCCAGCTTTTTTTCGACCAGGTAGGGACCGCTAAACTTCGCCATTTTGGGCTCCCTAGGCAGAGGTAGTAAAACTAGCACTTTGTCTCCAGGCCTAAAGTTACAAGCTGTCGCATTCAGGTCAAAACGGGCCTTCATTACTCGCCGAGATACTCTCAAATGTTCCGTGGCGACATTGCAGGCGGTGGCAAGTCTTTCCCGGAAAGTACATACGTAGTCCCGAAGGTTAGGGTTCTCAGTCTCTTCGAGGAATCTCTTTCACTACTGGGAAAACACAAACCCTATCGACAGCCAAATCATTTCCGAATACGAAGCTAATACCCTCTATGGGGAGAGTGGGGACTATTCCTACCATCACGGGTCCTGTGACCAAATCAGACTTCCTGTTCACCCTATGTAAGGGGACTGGGACATAACGACCTGCAATGCCCTGGATTAAGGCACTCGCTTTCCCTGAACTACTAGAAGTCAATGGTAAAATATTAGACACCATCAACGACTGGGCTGCCCTAGTATCCCTCAGAATAACTACGGACTTGACTTTCCCGTCCCAAGACACTTGGCCCTTTGACACAAAGGGTATATAACGGTCCTGTACGGAGCTCGTAAAGTCCGCAGTATCCTCAGCCTTAACTGAAAAGGCACGATCATGGTGGCTGTCCACTTTGGTTCAGACCAATGCAATAGGTCTAACGGAGTCTCCCTGCTTCTCCTCCCTTTGCAATTTCCAACAATTCGACTTCAGATGTCCCCTCTGTTTACAGTAATAACACGTGGGGGCCGGTCCCCGGCGAGATGCCTGACTCGACCACTCAAACTGTCTACCCAGAGACGGCCGCACCAATGGACCCCTATGGTCTGTCCACTCCCCCTCTGACCGGTCCTCACTAACCCCCTTCTTGTTATCCCAGGTCGTACCATAATGAGGAAAACCAAGGCCTCTCTTATGGGTAAGTTCATAATCATCTGCACCAACACCAGCTTTTTTCAACACACCAACCTTATGATCCCGTAAGGTGTGTCCTAATCTCCAAGGGGATACTGTTCCCTAAACTCTTCCATCAAGATAACCTCCCTGAGATTACCATAGGTCCTATCCACTTGCAGAGAAGGATACCACCGATCAAAACTCATTTCCTTCTCCCTCGCAAATTCAACAAATGGCTGCCCAGCCTGTCTTTTTAAGGTTCGGAACTTCTGCCGGTATGCTTCCGGAACTTGCTCATAGGCTGACAACACAGCGATTTTAACAGCCTCATAATTCTCCGACTGATCCTCCGACAGAGCTGAATACACTTCCTGGGCTCTCCCGACGAACCCACTTTGTAGTAACAGGGTCCAGTATTGTACGGGCCACTAAAGACATTTTGCTATCTTTTCAAAAGACAGAAAAAACGTTTCCACCTCCTCCTCGTTAAACTTGCGAACAGGCCTAATGTTCCGAGCCACATCAAAGGAACGGGGGAGATCATTTTGACCCCCACCTGAATCGATGGAAACCAGTTGGGCCTATCCCACCTGAATTTCTAATTTTCTTAACTCAAACTCTCGTTGCCGTTCTTCTTTTTCTCTTTCAAACTCTTTGCTTTTATTCTTTTTCTCTTTCAAACTCTCATTGCCTTTCTTTGTCTTCTAACTTTAGTCGGAGCTGTCTTTCTTCTGATTCTATGCGGGCTAACTCCAAGGCTTCACTCCTCAATTTTACCCACGGTTCTAAACGCATGCGACTGACAATAGCCGAAACAATCTCCGCCTTTTTCATACCAGATGTCCCACTAACCCTGAGATGATCAGCTACAGCTCATAACTCTACCTTACGTAACAGTTCTACATCTTGCACCGATAGCCCCTTCTTCTCCACAAATTCCTTCACTACAAAATCCATCTCCTCAGCCATGGTGTACGACTACAGTAAAAATAGAAGTATCAGCACCGTAAACAAGTCAAATTATCTGCCAATGAGAAAACTTACTATTGCGAAAAAAACAAAAATCCAAGACAGGTATCATATAATCCAGATCCCGGACGAGCCCCCATTTTGTTACGGCCTGAAGCATACCAAGCCAAGCCTTCACTCACACTGTCTTTATTTATGAATTATCATACGAAAAAATCTCCTTCTGCACATAAAACAAAGAAGGGAGAAGAGAGGGAAAAACCAGAGTAGGCCAGTCCAATAATTATAGGCCAGTCCAATAGTAGGCAGGTCCAAGAGTAGGCAGGTCCAAGAGTGGCCACCAAGGCAGGCCCAGCAGTAGGCCCCAAGGCAGGCCCAGCAGTAGGCCCCAAAGCAGTCCCAGCGGTAGGCCCCAGGGCAGGCCCAGCGGTAGGCCCCAGTGCAGGCCCCGCATGAGAGGGTCGGAGTAGGCAAGTCCACGAGTAGGCCCCAAGGCAGGCCCAGCAGTAGGCCCTAGAGCAGGCCCAATGGTAGGCCCCAGTGCAGGCCCAGCACGAGAGGGTAGGAGTAAGCAAGTCCACGAGTAGGCCCCAAGGCAGTCGAGGTACGGCAGCAAGAGTTCGATCAGTCACCCTTCAAGTAGAGAGGCGGCTGCAGGGGGTTGATCCGGCATACCCTTCAGGTGGAGAGATTGCAGCTGGAAACTCCACAACACCCGCAAAGGCACTCTGCCATGAGCCCTCCTCAAAAATGGCCACTCTCTCCTTTGAATCACCTTCCTGGCCCCTCCCCTGCCCCACAGCCAATCATAGGCTTTATACACATGGACCAAACCACTTGGTCTAACTCACAGGGGGGTGGGGGGTGGGGGGGGGGGGGGGAGAAGGAAGAAGAAAAAGGTCACAGACCGTAACAAATATGCATGAAGTAATCATAACAACAACACAACAACATGCATTTTAAAGGCCATTTTCCCTGCTAGAGCGGGGGTTAGCCTTGCGGTCCCCATGACAATCTTCTCCATTTTGCCCTATTTTCTGCATCTTTAGTTGTTAACCCCCTTGCCCGCATTTCTTCTTCCACCATCTTTAGCCAAGTCTTTCTCGGTCTTCCCCGTCCTCTGCTTCCTTCTACATTCATTTCCATCACTCTTCTCAACCAGTCACTTTCATCCTTCCTCAACACATGACCAAACCATCTCAACCTGTTCCTCTTCACAGCATCAATCACAGGCTCTATTCCCATCATCTTTCGCAATTCATCATTTGTCTTCCTCTCTCTCAACGATAGTCCGCACATCCGTCGAACCATTCGCATTTCCACCCTTTCCAACCTTCGTTGCTGCTCTACGTTCATTACCCATGTCTCGCTCCCATAAATCATAACACTTCTCACACATGCAGCATACACCTTTCCCTTCAGCTTCAACGACACTCCCCTCATCATCAGCACGCCACTCAGTTCCCGAAACTTCTTCCATGCACATCTCACTCGAGCAACCGTTGCCGAGTCTGATCCACCTTCTCCATTCAGCATGTCTCCGAGGTAGCAAAATGTTTTCACACCTTCCAGCTTCACGCCGTCTCCAAGATCCAACTCAACATTTCCTCCATCTGCAGCTCCCTATGTGCACACCTTACATTTGAATGTAGCTGCCACACTGGTTAATGACGCTCTCAGACCACTACATTTTTGATGAACCCACTCAGCACACATTGTACATTGAATGGAGTTCACTCCGACACCCTTCCTACACACAGCACAGGGCCACTTCCCAGGTCTTTCCACCTCACCACATGCTTTACCACTTGCCATCATCTTCGTCTTTCCGATATTCACCTTCAGACCTTTTGTCTCCATACATTCCTTCCACGTGTTCATCTTTTCCTTCAGTCCATCCATACTTTCCGCAATCAACACGAGATCATCTGCATACAACAACTCCCACGGTAAACCCTCCTTTACGTTCTGAGCCAGCACCTCCATCACAGCTACAAATAGTAGTGGACTTAGTACCGACCCCTGATGCACTCCCACCTTCACCTCAAACTCACCACTGTTCCCGTCCTTCGTCCTTACAGCTGTGCGCGCTCTTTTGTACATTGCCATCACTACTCTGATCAACCATTCCTCCACTCCTAACTTCCTCAATGCCCATGTCAATACTTTGCGTGGTACCCTATCGAAGGCTTTCTCCAGATCAACAAACCCAAGAAACAACTTCTTCCTCTTCTCCATGTACTTCTCCTGCAACTGCCTCACAATGAAAAGCGCGTCTGTCGTTCCTCTTCCTGGCATGAATCCAAACTGCATTTCGTCGATCTTCACTTTCTTCCTTATCCGCCTCTCCAACACCCTTTCCAATACCTTCATTCCATGCTGCAATAACTTTATCGCTCGGTACGAGCCACACTCCAGAGGGTCACCTTTCCCCTTGTATAGAGGGACGAGGGTACTCAGTTCCCAATCCACTGGAATGCGGCCTTCTTTCACCACCAGGTTACAGATCTCTGTCATTCTCTTCACACCCCAACTTCCTGCTGCCTTCAACATATCTCCCACAACTCCCGTCGGCCCTCCCGCTTTTCTACCCTTCATTGCTTTTATCGCTTCCTCAACTTCCTTCTCAGTTATCTTCTCTGCCGGTCCTAAAACAGGGTTACTCTCTATGTTGCCAACCCATTCATTCTCTGTATTCAACAGCATTTCCATATATCTTTTCCATCTTCCTTTAATTCCATCTGGGTCGACAACGATTTGTCCCACTTCATCCTTCAAGCAACTCACCCCCATCACATCACACCTCTCTTTCGCTATCTGCTTTGCAATCCTGAATACTGCTTTCTGACCCTCTTCCGAATCCAAGCGTTCTCCGAACATTTTCCGACATGCCTCCTGCGCCTTTGCTACCTCTTTCTTTGCAGCCTTCCTGGCTGCCTTATAACTTTCGTGCTCTGCTGTTTCTGCTCCCGTACCCTTCGCCTTCTGCCACTCCTTGAACTTCTTCCTCTTCTCGTCAATCCTCTTTCCAACTTCATCATCCCACCACCATGTTTCCGAGTGCCTCGGTGGTCCTTTTGTCCATCCACATACCTCACCAACGGCTCCCAACAGACTAGCTTTCATCGACATCCAACCACTTTCAAGCTCAACCACATCAGCCTCTACCCTACTCAGCCTCTCTTTTAATGCCTCCCTTACTGTCACCTCTTTCAACCTCAACACCTTCATTCTCGGTTGGTACTTCACCCGCCGAGCTCTCCTCGTACCTTTCACCCTTACGTCACAGACAACCAAGTGGTGCTGTGAAACAGCCTCCTCCCCCGGGATCACCTTTGTGTCCGGAGGTGCCCCCTATCTCGCCTACGCACCATTAGGTAGTCAACGGTTGTCGTCGACCCACCTGACGTGTATGTAACAAGCTTATTATCCTCTTTCTGGAACTGAGTATTACAAATCAACAAATCAGCTCCATCAGCAAACTCCAAAATCCTTTCACCTTCTCCATTTCTCACACCATATCCGTAACCCCCATGAACTCCGTCAAAACCATCCATACTCCTTCCCACATGTCCATTTAGGTCTCCTCCTACCACAACAACTTCCCCATCTTTCACGTTTTCCATCAGCTTCTCTATCGCACACCAGAACTTGTCCTTTTCTTCATCGCTTCGACCAACCTACGGAGCATATCCCGAGATGACGTTCACCAAGAGCTTTCCAATCATCATTTTCACCATCATCAACCGATCACTCACTCTAGTCACACTCACCACACTGTCTACAAACTCCTCAGAAAACAGGACACCAACACCATTCACGCCCTCCAGGCACCCTTGCCACACAAACTTGTATTTCTGTCCCTGCCTACCCTTCACCATTCTCACACCACTTCCCTTCCATCTCGTCTCTTGCACACAACATATGTCCACTCTTCTTCTGACCAATACTTCCACCACTTCTCCTGATCTCCCTGTCATTGTCCCTACATTCCATGTCCCAAACCTCAGAAACCGATCTCCACTTCGGGCTGTACCCTGCCCATATGTAGTTGTAATTGTCATGGTTCCCTTTTTTGAGGCAATGTTTTTATGGCCGGATGCCCTTCCTGACGCCAACCCTCTTAGTCGTCTCTTACGACACGCAGGGATACGGTGTACCTATTCTTATCCAGGGTACACACCGGGAAACGTTTAAAACATGGAAATTCTGGGGGATGGGGGGGGGGGGGCGGCGTCAAGGGAAAGATAAAATGAAAATAAACCCCTTCAGCCGGCACTTAGCTTGGCGTCCCAAAGAGTACTTTCAGGAGCTTGGCGGCTGTTGAAACTGGGGTAGCCACTCATGTGGGAAGTGGTCCAAAATGGCGGTGTAGAACACCGCGCGTCGAAGACAAAACAAGCGTGAGGCGAGCAGATTAGACGACCTCCTTTCGATTCTCTACTGTCAAGTCCAATGTGGCCTTCAGCTTCCAAGAGCCCAGCAGTTGTCCAAAACCTCGTGTGGGGAAATGTGGTATCTGTCCGTCGTCTTGTCCACCGTCCACACGCGGCTCCAAGCTCCAGCGCGAGGAAGCCCTCCGTCCGCCCGCCTGAGTTGCTTGGTGAAGGCAAGAAGAAGAAGGCAAGAAGGCAAGGCTTCTTGCCTTGGCATCTCGCAGCATGGCACCTCACACCTTGAAATCTTGCAGCATTGTATCTCGCTGATACAATCTGATACAATCATGAAGTAATCATACATAAGCAATAATTCATACAGTGCCTTCAGAAAGAATTCACCCCCTTTAACTTTTTTCACATTTTGTTGTTACAGCCTGAATTTCAAATCGATTATATTGACGTTTTTTTTGTCACTGATCTACACATAATAAATACCCCAAAATGTCAAATTGCACTTTTTAAAGAATTTTTTACAAAATAATTAGAAACGAAAAGCTGAAATGTCTTGAGTAAATAAGTCTGCAACCTGCTTGCTATACAACAACAGGCATTTTAAGGCCATTTTCCCTGCCAGAGCGGGGGTTAGCCTTGCGGTCCCCATGACAATCTTCTCCATTTTGCCCTATTTTCTGCATCTCCCCTTGTTACTACCGTTGCCCGCATTTCTTCTTCGACCATCTTTAGCCAAGTCTTTCTCGGTCTTCCCCGTCCTCTACTTCCTTCTACATTCATTTCCATCACTCTTCTCAACCAGTTACTTTCATACTTCCTCAACACATGACCAAACCATCTCAACCTGTTTCTCTTCACGGCATCCATCACAGGCTCTATTCCCATCATCTTTCGCAATTCATCATTTGTCTTCCTCTCTCTCAACGATACTCCGCACATCCACCGAACCATTCGCATTTCGGTGGATGTGTGGAGTATCGTTGAGAGAGGAAGACAATTCAAGATCATTCATGCAACCTGCTTGCTATGGCACACTAAATTGAGCTCAGGTGCATCCAATTTCCTTTGATCATCCTTGAGGTGTCTCTACAACTTGTTTGGAATCCACCTGTGACCAATTCAATTGATTGGACATGATTTCGAAAGAAACTCACCTTTCAACACAAGTTGACATCGTTTCCACAGTTGACAGTTCATGTCAGAGCAGAAATTCTACCATGTCGAAGCTGTAATCACTGCCAAATGCGCTTATACGAAGTATTGACTCAGTGGGTTGAATACTTGTGTAAATTAGATATTTCTGCATTTAATTTTTAATAATTTTGTAAAAATGTATAAATAAAAAAAATTCCACTCACATTATGTGGTGTTAAGTGTAGATCAGTGACAAAAACAAAACAAAATCTAATCTATTTTAAATACAGGCTGTAACAAAACAAAACGTGAAAAAGGTCAAGGGGTGTGAATACTTTCTCACGTCACTGTATATAATGAAGAGCAGTAACATTTTCTGGAAATTGTTTATTTTCCATTTTTGATGGCTACCCTTCTGAAATTAATAATAGTACCCAAAATAAATTCTGTGGAAAATTTTGTGCTTTTGTCTATCATGTAATGGTATTTCCTATAAGCCACCTCACTAAAATGGAATTTGGGGTGAGGGAGGGGGGAGGGGTAGAAATTCCACCTTTTGTATCCGTTACGATCATCTTCATTGTTATGTCAATTTGCAGACTCCCAAACTTGTTTCTCTATTTCTGGGTTAAGCGTTATGCAAATCCTCCTTGCAAGGACTTGCCTAACAATGGAAAACCCATGGAGCACATCACCTGTTTTTGTGCAAAAAAAGTCCGGGTCATGGTGGTATTTCAAACGCGTGGAGAGATTGTGACACAAAGAGCGTAGGCAACGCCACACTGCCAGCTCCTGATCATTCATCTCCTCACGCCCACAAGCGGAACTGACCAGCATCAACAATCCCTGCAATGAGGCACAACCACCAAAAACTCAATCATCGTGCCACGGCGGCGTGAACCGGTGCCAATAATTTGCATTGGAGATCAAAGAATAAATATGAGGCAACATTACAGAAGGTCATCTTATATTTCTTGGTATTTCTATGCATATATGTTTTACCATTGTAGAACAATAGCACTTTTGTGTTCAGTCCCCTCTTCCCAATTTTCAATGAGCACAAGTATTACATCAAATAACTGACAGGTGTTTCTTGGTGCTCCGGCATTTCTTGTTTTTTGTTTTAGTTTGACAACAAGGTCAAGGCTCGTGCAAGAGCTAACACATAAAACAAAAAAACATAAACACAAGCAGAAACACACATGAAACATAAAAAAGGGAGCGGGAGACAAGAGGGGGAGAATGAGGGAAGCACAACAATAGTGGAGAACAGGGACATCGGGAAATCTGTGGAAGGGAGAAGACTGAGGCGGGGTAAACGGGATAAACAGGATGGACACCACATGGACTTTCAGGAAGGAAAATGGGGTTTGAAAAAGTTGGATTTGGGGTGTATTAATGGGGGTAGAAAAGATCAAGGTTTTGGATGGGGGGAGATAAGAGATGGTGGTGAAAAGCTGTTTTGAAGACCTGGAGGGAGGAGAGGGTTTGAAGAGTGTGGGAGTTTGTTCCAGATGTGGAAGAAAAGAGGAATGAAAGAGTGAAGATGAGCAGAGTCTCCATTTTGGTAGTTTCACCAGAAGAGGGTTTCTGGCAGAACCTGCGTCCTGCAAGAATATTTGGGGGACAGAGGACAAAGAGCAGGGGGAGCAAGGCCGGAGAGGAGTCGGTAGAAGACAGAAGACCACCAACCTGCAAGTGAAAGACCCTCAGAGTCAGCTTCATCATGGGAGATACCAATGATTCTAAGAGGCAGGAGCACCAGCCCAGAGGGGAGAGCAGTATTCCATTGAGCTGTGGATTAAAGCCTTGTATTTGGTGAGGAGCTCAGGTGTGCCAAGGAAGGACTTCGCATGACGGAGGACGCCCAGTCGGCGACTGGCTTTGGAGGCTAGCTTGGAAATGTGGTTTTCCCAGGAAAGATCATGGCAGATAGTGAGACCTAAAAGCTTGAGTGACAGAACTTCTTTGAGAGTATTGTTGAGAAAGTAAATGGCAGGGTTTTCCAGACGGCCTTTTTGGAGAGACAAAGTAAGAGTGTGAGATTTGTCTAGAGATTTTCAAGTCAGAGATACGTTTGAACACTTTAGAGGATGGGTGGAATGAAGGTCAGTTTAGAGACTGGAGAAAGGAAGAACTGTAAGAGATTGCACTTTTTGAATCGGAATGATGTAAAGAGCGATTTTAAGACAGCATTTTGAAAAGGAAGAAGAGTGAGTTTAATAGAAGAGTGTGCAACATGGGAGAAAGATGTTTAAACATTTTAAAACAAAACCGTGAACACTGTCTGGGTAGTCACTGCAATGAGGGCCGAGAGGCTGAGGGGATGATGATTGCAGAACAGGTTCAGAATGAGGAACATAAAAATAAGATTAACAAGCCAGGTGAAGCAGAGAACAAAGGAAGGTGGAGGGTTTATATGAGCACTTTGTTTGTGGCAACCTCCTTTTTATTTTCTTTATTGATACTATTCTTTTTCTTAAAGGTTAGGTGAAAGCAAATTTGAGTAAAAAAGAGAAAGGTTGAAAGATCGTGAAGGAGTATGGTGAATTACTTTATGAACAGAATGGGGATAGAAAGGTGACATTGGCTGGAAAAGATTGGGATGGAGGAAAGAGAATAGGAGGAGCGACAACACGTCATCACAGGGTGGGGAGTGGGATGGGGCGGTGGGGGGGGAGGAGGTTATGAGGTGAGAAGGAAATGTTTTTTTTATTTTTTATTTTTTGTATTAAACATTAAACAAAGGGTAAAAAGTTTGAAGGAAGAAAGGAGTGAAAAAAAAGGTCCAACAATATAAATTACGTATGTGGACACACGACTAACGAGGGAACTGGGTAGGCCTCAAAACATATGGTTCGAAAAATCCGACTCAAACACAAATTTGCACGAATACTATAGCATGATATTTCAAAAAGTTGTGGATGACTTTTGATAAAACTAGGTGGACGAGTTGGGTAAGAAAGAAGGACAAGCCAATTAGATTTTAGTTCAGGTCCGAATCCAGATCTGGCTGATCAGTGGGATACAAAATGTGAACTGTTTGGCTTGGTGGAGGTATGCGCTCCACCGGTGCCGCCATTCTAGTATCATTAATTGTATTGAATATTGTATCATTAAATACTTGCAACTATAAAGAAAGGGTACCTGGAATAAAGTTGTCATCTATTGATTAATTATTTATCGTTGCATAAAGGCAGTGGAAACACCTTCCCTGCCTCCCTCCCTCCCACCCTCACTCTTTGGGCCATGAGCTGATCAATTGAAATGTTGCCAGAAATGGACTTCTGTGAAAACCTTCTGGGACTAAAGTGGAATATGGCGATTCCTAATGTTTCAGACTTGCTGAATTCCATGGTGCAGATCCACACACGATATTCCATTGCAAAAGGAGCAAAAAGGGGCAATTTCCAATCAGGCCCTTCTTCGAACCTCAGATGAGGGTTTCCACACGGGACAAAATTTCACATGTTTTATTCACCACAGCAGTTGTTCCCCTGATGTTTCAGGCCTGATGAATACTGTTGCGAATATGGAATTTGGCCTCCATATCCGCTTGTAAATATTCCCCTATTTTCTCCAATACTCCCCAACTTTCCCCAGTCCCCCATTCCCTAGTCCCATTGCATGTAAATAACAATCAGTAGAGCCGACCTTCCCCTTATTCCCCCATTAAATGTCGTGCCCAGGTCCACCGCACCACACGTAGACAACTTTCGGACATCTTCCTAGTTATTCTTAATCTATGTCAGTTAAGGCCTCGTTTCCATTAATTATGACTCTTCGTTGCACCAGAATGTGATTATATGGCACCAGTAGTGAGTTTAGGACCTTCCCATACCTCCTCCCATCTTCTTCCCCAAACAACAACAACAACAACAACTACAGCTACAACAACAACAACAACAACTACAACAACGGCGCGCGCGGGGAGTGTGCGTCCTCCCTCCGGCTCGGTTAGCCGCCATTATCCATGCGCCCCACGGGGTTACCACGAAGGGGCTGGCTGTCAGCTCCTCGTCAAGGGCGGAGCCTGGTAAACCCCCCCCGCACCCAATAAGAAGGGCGGACCGATTCCATCTGGGCGGAGCTAACGAGCCGAGGGCGTGTCACTCCCCGCCGGATATACGCAGCCGCTTGCCGGACGTGACGTGAGATGCGCCCCGAGCTTGGAAGGACAAGACGCCACCCTCCCGAGCGCTGAGCGACCTCCCCGGCATCTCCACCAAAGTCGCGACCCACGAGCGCTGAGCGACCTCCCCGCATCTGCTGGACACCACCGTACGTGATTCTGTCCCGGAGCCAGGTGCACCTGAGCCATCGACTGCCGCTTTCCTTGCCATCAAATCCCGTGTGAGTCAGCGTTGTCCCGTTTATCTGTGGTCTGTCTAGGGTTAATATAAGGTTGTGTCTAAGTGCCCACCTTCCTATGTTTCCCTCTTGTCCCTGTAATCTAACCTTTTCCGCCTTAATATAACCTCCTCCGGAGGTCTTGAGAACTGAACCCCTGGTGTCGTATTGTGTCATTATAACCCAGCCGGGTGTCTTCTCTTTCCTATTGAGCCAGCGTAGCGCGATTAGTCAACATTCGGGCACAATCGGGTAACTTGTACGGATACGGCGGCCATCCCGCTCGGCCCACCATACCATCAAAGTCGTATCTGTAACAATTGGTGTCGGGAGTGAGATTCGAGGCCCGACCAAATTTTGAAGAAAAAAAAAAACGAATAGAGGAAAAAAAAAAAAATTTGGTCAAAATTTGGAGCGGCCGAAATTTGTATTTGTTTTACGAAACTCGAATTTTGCAAGTCGCGCTATGGCGGATCAAGACGGCTGGGGTCCGGTAGGGGAGAGTGAAGCAGGGTCGATCCAGGACCAAAATGAGGGACAGGAGGAGAGCGAAGCAGTGAGGGCGGCAGGTTCGCAAAATAGCGTGGTCGCGCACGTGGGTGTAGCGGCACCAAATTTAGCCGCGGCCGTGGTCGCGGTAGCCGAACCCGAGATGCCAATGAATTGGAACCTGTTTATGAAACAGATGATGGCCTTTATGGTAAAAACAGACGATAATTTCAAAGGGATGGGAAACCAAATGGGGGTAATGAGGGACGAAGCGAGGGGTACCAGTGAGGGGTTAGACAATAATTTTGAGGAGTTAGACAAGAAATTTGGGAGGTTAGACAATAATTTTGAGGAGTTAGACAAGAAATTTGGGAGGTTAGACAATAATTTTGAGGGGTTAGACAACGGGATAAAAGAAGTGAAAAATGGGTTAATGGGGGTAGAAAATAGAATGGCTGCCCAGGAGAATCAGATAGAGGGAGTGAAAAATGGGTTAGAGGGGTTAGAAAACAGTATGGAAGGCAAATTGAGGGACATGAGGGACCAAGCGGAAAGGGAAGTTAAACAAATGGAGCAGCAGATAGAGGGGGTCAGAATGGGGGTAGAAACCAAACTGGATGCTCACAGGGAGGAAATGGAGCAGATGAGGGTGGCATCTGGGCAGGAGATGCAAGTGATGGGAGAGGAGATCAGAAGAGGAGTGAGTGAGGAGGTCGGAGGAGTGCGCGAGGAGGTGAGGCACTGTAAGGAGCGCATGGAGAAAGAGGTGAGAAAGGGGACTGTAAAATTGCAAGGTGGTATAGAGGAGTTGACGCTGGGAGTAGAACAACTGACAGTGGGACAAAAGGAGTTGGGGGACCAGGTAAAGAAGAACACAGCGGTAATAGAGGGTTTAAAATCGACACAGAAGGAGATGAAAAAGGACGTAGGGGTAATTAAAAAAGAGTGTCAGACGGTACATGAGGACCTGACGAGGAAAATGGACAAGGTGGTAGAGGTAATGGAGGTTAAAGAGCGGGAGGTGCGGGAGCACATAGAAAAAAATAAAGTGGAGTTAGAGGAAGAACTTAAAGGGGCGCACGAAGAGATGAAGGAGATGAAGCAAAAATTAGAAGAAGTGGAAGAAGGGGTGAGCGAAATTAAAAAGCGACGGAGAGAGGATAAGAAAGAGATAAAAGAGGAGGTAAAAGAATTGGTCCAGAGTCTGTGTTCGGATCGTGATGATGTGCTCATTAACCGGATGAGGGATTCGCAGGTGATGGAGGAGAAGCGAAGAGAAAGAGGACCCGGTGTAAGTGGTGACCAATATGGTCGTGCGTATGATGCGCCAGGTGATTTAATAAGCTTGGGGGTCGAGATAGACCCGGATGTTCGTGAGAGGCCAAGAGTGAGGTGTATGGCTGGTCCGGAGGGTATGGAACGAGAGGTGCGAGGTGTGGGTGAGCAAGGTTGTGGTGGTGGTGGTATGGAATGGGTAGCGGGTTGCGGAGGTGTGACCCATGCATCGACACCAACAGGGGTAGTTGTTGGAGGGACCGGGGAGGCACGAGAGCCCCTTGGGGGTAGTGTACTGTGGGGGCCCGGCCGGTTCGGCCCCGCGCTGACCCCACAAGGGGCGACGCACGGGGTCCGGCAGGCGGGCAACGACTCACATACGAGGTGGTCCCACAAGGTCCCACTCGCGCCGTATGACGGCAAGAGTGATCTACGCGCGTACCTGGCGCAGTTCGACTGTGTGTGTAAGGGCAACGGTTGGGGTGAGGACGAAGGTGGAGTACACCTGGTGGCCGCATTGCGCGGCGCGGCGGCGGAGGTGCTGACGGCATTACCAGCGGGTGCTCTCACCCTGCCAGCCCTCCGCGACGCCCTAATTAATCGATTCGGCATAGAACAGCAGAGCGAGCTTGTTAAAGCTCAGCTTGCGCTGCGAAAACGCAAGCCCCAGGAAGCCATCGGGGAACTTGCCCACGACATTCGCCGCGCGGTGGGGATCGCACATGCTAGCATGGCAGCGGATTCCCGGGAAAGCCTGGCGCTGGACCATTTTATCCAGGCCCTCCCGGATATTGAGCTCCGGCAACAGCTCGCCATGTGGCGCCCGCAGACTCTGAGCCAGGCGGCTGACGCTGCGGCCCGTTGGGAAGCAGCGAGGCCCCTGGCCCGAGGGGGCGAGCGTCTCGCAATGGCGGTCCGCCAGGTGGGACCCCCGATGGAGGGCGGACCCCTTAGGGGACCCGCCCCCGACGTGGGTCCTGACCTGGCGGGCATGGTCCGGAGGCTGGTGGACCAGCGCCTGGCGGGACCTGGACCATGGCAGGCGGCCACGGAGGTGGCCCGCGGTGGACCACGAGCGGGTAATCCAATTCGGACCTACAGGGGGGGGAATTTGGAATTCCGGAGGCAAGCACCTTATCAGGTGAGGTGCTATACCTGCAACCGCCTGGGTCACCTGGCGCGGCACTGTCGAAACGCGCGCCGGGATGATCCCCGGCAGTTGAGGTCCTCAACTCCGCCCAGGGGGGAGCGGGTTAGCCGACCCCAGACACCCCCCCGCCAGACCCCGGGAAACTAGAAGGTGTCGGGCACGTAGGGCGGTGTTCGGCAGCAGAGGATGGAGGAGAGCCCTCATTGACGCGACAGGTCATTTATTGTGGCCAAATTGGAACCGGTAGCCTGACAATTAGATGCAAAATTGCCGGCGTGGGGGTAGACGCCGTAGTGGACACAGGAGCTAGCGCCACGATCATCAGCCCTGTGGTCCTTGATTCGAGCGCAGGTGGCTGGGATAAGATCCAGCGCCTGCAAAATTATAGTTTGCAGCTTGCTACCGGGGTAACGGCCCCGATCATAGGGCGTGGTTCTGTGACCCTCAAGTTAGGGTCGGTAAGGAGGGAGATAGATGTTTGGGTGGCGGAGGTGTGCGACCCATGTTTAATAGGGTTGGACCTGTTGACTGCCAGCGGTTGTAAAATCGACTTGTGCCGGGGGATCCTGCAGGTGGGAGTAGAAGAGCTGCCGTTAGGGGGAGTGAGCACGGCCGAGAGAGCGGAGCTGGAGGCTTCCGAGGCCGTGACCATCCCCCCAAGGGCCGAGGCGATAGTGCCGGCCCGGTGGGCAGCTCGCCCAACATGGCAGGAGTCCTGCGGCCTGGTCGAACCGGTGGCAGCGCAGTCCATACCGGGTTTAATCGTGGGCCGCACCCTTGTAAAAACGGACGGACCGGTAGTGGCCGTCCGAGTAGTAAATGTGAGTACAGAACCACGCACTATAGTAAGGGGCACGAGGGTAGCTGGCTGCACCCCAGTTGAGGAAGTCGCGACAGTGAGGGGCGAGAACGTCCAGCCGAGCCGACCCCGGGGGGAGCCTTCAATAACAAGTAGGAATTGGCCCGATCCCATTTGCGAGATGGTAAATCGTAGTAGCGTAGAGTTGGGAGGTACCCAGAGGGAGGCCTTACACAAACTGGTTGGGTCCCATTTGGACCTCTTCTCCCTGTCCACCGAGGATATTGGACGTACGGGCCTGGTGAAACATCAGATCCACACCGGTGAGGCCCGGCCTATTCGTCAGGCCGCCCGACGGCTCCCTTGGAGCAAGAGGGCGGAAGCTGACGAGCAGGTTGCAAAAATGCTCGACGCAGGTGTGATCGAGCCCTCGGGAAGTCCTTGGATGTCACCTGTTGTGCTGGTCAAAAAGAAGGATGGGACCACGCGGTTCTGCGTGGACTATCGCCAGCTAAACAACGTGACACTCAAGGACTCATATCCCCTGCCAAGGATTGATGACACCCTCGATGCCGTTGCGGGCTCAAATTGGTTCACAACTTTGGACCTCAAGAGTGGGTATTGGCAGGTGGAGATGGATAGGGCAGGGAAGGAGAAAACGGCATTTTCCACAGGTAAGGGACTGTATCAGTTTACTGTGATGCCGTTTGGTTTGTGTAACGCCCCCGCCACCTTTGAGAGATTGATGGAGCATGTACTAGGCGGCATGCCATGGCAATCATGCCTGGTGTACCTGGATGACGTCCTGGTACATGCCCAAACGTTCCCCCAGGCACTAGCTAATTTGGACCAGGTGTTCGGGTGCCTCAGACAGGCAGGGTTGAAGCTGAACCCGAGTAAGTGCACTTTGTTTGCAAGAGAGGTGGCCTATCTAGGTCACGTGATTGGCCGCGAGGGGGTAAAAACAGACCCAGACAAAATTAAAGCGGTAGAGGAGTGGCCCGCACCACGTACCATCAAAGAGGTGCGGGGATTTTTGGGACTCTGCTCCTACTACCGGCGCTTTGTGGCGAAATTTGCGGAGTTGGCCCGTCCCCTCCACCGGCTTACGGAGAAGGGGACGCGATTTAATTGGACACGGGAGTGCCACGAGGCCTTCCAAAAATTGAAGGGGTGTCTAACATCCGCACCCCTTCTAGCTTACCCCACTAGTGACGGGACATTTACCCTGGACACGGATGCGAGCCAGGAAGGATTGGGCGCAGTTTTGTCTCAGACACAGGAGGGCGTGGAGAGAGTGATTGGTTATTATAGTCGGGCCTTAAGTAGGCCCGAGAGAAATTATTGCGTCACTCGCAAAGAGTTATTGGCTATGCTGGCTGCCATGAACCATTTCCACCCGTACTTGTACGGGCGGAAATTTTTGGTTAGAACTGACCATTCCTCCTTGCAATGGCTCCTTCGGTTCAAGGAACCGGAGGGCCAAATTGCAAGGTGGTTGGAAAAGTTGCAGCAGTACGATTTTGATGTGGCCCATAGGGCCGGGAAGGCCCATGGTAATGCGGACGCACTCTCTCGGCGTCCTTGTCTGGGGGAAAACTGTAAATTTTGTGCGAGACACGAGGAGAGGGAGCAATTGGGCGATTCCGCCCCGATTCTCGTCGTCCGGGCAACCCGGGTGAGAGGGCCAATTTTGCCACTAACCGCGGACGAGGAATTTGGAGAGTTGGCTTGGAGCACGGCCCAGCAGGAGGATCCTGTTCTGGGGCCGGTGTTCCAATGGGTCAAATTGGGGCAAAGACCAAAGGGGGAAGAGGTCACCCCCCTCGGGGCACAAACAAAGGCATATTGGGCTCAGTGGCAGACCCTGGAATTGAAAGGCAACATCTTGTATCGCAAGTGGGTGGAGGTTCCCTCTGATCGAACTTCCTGGCTGGTGATAGTCCCTGACAAATTCAAGAACGTCATATTGCAACAGGTGCATGGTACCCGCTCCGGCGGCCATTTGGGCAGGACAAAGACAATATCTCGGGTCCGCCGGAGGTTCTATTGGGTGAATATGGGGCGCGACATACAGGACTGGTGTCGGAGATGCGACGCCTGTTCTGCCAAAAAGGGACCAGCACGGAGGATGAGGGCCCCCCTTCAATTACATCAGGTGGGGGCCCCCCTTGAGCGGGTGGCTATGGATATTCTAGGACCGCTGCCCCGCACCCGCCAAGGTAATAAGTATATCCTCGTTGTGATGGACTACTTCACCAAGTGGCCGGAGGCCTACGCCCTCCCCAACCAAGAAGCAGGGGTGGTAGCGCAGGCCTTCGTGGAAGGATTTGTGTGCCGGCATGGGATTCCACAGGAGTTGCACACCGACCAGGGACGAAATTTTGAGAGCAAATTACTAAAAGATGTGTGCAGTCTCCTGTCAATTCGAAAAACCAGGACAACGCCTTTAAGACCTCAATCTGACGGGATGGTGGAAAGATTCAACCGAACTTTAATCCAACAACTGGCACTGTTCACCACCACCCGTCAGGATGACTGGGACGAACATCTCCCTTATTTGCTTATGGCCTACCGGACCAGCCAGCACGGGGCCACCGCATGCAGTCCAGCGTTGCTTATGTATGGGCGGGAGTTACGGGCTCCCGCCGACTTGCTATGCGGTCCCGTGCCAGACACAGTGGTTAACCCGCCGAGGGAGGGGTACGCACGTCACCTAGAGGAAGGCATGGAGCTAGTCCATGCCTTCGCCCGCCGCCAACTCCATCTGGCGGGGGAAAAGATGAAGCGCAGGTACGACGACCGGAGCCAGGGGAGTCAATACGCTCCGGGGACGAAGATTTGGTTCTTTAATCCCCGGAGGCGGAAGGGAAGGTGCCCAAAACTCACCTCCCCCTGGCAAGGCCCAGGAGTCGTCCTGTCGCAAATCTGTGACGTGGTCTTTAAGATCAAAATGGGGCCACGAGCCCTCCCTCGGATCGTCCACGCCGACCGGATAAGACCTTACACCGGCGAGCAGGCGCCCCCGTGGATTGCCTCGGCTTTAGATGCCGAGGCGGGACCCAGTACCTCTGAATAAGGGGGGCTTATTAGTGCCAGAGGACTGGGGGATTGAGGAGCGATAGGCCCGGTGGGAGAGGGTGGCATCCCTGCCACCTTTCCCATGGGGGGGCAAAGGAGCAATAGCTTATGGGGTGTATGGCAGTGAAAACTAGCCCGGGTGGGTTAGGATATTGTGTGTAGGGATCTAGAAGATGACATTAGGTAACGTTAAGATTAGTTAGTGACTGATACCTGTAGTGGGGACGCAGGTAGATTAGTATGGATGATAATGACGAGGGAGCGCAATAGTTTAAAGGGACGACTGGGAAGCGCAAGTTTCAGAAGGGAGTAGTTAGCTGAGATGATGCCGTGTTTGTGAGAATTGAACAGGTGTGATTGCACAGGTGTGCAACTGGACAGGTGTGATTGCACAGGTGTGCAACTGGACAGGTGTGTGGAGCAGTGTATGAGTAGTGAGTGTGTGGATCAGCGCGAATGCGCTTGGGGAGAGAAGGGTGCAGGTGGCACCAGGTGTGAGAGCACAGGTGTGCAGGTACAGGTGTGTGGAGAGAGTTGGAGTAAGTGGTATGGAGTGGTGTGCGTGGTGCAAAGGTGTGGATGGGGGAAGAGTGGACCCCTTTCACGAGTACCCGGGGCGGGTAGTGTAAGTGTTAGGTAGAGGGTACAGGTAAATTGTGGTTGGATATTGGCATTTGTGGTGCGGTTGCAGAATGGTGTTGTGGATGGGTGCATTAGTGTTGTGGAAATGGCTGGGCGTGTAGCCTGTTAGTGTGTGTAGTTGGTTGGGCACTCCACCACTGTGAGGATGTCGGCCAGGTGAGGCCGCAGGTGGGCTCTGGGAGCCGGTAGAGTTGTGGATGGGGCCCGAGGATCCGGAGGATGGACCCGGGTAGCCCAGTGCCAGAGAGGGCACCGAGTGGGGAGAGTGCCAGAGGGCCTTCCCCAGGTAGTTAGGTTAGGGCAAGGAGCAGGTAAGCTCGGAGGCAACTGCAGTGGTGGAGGTGTGCAGGTGGGTAGACCCACTGGGAGAGGTACACGCCGCAGCCCAGAAATTGTGCGAGGGCACCGGGAGATGAATCGGGGGAGTGAGACCCCAAATTGAAGAGCACCACAGTTTGGCCAATGGGAATTGGTTTTTAGAACCCATAGTGTAAGAGGGCCAATGGTTTGGCCGGAGAGAGACCCCGGGTAGTGTAAAGTTGTTAAAGTCATTTAGGAGATAGTTAGGATTGATGAACCTGTCGCACCATACGCAGCCACTTACCTGTGGTGATGATGATGACTCCACACCTGTGTTTTCTTTGTTTGTGTTGCAGAAATGAGAATTGCTGTTGGATTTGTGAGACGCATCACGACGTGGATGAGACATTGGGGTGATTCCATCTCTCCCTCCCTAGGAGGGACTGATGATGAATTGGTAATGGCAAATTATGATGTTGAGTTGGAGATGGCAAATTTTGATGAGAGTTGAAAATGGCAAATTTGATTGGTTAGGAGGGAGAGAAGACGAATTTGGTTTATGGGAGGAACGGGGAAGACAGTAGGGATGTTTGTTGATTTGTAAAGTAGATGTTTATGGGTAGTGTTGTGTTGTGTGGATACAGTAAGGGGTAAGGGAGGGGCCATGTAGGTTACCTGGTGGGGGGGGGGGGCGTACGATAGGAACGTACCTGTCTCACCTGGTTCCCATGTGCCCCCAGTGTGCATTACCTTATATTGCGTGCACTTTTGCGCCCTTACCACCTTACTCACTTGTTTCTTCTTTTGTCTCCCACCTCCGAGGATCTGGCTTTGGGGTAGAGAGAGAGGAGAGAGAGGTGCTGGCTACGCAGTTGTGGGCCTGCACTTTCGCTGTTGGCTGCCTGGATCGATACACCATATGGACCGCAATGTTTGTGGCCACCCACAATGGACCGCAGCTCTTTTGCGGCCAAGCACCACCCGTGGAAGGACCTATGGGTCAACGTGGCACCTATGCCATAAAGGTGAACCACTGTTAATTAACACCAAGTGCACCACAAGAAGAGCAAGAGACACCTGCAGGGTTAGGGGTTGTCGAATTTATTTTTATTCCAATGAACAATGGTGACTGCACCGATTGGTGGTGGGGTGGTGCTTTTGATGCTCGGGAAGGGTGCTCTGCACGTTATTAAAGGCCGTCGGCCACAGAGCACTCGTGGGTTGGTGTATCGATGTTGGCAAGCGCGCTCTCTCTCTATGCATAACATCTGCATGTGTCCCTCCAAAAACAGGTCCTGGATCGTAGTGTAAATAGCAGCGTAGTCTTGTAAATAATGCTCCCTACCGGCTGTATGTTTAGTTTGAGAATTCTTTCCGGATTCGGTTATCCTGTGGGTGTGTTTCTGTGAGGAGAAGGGTGCAACGTCGCAGGGGGACATATTTACTCATTTGTGAATATCTGTAAAACTGTCGCACTCAGGGTAGAGTTAATAGTAGAGGGAACTACATTGCGTGCCACACTAAAGTAGGTAAAAATTTATCGGGTCGGGACGCCCCGAGGGTAGAGAAGGGTGCAATGTTGCGAATATGGAATTTGGCCTCCATATCCGCTTGTAAATATTCCCCTATTTTCTCCAATACTCCCCAACTTTCCCCAGTCCCCCATTCCCTAGTCCCATTGCATGTAAATAACAATCAGTAGAGCCGACCTTCCCCTTATTCCCCCATTAAATGTCGTGCCCAGGTCCACCGCACCACACGTAGACAACTTTCGGACATCTTCCTAGTTATTCTTAATCTATGTCAGTTAAGGCCTCGTTTCCATTAATTATGACTCTTCGTTGCACCAGAATGTGATTATATGGCACCAGTAGTGAGTTTAGGACCTTCCCATACCTCCTCCCATCTTCTTCCCCAAACAACAACAACAACAACAACTACAGCTACAACAACAACAACAACAACTACAACAACGGCGCGCGCGGGGAGTGTGCGTCCTCCCTCCGGCTCGGTTAGCCGCCATTATCCATGCGCCCCACGGGGTTACCACGAAGGGGCTGGCTGTCAGCTCCTCGTCAAGGGCGGAGCCTGGTAAACCCCCCCCGCACCCAATAAGAAGGGCGGACCGATTCCATCTGGGCGGAGCTAACGAGCCGAGGGCGTGTCACTCCCCGCCGGATATACGCAGCCGCTTGCCGGACGTGACGTGAGATGCGCCCCGAGCTTGGAAGGACAAGACGCCACCCTCCCGAGCGCTGAGCGACCTCCCCGGCATCTCCACCAAAGTCGCGACCCACGAGCGCTGAGCGACCTCCCCGCATCTGCTGGACACCACCGTACGTGATTCTGTCCCGGAGCCAGGTGCACCTGAGCCATCGACTGCCGCTTTCCTTGCCATCAAATCCCGTGTGAGTCAGCGTTGTCCCGTTTATCTGTGGTCTGTCTAGGGTTAATATAAGGTTGTGTCTAAGTGCCCACCTTCCTATGTTTCCCTCTTGTCCCTGTAATCTAACCTTTTCCGCCTTAATATAACCTCCTCCGGAGGTCTTGAGAACTGAACCCCTGGTGTCGTATTGTGTCATTATAACCCAGCCGGGTGTCTTCTCTTTCCTATTGAGCCAGCGTAGCGCGATTAGTCAACATTCGGGCACAATCGGGTAACTTGTACGGATACGGCGGCCATCCCGCTCGGCCCACCATACCATCAAAGTCGTATCTGTAACAATACAATGATGCCAGTCGGCACGGGATATTTCATTTCAACGATAGAGAGCATCAACGCCACTCGGTAGAGCACATACCTTCGTCAGGCTAAACAGTTTACAGTTTGTATCCCACTGGTAGGCCAGATCTGGATAAGGACCTGAACAAAAATCGATCCCGCTTGCTCTTTTCACCAAACCAACTCATACATCTAGTTTTGTCATAACTCGTCCACAACTTTTTTTTTAAATATCATGATATACGTCGGGTTGGAGGGGAAGGAGATCAGACAAGGAAATAGCTTTGGGTATCTGGGTGGCAGTGACCGGGGATGGTCAGAGGCAGAGGTGCGGAGGAGGGCTCAGGTGGGTGTGAATACATAGATGAGGGTGGAGAGTGTAATAGCAGACAGAAACATTTCAAGGAGATTGAAAGGAAAGGTTCTGATGTCGTGTGTAAAACCCGCCTACCTTTACGATCTGGAGATGGTGGCCCTGACAGAGAGACAACAACAGAAGCTGCCGGTTTGTGCGAACTTGGTCAGGAATTATTGCAGGAGTGAAGAGGGTGGATAGAAGGAGGATGGATGAGGGAGAAGATTGGTGTCAAGATGAGCTTGATGGGGAGATTGGTGAAATGCCAGCTGAGATTGGCTGAACAAGTGGTGTGGATGGGGGAAGAGAGAATGGTAAAGAGAGCGGACAGGTTGAGGGAACAAGTTAGGAGGAAAAGGGGTTGACCGTGGTTGAGAGGGGAGGAAAGTGTGAAAACCGAGTATCATGAAGTATCAACTCGGTCAAGGCAGGGCTGGAGTTTGGTGCCATGAGACCTCACCGGTTATAAAGGGAAGAGGAGGGGAATGCCAAAAACGAAACATAGTTTATGGCCCTATCTCTCAATGGTGAAAACTGACTGAAAAATAAAAACAATTCTCGTCTACAACTCTGGATTTGGATCTTCCCCAAAATATAATTGATTTATATTTATACACACACACAACATGTCCACCAACTTTCGTCTGAATCTGCCCATAATTTTTTGAGAAATCGCGCTTTATATCGTTTTTAGCCCGATTTGCAATGGTGAAGAATCACCTTTAAAAAGCTATTGCATACGGATCTGGATTCACACATTTTGTTTGGAGTAGAAAAAAGTTTTTTTTTCTTTTTTTTTCCGCCTTGTCTAGTCGCCCCCAGAGTGTGTTTGGATATGGACACCTAGCAGGGCTAAAACAAAACCTATCAAAGGGTGGAGGAGCTTGCTGTGAGCCAACGGCCATCCATATCTGGTACCCAACTGTGTCTGCGGACATCCTCCTGCAGTCAGGTTACCTCTTTCCAGGAGATTGGTGGCAGGATTTGCACTCCGACCATCACAAAAACATGTCATTCCGCAACACGCACAAAGAACACAACTTTAAAAAAAAAACACTCCGTGGGAGTACCTCCTGTGCAGCTGCCCTTCACAGGGCAGTTCACCAGATGACAGGATTGGTGCTAAGCCTTCGGGATCCACACTCTTTGATAATAGTAGGAAAAGCACGCGGTAACTTATCTGGGTTTGGTTGGGGAGGTGTGTCGGGGTGGTGCTGAGGTGTCGTCCACCAGACGACGGTATCCTTGGGTTAACCTGAAGCGGTCCCTTTGGGTGGGTGCCTGGAACGTTCTTACTCAAAGAGAGGATGATCACCTGTCTCTGCAATCATCTTAGCTCCAGCGTTTGAACATCAGTGTTGCAGCACTTTGAGGTTCGGAGGCTGGATAGTGGAGAGATCATGGTGGGTGGTTACACCGACTACTGTTCTGGTTGCTTTGACGGTTACCATGCCCAAGGAGTTGATATAGCTGTGTCCAATAAGCTGACTCCCATGATAGTTGAGGTAACACCGGTCAACGAGCGTATTATGAGACTGTGGATTCATCACCCTTGGGGTGTCATTTCCCTGGTCTCTGTCTATGCTCCCACTGAGGAAAGTGATCTCACTGTGAAGGAGGCATTCTTCGCCATGCTTGAGTCTGTGGTTGATCAGTGCCCCAGGAGAGATGCTCTCCTAGCCTTGGGGGATTTCAATGCATCGACTGGCCCCGACAGGGATGGTTATGAGGCATGTGGTGGTCCCCATGGATCTGGGACTGTGAACCAGATCTGGTGGAAATGCTGTGCTTGTCATTGCATGCAGTTCTGTGCTCTGTTTGGAGCACAGGCATCATCCCAACTGACTGGAAGAGGGGCCTTCTTTTGCCCCTCTGGAAAGGGAAGGGTGATCACCAGGACTGCAATAACTACCGAGGGGTGACGCTACTCTCCGTGCCGGGCAAGGTCTTGGATCATTATTGAGGGTTCAACACCATCTGCTCGAGCACCAGCGACCAGAGCAGTCGGGGCTTCACACCAAAGAAGTCAACGATTGACCGTATCCTTGCGCTTCGGGTCCTCACTGAACGCAAGCGAGAGTTTCGTCAGGGGCTGCTCGCAGCCTATGTTGATCTCCGCAAAGCGTTCAATTTGGTGAATCAGGATGCCCTCTGGAGGATTCTTGGTCTTCGTGATGTGCCACCAACGCTGATAAATCTGATCTCTGAACTATACTCTGGTACTGAGAATGCAGTGAGGTGTGGTGGCTCCATATCTGACTAATTTCCAGTTGTTACTGGAGTTGGGCAGGGGTGTGTACTGGCTCCAACACTCTTCAGTGCTTGTATGTACTGGATTCTGGAGAGGATGTCAGAGAGGTCAGGCTCAAAATATCTGACCTCGATTCCACAGATTTTTTATTTTTTTTTGGATACAGAATCGAGGCTCGTGAAAGAGCTAACATTTATCACACAAACAAATCAAACAGACAAACAAAATATATAAAAAGACAAGATGGGGAGAGAAGAGGAGGCACACAAACACAACATTAGAGAGCAGGGACATCGGGAGATGTGTGGGAGGGAGAGGGCTTGGGGGGGAGGAGGCGTGGGAAAAGGGGTGGGGGTGGGAGAAATATAAAACACAAGGACACCAAGGACTTCCAGGAAAGAAGTTGGTATTTCAAAAAAGTGGATTTGGGGTGAAAATAGCGGGGGTAGAAAAGATCAAGGATTTGGATGGGGGAAGATAAGAGATGGTGGTGAACAGCTGTTTTGAAGACCTGGAGGGAGGAGTGGGCTTGAAGAGAGTGAGGTAGTTTGTTCCAGAGGCGGGAGAAAAGAGGAATGAAGGAGTGAAGGTGAGCAAAGAGTCTTGATTTTGGCAGTTTAACCATAAGAGGGTTGCAGGCAGATCTTGTGCGACCTGTCGGAATATTTGGGGGACAGAGCCCAGAGAGAGCTGGGGGAGCAAGGCCGGAGAGGAGTCGGTAGAAGACGGAAAGACCACCAACCTGCCTGCGGTGAATGAGTGAAAAGCCCTCGGAGTTAGCTTCATCGCGGGAGATTCCAATGATTCTGAACGTTTTGGTTTCAACAGCGTGAAGACGAGCTAGGTGTGAGGCAGGAGCACCAGCCCAGAGGGGAGGGCAGTATTCCATTGAGCTGCGGATGAAAGCCTTGTACGTGGTGAGGAGCTTAGGTGTGCCAAGGAAGGACTTCGCACGACAGAGGATGCCCAGTCGGCGACTGGCTTTGGAGGCCAGATTTGAAATGTGGTTTTCCCAGGAAAGATCATGGCAGATAGTGAGACCCAAAAGCTTGAGTGACAGAACTTCTTGGAGAGGATTATTCAGAAAGTGGATGGGAGGGTTGTCCAGTCGGTCTTTTCGGAGAGACATCGTAAGAGTGTGAGATTTGTCAGGATTGAAAGACATGTTCCACTTGTTTGCCCAGTCTGTGATTTTGTCCAGGTCTGCAGAGAGCGAGGAGGCTGCAGACTGCCGATCTGAGGGATGAGGAATGGAGCGGCAGAGAGTGGAGTCATCAGCAAAGAGATAGAGAGGATTTTCAAGAGAGTCAGAGAGATCATTGATGAAGACCAAGATCATTGATGAAGATGATGCAGTCATCTCTGCGGAGACGCTGGATATTCTTAAGGGGGTCCTCCGGGCACTGAATGAGGAGGCGGAGATGCTGGGATTATGGATCTCCTGGGTCCAAACCAAGATTCAGGCTTTCAATGACATCTTGGATGCTGCCGTCTTGTCTGTGCCTGTTTGTGGTAAAGGTGTTGAGGTCACGAAGAGATTCACTTACCTTGGCAGTGTTATTCATGTCTCCGCATGTTGTGAACCAGAGGTCGATGGACGTCTGGGTCGGGCCTGGGGAGTCATGGATTCACTGGATCATGGGGTGTGGCGCTGGCGATATCGATGCAGGAGGACGAAAGTCAGAGTCTTTAAGTCCTTGGTGATTCCAGTCTTGCTCTTTGGATGCGAGACTTGGACACTCACCAAGGGCCAAAGAACCAAAGGGAGACTCAGGTGAGATTTGTTTCTTTATTCGATTTGATTTGTATTTGTATTTGTATCCTGCATTTGATTTGTATTTTGATTTTTTGATTTGGTCCGTGAGCGTCAGCTGCGGCTGTATGCCACATGTGGCTCGTTTTCCGGACGTTGATCCAGCTCACCAGATACTCTCAGCAAGGGAGCCTCGTGAGTGGAGGAGGCCAACGGGCCGACCGCGTGCCTCGTGGTTGCAGCAGGTTGATCGGCATCTCAAAGAGATAAGGATTGGCCAGACATCAGCCCGGGGGATGGCCAGACGGAGGCCCCTGGAGTACCATCAGAAAGTGGATGCGGAAACGTGCTGCTCCGATGCATGCATGCTCCAATACCTGAGCTGACCTGGATTCGGATCCTGACCAAAAATGTACGTTGCTGTCCTTGGCTGGTCACCTACATACACAAAAAAATGCAGAACAATTTGCTTGAAAACTGGGGCCAAAAATCGTGTGACAAACAAGAAATATGTTGTGCATAGCACGATACAGGCGAATCCCTTAAATAAGTTGACATTTGGCCTATGTTAACCTCAAAAATGATTGGTCGTTGAATTCAGTGATCTGATATGCAAATCCTCTTAAAATTTCAAGTCAATCAGATGAAAATTGACGATTTTAGAATTTGACAAAACTCTTTGGCCTATGTTTACCTTTTGACCTCAATTAATAGGCTTTTTCCTTGTCGCCTACTCTACCATTTGATGAAGTTTCGTAAAGATCGGTTTCAAATTGTGACCTGCAGGCAATTGATATAGACAGATAGACACACAGACAGACAAACAGACAGAATACCACACAATACCAACCAATACACTTGAAAAAGCTTCGACTTTCACAAGTAATAAAGATACAACAGACCAACATACTTGGCAAAAAATGTTTTTGCTAAATAAAGAAACAGACAGGGGTGAAAACAACCTCTGTCCATCGGAGATGACGGGGGTAATAATGTTCACGAAGTAGAGTTGGAATTCCATGCAAAATATTCCGTTTGGCTTTTTCCATGATTGAAGTGGAATGACATGGAACTGCCCATCATGTTTATGGGTCCATGTGTTCCCATAATGTCAGTTAAACAATTAAAGAATGTTACATGCAGGCCTCCAATGTTAAAACTACTCTGGGTACCAAACTAGTCCAACATCAAAAGGTCTGAATCTCCTCACCTCAGCAATGTTTGGGCGCTGGAGGAATATTTCCGCCGGGAAGTCGCGCATCATGACATCTGAAAGGAAATCGCACGAGCTGTGCACAAGGCTGGCCTGCTGGCATTGTAGAGACCTAATGTACACAAAATGACAAGTAAAATGATCACACATTAACAAACATGTGCTTTTTACATTGGACACGCCCGTGGACACATGTTAATACTCGTACAAGGCAATGCGAATCGGTGCATGAAGTATGAGAATATCACAAATAATTATAAAAATTTGAATTTAAAAATTTAAATAATTAAAAGAAGAAGGGTTACATGAAGAACATGTGATCGACCTCCACTTTGGAGGAGCATGCACCATGATGGAACAACATCAATCAGGAGTTAAAATCTGAACAAATCAACAAAAGTCTCTCATTACCAGATAATAACAGTGATGCACTCGCACAGACACAGACAAAGACAGACACAGACAGACACAGACACACACAAACACAGACACACACAGACAGACACACACACACACAGACAGACAGACACACACAGACAGACACACACACACAGACAGACACACACACACACAGACCGACACACACACACAGACCGACACACACACACAGACCGACACACACACACAGACCGACACACACAGACAGACCGACACACACACACACACACACACACACACACACACACACACACACACACACACACACACACACACACACACACACACACACACACAGACAGACACACACAGATGCACACCTTCTATCCATGCCCCCCCTTCCCATCCCTCCAAAGAGTGAAATGAATATAAAAAGGTGGCAGAAGAAGAAGAAGAAGAAGAAGATAATTGCATGTTAATGTGCTAAATTTAACCCGTTTCTTTAACTGCCCCAATTATTCACATCTTGTGGTGTCAGTCGGGGAAAGTGTTTGTCCCAAGTCTTTCACGAATCGGCTGATCAAGCCTGACGTTCAGATGAAAGCAATTTGGAGAGGAATTTGTAATCTGTTCAGGGTGCCGGTAACAACTCACCTGTGCTTCACAAAACAAGCCTTGAGATATTTAACGTCCACCAACTAATGCTGGTAGAGGGACACCCAGTTTAATGAACATCCGAGGGATGGTACACTGAGATACGCCCAACCACCCCCATGCAAAACAGCAATCCGAAAGTGTATATTGGAGCTGGGAATCAAACTGAGACAAGATAGCTCAGAGGGCAACCCGACTCATCTTGTCGGAATACACACAATGCAGACAGAAAACCAAAACAAAAGACTCCACTGAGAAAGCAAAAGGTAAAAAAGGTAAAGGGTTGAAGTTGTGTTCCATGTTTGGAGAGGGACAGGGTAGGTGATTGGGATTCTGTTCATGCAATTTAGGAAACTACGCACAGCAAAGTAACAGAGGCAACACACCTTTCTGTGGATGCAAACACGTGTTTATCACTGGGAGTGAGGGTCACCCAAGGAAACGAAGAAAACTTCAAGCACTTCACTGCAGCACTTCCTACAATGAGGATGGGATAACAAGGTGAAGTACAACAATCACCTGTTTGTGTGGAACACACCTATTCATCTTGGCCGTCAGGTATCAGGAGATTTAACAACCTACAGGTGTATCCGAACATCACACGACCATCCATAAACACCCGATCAGGGATTCACATTAGATCGGAACACCAGGAGACGAGCGCAACACACCCCATTTCTTTGCATCCATAGGGTTTTCCTCTTCGCTTGATACAAAGTAACCGGCTGGACGATCGATGTGTGAGGAAGAATTAACACCGTACTCTAAAAAAGAGAAAGAGCAAACTCCATGTTATACATTCTTCTTGTTGGGAACAAGTAGCAAAACAGATGTTGTACTCCGGATGGATGAGATCAATTGAGATACCACTAAAGAGAACCTGTTGACTTCCACCAAGTTTAGTCATAACAAGAAAGAATGTGACGATTACAAAGAGCAACGAAGAATGCAATTATGACAATGGGCAAGAAAGAGTGTGACGATTACAACGAGCAACAAAGAATGCGAGGATGACAATGGGCAATAAAGAGTGCGACGATTACAAAGAGCAACAAAGAATGCGAGGATGACAATGGGCAAGAAAGAGTGTGACGATTACAAAGAGCAACAAAGAATGCGAGGATTACAATGGGCAAGAAAGAGTGTGACGATTACAAAGAGCAACAAAGAATGCAAGGATTACAATAGGCAAGAAAGAGTGTGATGATTACAAAGAGCAACAAAGAATGTGAGGATTACAATGGGCAAGAAAGAGTGTGACGATTACAATGAGCAACAAAGAATGTGAGGATTAAAATGGGCAAGAAAGAGTGTGACGATTACAAAGAGCAACAAAGAATGCGAGAATTACAATGGGCAAGAAAGAGTGTGACGATTACAAAGAGCAACAAAGAATGCGAGGATTACAATGGGCAAGAAAGAGTGTGACGATTGCAAAGAGCAACAAAGAATGCGAGGATTACAATGGGCAAGAAAGAGTGTGACGATTACAAAGAGCAACAAAGAATGCGAGGATTACAATGGCAAGAAAGAGTGCGACGATTACAAAGAGCAACAAAGAATGCGAGGATTACAATGGGCAAGAAATAGTGTGACTATTACAAAGAATGCGAGGATTACAATGGGCAAGAAAGGGTGTGACGATTACAAAGAGCAACAAAGAATGCGAGGATTACAATGGGCAAGAAAGAGTGTGAAGATTACAAAGAGCAACAAAGAATGCGAGGATTACAATGGCAAGAAAGAGTGTGACGATTACAAAGAGCAACAAAGAATGCGAGGATTACAATGGGCAAGAAATAGTGTGACTATTACAAAGAATGCGAGGATTACAATGGGCAAGAAAGGGTGTGACGATTACAAAGAGCAACAAAGAATGCGAGGATTACAATGGGCAAGAAAGAGTGTGAAGATTACAAAGAGCAACAAAGAATGCGAAGATTACAATGGGCAAGAAAGAGTGTGGCGATTACAAAGAGCAACGAAGAATGCGAGGATGACAATGGGCAAGAAAGAGTGTGACAATTACAAAGAGCAACAGTGTGTGACGATTACAATGAGGAATGCATTTATTACAATGGGCAAGAAAGAGTGTGACGATTACAAAGAGCAACAAAGAATGCGAGGATTACAATGAGCGAGAAAGAGTGTGACGATTACAAAGAGCAACGAAGAATGCGAGGATTACAATGGGCAAGAAAGAGTGACGATTACAAAGAGCAACAGAGTGTGACGATTACATCGAGCAACAAAGTGTGACAATTACAACAAGGAACGAAGAATGTGATTTTTACAATGGGCAAGAAAGAGTGCGACGATTACAAAGAGCAACGAAGAATGCGATTATAATACAATGGGCAAGAAAGAGTGTGACGATTACAAAGAGCAACAAAGAATGCGAGGATTACAATGGGCAAGAAAGAGTGTGACGATTACAAAGAGCAACAAAGAATGCGATTTTTACAATGGGCAAGAAAGAGTGCGGTGATTACAAAGAGCAACAAAGAATGCGAGGATTACAATGGGCAAGAAAGGGTGCGACGATTACAAAGAGCAACAAAGAATGCGAGGATTACAATGGGCAAGAAAGAGTGTGACGATCACAAAGAGAAACAAAGAATGCGAGGATTACAATGGGCAAGAAAGAGTGTGACGATTACAAAGAGCAACAAAGAATGCGAGGATTAAATGAGCAAGAAAGAGTGTGACGATCACAAAGAGAAACAAAGAATGCGAGGATTACAATGGGCAAGAAAGAGTGTGATGATTACAAAGAGCAACAAAGAAAGCGATGATTACAATGGGCAAGAAAGACTGACGATTACAAAGAGCAACAAAGAGTGTGACAATTACAACGAGCAACGAATAATGCGACGATTACAATGGGAAAGAAAGAGTGCGGCGATTACAAAGAGCAACAAAGAATGCAAGGATTACAATGGGCAAGAAAGTGTGTTGATTACAAAGAGCAAAGAAGAATGCGAGGATTACAATGGGCAACAAAGAGTGTGACAATTACAACGAGCAACAAAGAGTGTGTTTAGGAAAACGAGAATAAATGTTTGGCATGGGTAATCTGTGGGTTAGATGCAAATTTAAGGGTGGATTTTGAAATGTCATGATGGATACTGACAGCAGTCACTATTATTGATCCAGGTGCGTGGACCAAAGTGTTGGAGGCTGTGATAAAATTCATAGATTAGCAGGACAGCGTTCAACTGGTTGCGGGGGCGACTGCGCCAATATTTGGGACGTGGGGTTATGGGGATGTAGTTGTGTAGTCTGAGGGTCAACGTGGTGCTGTGCTTGTCCGAGGTGTGTGGACCATGTCTTCTGTGTGGGTCTCCTGGTGGAGCATGGCTGTCGACTGGACCTTGGTGTGGTCAAGTGTGGGTGGGCACTGGGGGTGCATGTGGTCGGACTGGGGGAAGATGTGGAGGTGCAGGGGACGTGGCTGTTGGAATGCCACGCACTGCGACCGTGCCTCCGAGGTCCGAGGCCTTGGGAATGGCGGTGTTGGCAGCAGGTGCTCACCACATTGGCCAGCTGGGGTTGGTGCAGCCGTGTTCCTCGCACAGGGGCCGAAGGATGGCTGGTGGGTCGCACCCTTGTGGACACTCATGGGCCATGCTGGCGTTTTGACTGCTCACCTTGTCCCAATGACCCTTGCACGGTAGAAGGTGCGGAGCTGTCGTAGCCACAGGTAGTTGTTTAGAACGGTTCACCGTTGGATGCGGACCCACATACCTGCCAGTGTAGTGGGGACAAAAGAGAAATTTGGAAGAATTTGATTGGCCCAATGATAAATTTTGAGATTCTCGGGTGGATGGCACCTTTGGACTTGACCAACCGAATTACCTGCACATCAAGGTAAAGGTAAGGCCTTGATGGTTACTATCCCAGGCTTCAGTACTTGCTTCGTAAATTGGGGGACATGTAACTTTGAGTTGGAGGCGGGTGCGAGTGATGACATGGCCGGTGCGAGGGGATGGAATGTGTGCCACACAGTGTCTTGTGGGTGGCGTTTGTGTTAGTGTTGTGGTGATGTGTTTTCATGTGGTCGTGAGAGTGGAGATAATGGAGGATGAGTGATGATTATTGAGTTTTGACACGTGCTCTTGGAAATGTAGTGATTTAACTGTGAATGGGATTTCACATGAAGCAGGCCATGGCAACTCGTGTAACATCTTTTGTACCATCTGCTCGGAATTGTGCTGGGAGAATTGAATGGCAGCGGGGGAGGAAATGTGTTTTGGGATCTTGTGGGTGGGGAAGGTGTGTGTGTCCGCAGGTACACACCAAGCTCTGAGGAGCGATGCCTGCGGCCCCCTCTGCGGCAATTACCCCTGGCAGCCAGTGGTATCTGGAAATTGGAGCTCGCCGGTGGAGAGTCTGGTTGAGCGCCGTGGGGCAAAGGAGACCCCCGGCGACCTGAGGAGCTGCGCGGAAGCAGGAGGCAACGGAGCGTGGTGTGTGGAGACCACCACCGGCGGGGCAACGGCGGAAAGAGCTGTTGGGCTGTCACGGGGCCAAGAGGTAAAGGGGGGGGGGGGGCAATGAACTTGCGAGTCGGTTGACTTGTGTTTGGGACTGCGGGCACCACAGCCTGAAGCGCCCCCACAATCTTGTTGTGCGGTTCCTCCCCGCTGCCTCGGAGAAATGATGCACACACATATATATGACATCAATGCCATGGTCCTGCAGGGGGATGAAATAAGTGCTCGAAATGATTTTGTGTGTAATGAGTTTTGGAATGTCTGGGAGTGGTTAAGCGGTTGTGTTGTACGAATGAGGGCGAAATCCACCGAGCCATGTCACTCACCTGTAACACCTGGACAGGGCCCGTGGAAATGTAGGGGTGCATTGGGATGGCCCCGCAGGTAAGGTTGGGTCTTGTGGCATCCACCGGGGGACACGGTCTGTAGACCGGGGTTGTATAAATGTTTAAGAGTTTTGGAATTTTTGAATAAGGATAAGTTTCTGGTTAAGTAGATTTTGAGTGTTGTTTGTTTCCTCCCTCTGCAGGAACAACGAATAAGATCATTGTACATATTTGCATGATTGTTAAGGGGATTAGCATGTTATGGAGAATAGGTAGGAAGTCCGGCTCACTTCCCACAGCCCTCCTGATTTATTTTGTAGGCTAAGTGTGAGACAGTAAGTGTTAAGACTGGAATGGTATTGGTAGCGCCTGCAGTGAACCTAGCTTCCGGGGGGTGGGGCGGGGGGGGGGGGGCTGTGTTATGAATTTAGGTAAGGAATATCTAGAGTTAGGTAGATCTGTATTGGTAGGTATTCGACTGTCGCGATAGGGAATCTACCTGTAATAAGTTCTGTGTTTTTAGGCAGTTTGCCAGGATAAGAGTATACCTGTGAATATACAAGGATGTTCGGGTGTTAAAGAGTGTAGGGAATAAGATAACACCCCTTGTTTGTCAGACCTGGTCATCATTCCTTTGTCCGTTTTGGCAACGCACACCTTTAAACACTTAGATAGGTCATTTAGTACACACATTAATTAATATTCCCCTCCCTTATTGCAATGACTTCGGAAGAAGACAGGGCAGGAAGCCAGATCGGGGCACTGCCGGATGGCCGCCGCCAGCCACACCTCCGGCAGGCCTAGCAACATCGCGTGACACGAGCAATAACCACGCCACAGGGAACGCGTGATTGGTTGGCGCGGAAGGTGCGAACCTCCAGCCAATCAGGGTGGGAGGCACGAAGACACAAAGGAGGAAGAGGTGGTTCATTGGAGGGAAGGCGCTGGAAGGTTCGGTGAACGGGGGGAAGCTATGAGGCGCTGATTGGGGGGTGCGCCGAGACCGACGTCATAACCCAGGTTACAAAAGGGGGCGCTGCACGACATTTTGAGCAGCTCTCAGCTACCAGCTCTCTCCTGGCTTCCTCGCGCTTGTGGTTTCCTCTTCGCTCTGGGCTTCTTCGCTGGTCGCTTGTCTCTGCGCTTCCCTTCTTGGTCTTGAGAGGTCCTGATGGTCATTGGTTCACCATCTGCGTGGTGCAGGAGCGAGGCTCGGTGCTGTGAACGGGCGGGACCTCATGTGCGAACGGCGAGGGGATTGGAGCGAGGGCTCCTTTTTCTAAGTTTTTCTTTTCTAAGTGATTCTTCACCATTGGGAGATAGGGCCAAAATGACATATATCAGAATATCTCAAAAAGTTGTGGACAGATTTGGACGACATTTGGTGCAGAGGTTGTATATGGGATAAGGAAGAATTGGTTCAATTTTGGTGATGATCCAGATTCGGATCCAGCTAGTATAATTTTAAAGTGATTCTTCACCATTAAATGATAGGGCTAAAACTGATACATAGCACGATATCTCAAAAAATTAATGGACGGATTTGGACGAAACTTGGTGGACTGGTTGGGTGTGTAAAAAAAAAAAAAAAAAAAAAAAAAAAAAAAAACTAATGGACGGATTTGGACGAAACTTGGTGGACTGGTTGGGTGTGTGACAAGACCAAATCGATTTGATTTTGGTGAAGAACTGAATATGGATTCGGATACGAGAATTATAAGTGATTCTTCAACATTGAGAGATCGAGCGAAAAGCGATAAATAACATGATATTTAAAAAGTTATGGACGAGTTATGACTAAACTTGGTGGACGAGATGGTTTGGTGACAAGAGCAAGCCGATTAGATTTTGGTTCAGGTCCAAATCCAGATCCGGCCTATTATTGGGATACAAAACAAACTGTTCAGCCTGGCGAAGGAAGGCATGTGCTCTACTGAGTGTTGTTCTCGTATAATTATGTATCTGTTGTTTAGTTTTAAGTTTTGTTATTCCTATCATCTGCACAAGATTAAAGTGCAAAAATGGTGTAAATATTGCGCAGTTTCGCGAGGCTGGATCATGGTATGATAAGTAAAAATGAACTTTTATTTTCTAGAGTAAAATTATGGATCTAAAGTGAAATGAAATTCCAGCACAAGGACTGTGAAGGCAGCACGCTTAAAATTATGCAATTTAAACTCGACCTCGATCTCCGTAAGATAACACAGAATACTGTATCTTCCGTCAAGCTGAAACTCCGAGCAGTTAAAACGGCAACTATTTCTGAGATCGAGATACGCCTTGGGCACAACGCAAGTTCGAAGCAAAACAAACTTCCTTGCACGATAAATAACACGACAACTGCAGCAAAAAGAATGAGCTAACCTTTTTGAATGGTTTGTAGTATTTTTCTTTGTAAACATTTTTAATGAAATCAATTATGTGCATTTGTCTTCATAAACTTGAAAAAATTTCCCTTCTGAATCATAAACCTCCGGGAACCTATCCCCCTTTTCCCCATTGAAATATTGCCCCGACATTCACCGATTCACGGTAGTTTTCAGGCACGTATCCCCCCACGAATGTCGAGGTTCTACTGCAATGAAAAATGCAATTACGGACAAATTTTTCAATGAAACTTTGTGTGTGCAGTTAACATTGGGGGATGCATGAAATATGTAACGATCTTTACCTGCGACATGCACAGCACTGTAGAAAATACAAAACAGTGTGCATGTGACATTTTAACTTTTTAAATAACATTTTATGTTTACTTTCCAAGCTCTAGACATGTACAAGAAAAGATTGAAGGTACTTCACCTGCTGCACTTCTTGACAAGCAGCCCAAAGGTTGAACAATCGTATCAGACTGATCATTAGACACAACATGAACGTGTAAGACAAAGTCCACGACGGCATCCACCTCCGCTCGAAGGTGGGCCTGCAAGCCTGGTCTCAAACGAGCCATGAGTTCCACGGCCCCGAAATCGGCCAGCAAACGGGCGGCCGCTCCATGCTGCGGGTCAGCACATACCGGACGGTTCAAGCACGTGGCGCTAAAGGGGCGGTGGTCGACTCAAATCGGATAAACTCCGCTCAATGTTACGTGGTGATGCTTACCGACGCCAGCCTTCGTAACAGGCCCAAAACCTCGGCCTGCATAGGCACCGTCGGAAAGGAAAACCATCGCAGCAAAGCAGCAAGAAGAACCTCGTCATGTATCAGATCAGCATCCACCACCAATCCATGTTCAATCTTCAACAACAGGTTCCTCAAGGATCGACTTCTGATCTCCTCGAGGTCATGTCCTGCACATGCACATTGCATTCCCCTGAATTCACTCCATCCTTTTCAGAATTCACTAAATCAACCAGAAGGCAATACAACTCCAAGGAAATACAATTAATACATGTCTTCGCGAATTACAAACAAACAATATCGAAATAAATAAAAGTAGATTAAAGAAGGGACAGTTGTACTTGTACAAAAAAAAACATTTTTTAAAATGTGAAAACAGCGATAAAATCTCAAAGAAACAACCAAACAAGGTCGGAATGGCACCACAATACGACACCACAATCCTCTCATGCATTAACATCAAGACATATTGACGTTTTACTTTTGTTGTGAAATGGTGATGGAATAACGTCAAAAGACGTCATGATGGTAATCCACAAGAGGATTGTGGTGTCGTATTGTGGTGACATTCCGACCTTGTTTGGTTGTTTCTCTGAGATTTTATCCCTATGTTTTCACATTGTTTAAATGTTTTGTTCTTGTTTGTTTGTTTTTTGAGGGGGATAATAAAAGAGTTCATAAAGAATACAAGATAAACGTCTACAGATCATCAGTGAGACTGAATGCGGACATGAGTGCGTATCACCCACTGGAGCAGCATCGTTTCGGGGTAGGCCACAAGATGGCCGCGCCCGACTTCACAATTGGCCGATCAGAAAATGTGGAGCTTCCCATCAGCTAGTGTCACGATTTGTATTTGTGCGACTTATTTTGAAGATAATTATAAATACTTTCATAATATTAGCGAATTTACTGTGCTTACTGTTTTATATGTTTTGTTATTCCTGTATGGATTCCATCCTTATGTTTTGACATGTTTTAAATCGGGTGTTTTTGGAGAAACAACTAATCAACCACATTCAACAGCCTGGGAGAGGGGTGGAGGAACCAACCACATTCAACAGCCTGGGAGGGGTGGAGGAACCAACCACATTTAACAGCCTGGGAGAGGGGTGGAGGAACCAACCACATTCAACAGCCTGGGAGGGGTGGAGGAACCAACCACATTCAACAGCCTGGGAGGGGTGGAGGAACCAACCACATTTAACAGCCTGGGAGAGGGGTGGAGGAACCAACCACATTCAACAGCCTGGGAGAGGGGTGGAGGAACCAACCACATTCAACAGCCTGGGAGGGGTGGAGGAACCAACCACATTTAACAGCCTGGGAGAGGGGTGGAGGAACCAACCACATTCAACAGCCTGGGAGAGGGGTGGAGGAACCAACCACATTCAACAGCCTGGGAGGGGTGGAGGAACCAACCACATTTAACAGCCTGGGAGGGGTGGAGGAACCAACCACATTTAACAGCCTGGGAGAGGGGTGGAGGAACCAACCACATTCAACAGCCTGGGAGGGGTGGAGGAACCAACCACATTTAACAGCCTGGGAGTGGTGGAGGAACCAACCACATTTAACAGCCTGGGAGAGGGGTGGAGGAACCAACCACATTCAACAGCCTGGGAGGGGTGGAGGAACCAACCACATTTAACAGCCTGGGAGAGGGGTGGAGGAACCAACCACATTCAACAGCCTGGGAGAGGGGTGGAGGAACCAACCACATTCAACAGCCTGGGAGAGGGGTGGAGGAACCAACCACATTTAACAGCCTGGGAGAGGGGTGGAGGAACCAACCACATTTAACAGCCTGGGGGAAGGGTGGAGGAACCAACCACATTTAACAGCCTGGGAGAGGGGTGGAGGAACCAACCACATTTAACAGCCTGGGAGAGGGGTGGAGGAACCAACCACATTTAACAGCCTGGGAGAGGGGTGGAGGAACCAACCACATTTAACAGCCTGGGAGAGGAGTGGAGGAACCAACCACATTTAACAGCCTGGGAGAGGGGTGGAGGAACCAACCACATTTAACAGCCTGGGGGAGGGGTGGAGGAACCAACCACATTTAACAGCCTGGGGAGGGGTGGAGAAACCAACCACTTTTAACAGCCTGGGGAGGGGTGGAGGAACCAACCACATTTAACAGCCTGGGGAGGGGTGGAGGAACCAACCACATTTAACAGCCTGGGGGAGGGTGGAGAAACCAACCACATTTAACAGCCTTGGAGAGGTGGAGGAACCAACCACTTTTAACAGCCTTGGAGAGGTGGAGGAAACAACCACTTTTAACAGCCTTGGAGAGGTGGAGGAACCAACCACATTTAACAGCCTTGGAGAGGTGGAGGAACCAACCACATTTAACAGCCTTGGAGAGGTGGAGGAACCAACCACATTTAACAGCCTTGGAGAGGTGGAGGAACCAACCACTTTTAACAGCCTGGGGGAGGAGTGGAGGAACCAACCACATTTAACAGCCTGGGGGAGGAGTGCAGGAACCAACCACATTTAACAGCCTGGGGGAGGAGTGGAGGAACCAACCACATTTAACAGCCTGGGGTGGAGGAACCAACCACATTTAACAGCCTGGGGGAGGGGTGGAGGAACCAACCACATTTAACAGCCTGGGGTGGAGGAACCAACCACATTTAACAGCCTGGGGTGGAGGAACCAACCACATTTAACAGCCTGGGGGAGGGGTGGAGGAACCAACCACATTTAACAGCCTGGGGAGGGGTGGCGAAACCAACCACATTTAACAGCCTGGGGGAGGGGTGGAGGAACCAACCACATTTAACAGCCTGGCGGAGGGGTGGAGGAACCAACCACATTTAACAGCCTGGCGGAGGGGTGGAGGAACCAACCATATTTAACAGCCTGGGGGAGGGGTGGAGGAACCAACCACATTTAACAGCCTGGGGTGGAGGAACCAACCACATTTAACAGCCTGGGAGAGGGGTGGAGGAACCAACCACTTTTAACAGCCTGGGGGAAGGGTGGAGGAACCAACCACTTTTAACAGCCTGGGGGAAGGGTGGAGGAACCAACCACATTTAACAGCCTGGGGGAAGGATGGAGGAACCAACCACATTTAACAGCCTGGGGAAGGGGTGGAGGAACCAACCACATTTAACAGCCTGGGGGAGGGGTGGAGGAACCAACCACATTTAACAGCCTGGGGGAAGGATGGAGGAACCAACCACATTTAACAGCCTGGGGGAGGGGTGGAGGAACCAACCACATTTAACAGCCTGGGGGAAGGATGGAGGAACCAACCACATTTAACAGCCTGGGAGAGGGGTGGAGGAACCAACCACTTTTAACAGCCTGGGGGAAGGGTGGAGGAACCAACCACTTTTAACAGCCTGGGGGAAGGGTGGAGGAACCAACCACATTTAACAGCCTGGGGGAAGGATGGAGGAACCAACCACATTTAACAGCCTGGGGAAGGGGTGGAGGAACCAACCACATTTAACAGCCTGGGGGAGGGGTGGAGGAACCAACCACATTTAACAGCCTGGGGGAAGGATGGAGGAACCAACCACATTTAACAGCCTGGGGGAGGGGTGGAGGAACCAACCACATTTAACAGCCTGGGGGAGGGATGGAGGAACCAACCACATTTAACAGCCTGGGGGAGGGGTGGAGGAACCAACCACATTTAACAGCCTGGGGGAAGGATGGAGGAACCAACCACATTTAACAGCCTGGGGGAGGAGTGGAGGAACCAACCACATTTAACAGCCTGGGGGAAGGGTGGAGGAACCAACCACATTTAACAGCCTGGGGGAGGGGTGGAGGAACCAACCACATTTAACAGCCTGGGGAAGGGTGGAGGAACCAACCACATTTAACAGCCTGGGGGAAGGGTGGAGGAACCAACCACATTTAACAGCCTGGGGGAAGGGTGGAGGAACCAACCACATTTAACAGCCTGGGGGAAGGGTGGAGGAACCAACCACATTTAACAGCCTGGGGGAAGGGTGGAGGAACCAACCACATTTAACAGCCTGGGGGAGGGGTGGAGGAACCAACCACATTTAACAGCCTGGGGGAGGGGTGGAGGAACCAACCACATTTAACAGCCTGGGGGAAGGGTGGAGGAACCAACCACATTTAACAGCTTGGGGGAGGGGTGGAGGCACCAACCACATTTAACAGCCTGGGGGAGGGGTGGAGGCACCAACCACATTTAACAGCCTGGGGGAGGGGTGGAGGAACCAACCACATTTAACAGCCTGGGGGAAGGGTGGAGGAACCAACCACATTTAACAGCATGGGGGAGGGGTGGAGGCACCAACCACATTTAACAGCCTGGGGGAAGGATGGAGGCACCAACCACATTTAACAGCCTGGGGGAAGGGTGGAGGAACCAACCACATTTAACAGCCTGGGGGAAGGGTGGAGGAACCAACCACATTTAACAGCCTGGGGGAGGGGTGGAGGCACCAACCACATTTAACAGCCTGGGGGAAGGATGGAGGAACCAACCACATTTAACAGCCTGGGGGAAGGATGGAGGAACCAACCACATTTAACAGCCTGGGGGAAGGATGGAGGAACCAACCACATTTAACAGCCTGGGGGAAGGGTGGAGGAACCAACCACATTTAACAGCCTGGGGGAGGGGTGGAGGCACCAACCACATTTAACAGCCTGGGAGAGGAGTGGAGGAACCAACCACATTTAACAGCCTGGGGGAAGGGTGGAGGCACCAACCACATTTAACAGCCTGGGGGAAGGATGGAGGAACCAACCACATTTAACAGCCTGGGGGAGGGGTGGAGGCACCAACCACATTTAACAGCCTGGGGGAAGGATGGAGGAACCAACCACATTTAACAGCCTGGGGGAAGGGTGGAGGAACCAACCACATTTAACAGCCTGGGAGAGGAGTGGAGGAACCAACCACATTTAACAGCCTGGGGGAGGGGTGGAGGAACCAACCACTTTTAACAGCCTGGGGGAGGAGTGGAGGAACCAACCACATTTAACAGCCTGGGGGAGGGGTGGAGGAACCAACCACTTTTAACAGCCAAGTTGAAGATAGCCAGATTTGTCCCTACTCCTCACATTTTGCTTCTTCACTTGTCACTTCACTTCACTTCACTTGTCGAAGCTCAAAAAATGACATAAAAGGTTTTCAGAGAATCAGAGATTGTTTCTGAATGAACATAAAACCACAGAGGTCTAAATCTACTGAACACGTGTGCGTTCCCTCGTGTTACGACTCACCCAGCTTCTTGAAGAGTCCAAGTAAATCCATTGTAGAAGAAACCTGAAGCACAAATAGAAATACATAACAAAACTACGAACAAGTTACCAAGCTTGGGGCAAGCAATAAAGTTTATGATTGGATCCGATCATGTCATGTCACGTCAGCACAAAACAAGTCCACAGCAAAACAAACACTCATCTGCAAGATTGCATTCATGGGCAAAATGGGAATGATGGCTTAATATTAAAAAAAAAAAATAACCACCTTTAGAGGACATTTTTCCCCGCAAAGCGGGGGTTGGCCTTTTTCGGGAACCGTGGTTGTTGTTGTTTTTTGGTCCCCTTTTTGAAGCAATGTTTTACGGCCGGATGCTGTTCCTGCCGCCAACCCTTTTTCCGCCTTTTTACGACAAACAGGGAATTACCAGTGAACTGGTACTCGATTAGCCGACCTCGAAAGGATGACAGGCTGAGTCAACCCCCCTGGCGTTAATTCAGCGATCGACCGGGATTCGAACCCAGGATCCTAAGCTGGCACCCTAGCCGCTGGCCCAACACCAGGGATGGGGAATGATAGCTTAATACGAGTACTATATTCATTTCTAACTTACTAAATTATTCAACAATACTAACAAATGTTTTTGTGCACACAGTACCCTCTATAAGTATTGGAACAGTGAAATCAAATAATTTGTTGCTCTATACTCAAGAAATTTGGATTTGAGATCAAAAGTTGAATACGAGGCAGGAGTACAGAAGGTCATCTTTTACTTACTGGTATTTCTATGTTTATATGTTTTACCATTGTCGAACAATAGGACTTTTTATGTTCAGTCCCCCCATCTCAGGTAAGCATAAGTATTACAACAGATTACTGACGGGTGTTTCCTGTTGTTCAGGTGCTTCTTGTTGCATAGATTGTTTACACATGAAGGAGCTGTGAATGTCGAGTCTTGGTTTTAGCCTTTGCTTTGGGAATCTGCCTTTGGAGTCAGTCAGCATAAACCAACATGAAGCCCAGAGAACTGTTTATGAAAGAAAACCAAACAATTTGGAAGCTGAAAGAACAGAATATTTCAATTAGACCAAAGCACAAAATTGGGCACAGCAAACACAATAATTTGGAATATCTTGAAAAAGAAAAACCACAAGCATACTAAACAATAGACAATGACCAGGTCGACCAAAGAAAACAACTGCAATTGATGACAGAAAAGTCATCAGAGCTGTGAATAAAAACACCAAAACAACCGTCAGTGGCATCACCACCAGCCTCCAGAGTGCAGGGGTGAAAGTATCACAATCTACCTTTCGCAGAAGGCTTGGACAGCAGAATTACAAAGCCAACACCACATGATGCAAACCTCTCTCATCAGCACCAAAACTAGAATGGTCAGATTCGAATTTGCAAAGAAGTACAGAGGTGAGCCAGTGAGTCCTGGAACAAAGTTTATTAGCAGATGAGACCAAGATAAACCTTTACGAAAGCGATGGAAAGATGAATATGTGGAGAATGGAAGGAACTGCATATGATCCAAAGTGGAATTGGGAATTGTGTGTGTATATACAAGGTGTTTCAAAAAGAGTGATACAACTTTAAACGTTTATTTACAAAGAAACAGAAATCTCAGGAGCATGAACTAAACTTTTATTTAAAGCTTATGACATGGTATTTTCTATCAATGATTGCTATTGCAGTAAATCACTGCTCAAGTTAGTGAGAGCCCAATGTCTGAAATTGGCATTTATGCAAAATCCTTGCAATTGATGTTCTCCATGTGTGCCCCTCCACGGTTTCGACAGACATTGATCCTGACAAAGTTCTGTCCAACTTTCCTGTAGGTCCCATGTGGCACTGCCTTGGAGGTAGTCTGACACCTCCTGGCTTCAGATCATCCAGTGTGGCAGGGCAGTTGACACAGACAAAGCCCTGGGCAGCTGTTGGAGATGTATTTAGATACTCGACGAAACACGGTCCAAAGACATTTTCCTTCAGGTTTGAAAGAGATTTATTTCCCAATTGCAGAGGAAACCCGACTCGACACAGAACCAAACTACATAACACAATACACAGTGTTGTAAGAAGTCAAATCCACAACATTGTCCTAATGATAGGTTTAATGCGAATTCGATCTCTGGCAACACCTGTAAAATACGATCATGCAATATATCAGGATTATATAATTAAGGAGAAGTCCAGCAATTGACAATCAGTGCAAGCAGGCCTGGTTCATCTAAATATACGCACCATTCGAGTCTACGCTGTCACAGATTATATGTCACAAGAATGATCCGGAGCGATGGTCGTCCGAGTTCTTATAGACGCCTCTCAGTGGTTGGAGAGAGCATAACACCTGGGTTCAACTTAGGTACAATTTCATTACATTCTCCCCGCCGTTAAAACGACACTTCCACTAAGGCAGGAATCAAGCACGCAGTAGCATAATAGTCGGGGCAGCAATTGTCCGTCCATGTCAGTCGGTCCATCCATAGCGATAGGGGCGACGAATCTCCCTTCCGGTACGGGTCCGGAAACTACCGGGTACTACATCCCCAAGACCGGAGTCCCCTGCATCAGATAGCCGCCTAAATCAGGTGACGGAAGTGGCACCACCGAGCCTACAGATTCGGGTGCGTTTAGCGGTGAGAGGGCCGGCAGATACTCCACAGGCGGAGCAACGGGAGAGTCCGTAAATTGGTTCGTCAATTTCCCCACAAGGGGCCAGGTGGCGGACGGAGACAGTTGACTCCCGTCCATCAGACATCAACACACGAGCATGCTCGGGATTAGCTTGGAGTACCTGCACCTTATCCACTGGTGGATCATACTTACTCATGCAAACAGCACGTTTGAGGAAAGCCGGTCCCGGCTCCGCAAGCCAACTAGGTAAAGATCAGGTACTACCCGAACTCCTCGGGTGATGAAACATCCGTTTGTGGGGAGTTTGATTGGTAGCCGTACCCAGTAAAGTCCTGATTGAGTTCAGTGCCGCAGGTAGTGACCAAGCCCATTTGTCTAGGCCTCGGCCGAGGGACTTAAGGCTCAGCGTAACGGCTCTCCATATAACACCATTGAAGCGTTCGACCTGTCCATTCGCCTGCGGCCTATACGGAGTGGTATAGCTAGAAGCGACATTATGCTGGAGTAAGAAGTTCCTCACTTCCTGGGACAGGAACACCGCACCCCGATCGGTATGCACGTAAGCTGGATTCCCAAACATAGAAAACAAGTTCTGCAGGCACCGGATAACCGTGGCGGCTGTCATATCTACGAAAGGGAATCTCAAGAACTCATCAACGATTGTGAGCAGGTACTCCAAGCCGGTGATGCCGGCAGTGGCCCTTTGAAATCCATCGCCAATCTCTTCCACGGCCTAGTAGCTCGGACCAGCGTCCCCATAGGAGGGTTGTAGAAGCGCGGTTTGAGTTCTGCACATACAGAACAAGCGCGACAGATTTGACGAACATCCTCAACCGAGTAGGGCAAGTTACGACTACGCACAAAATGAGCGAAATGCGTCACCCCGGGATGGCACAAGGTGTCGTGCAAAGCGCGCAGGTCCTCAAAAGATATGAGACTCGCACACGTCGGCGGCCGCGACAAGGCGTCGGCAACCAGGTTATCCCACCCAGGGCGATATTTGATTGTGTAGCAGAAATCGGCGAGTTCGATCCGCCAGCGAGTGATTTTCTCATTCTTAATGCGTTGAGCATGCTGGGTGTCGTACATAAACGCAACGCTCTGTTGGTCCGTGATAATTTGGAAGCATCATCCAAGCAAATAGGGACGCCAACGCCGAATTGACTCGACGATGGCATACGCCTCCTTTTCGACAGACGAATGTCTCCGCTTAGCGGAGGAGAGAGTTCGCGAAAAGAAGGCCACAGGGCACCCCCCTTGGGAGAGAGTTGCAGCTATGGCATGATCCAACGCATCACTTTCCAAAACAAAAGATTTATTTTCATCAATCGTCGCCACAGCGGCGCCAGCGATGTCGGACTTAAGGCTATGGAAAGCGGCCTTGGCGGCAAGGCTCATGGGGAACGCTTCGCAGTCCACAAGTGGGCGGAGCTTCGTGGAGAAATTTTGTGCCCACTTACAATAATGAGCGAACAGCCTGAGAGCACGCTTCAACGAAGCACGATCGCAGGGCGGTGCCATGTCGAGCAAGGGTCGCAGACGCTCCTTATGTGGAGCAACCGAGCCGTGGGTCACGGTGTACCCCAGAAGATCTATTGTGCGAGCGGAGTAACGACATTTAGCCTCATTCATAGTTAAGCGATACCTCTGCGCGACCTCGAGGAAGCGCTTCAGATTAGCATCATGATGTTCCTGGTCATACCCGCAAACCGTGATATTATCCAGATAAACAAAGACATCGGTCAAGTTCTCCTTAGCGATGAGGTCGTCCATAGCCCTCTGAAAACAAGCGACCCCGTTCGTGACCCCAAAAGGTAGCCGGGTGAACTGGTATAACCCCTGACCCGATTCAAACGCTGCATAGATGCGATCTGCCTCGGAGATGGGGATTTGATGATACGCACTACGCAGATCGAGAGTGCTATAGACCGAATACTGTGCCACCTGTCGAACCAGGGAGTCCATTCCCGGGAGTGGGTAGGCGTCCAGCTGTGTAAACCGATTAATCGTCTGCTAATAGTCGATGACCATGCGTTTGCGATGCGATTCGCTTCGTACCACCAGAACTTGGGCCCGCCCTGGCGTCCGACTCGGTTCTATGATACCTTCCTTTAGTAGATGGGCCGTTTCTTCCGCAATGAATTGCACGTCAGCTCGTGAGTAGCGTCGCGATTTAACCGCGACAGGTGTGCAGTCCGTGGTCATATTGGGGAACAGCGACAGTGGCTCAATTTCTATCCCTGCAAGAGCACACACAGCAAGCGTATCAGTACCACCAAATTCCATTTCCAAACGTCCATGTCGCTGGAGAAAATCAGGTCCGAGCAAAACTTCTGCACATAATGCTGGTAAGACCATTAGATGCACATCCGGAAACATTCGACCCTTAATCACAAGCTTTAGTCGACATTCCCCTTTTGTGTTAAGCCATAGCCCCTGAGAGGCCATAAAGATTCGACGTCTTGTCCCAAGAATCGGCCATCCATGTTTCTGCACGAGTCGAAAATCAACATAACTATCCGTGGATCCCGTGTCGATCAAAGCATTCGCAAAATTCCCTCGATCATGAGTGGGATTAAAGCACGAGCCAGGCCAGGTGGACCTGTAGTTATCGAGTCGTCGAGGCGAGGCGCTCGTGCCTCGCATGTGGATCCAACGCCAGATAAAGTCTTTCGTGCCGTTAAAGTAGCTTGTAGATCATACGTGCAGCCTCCGGAGGGCGCTCGTGCCACGCGCGGAGTTTCAAAGCCAACATTAGCCGATCGGGTGGCCGATCCCGGAAGTTGGCAGGGTGTCGGAAGAATGCCGGCCAAGGACGGTCGCGCCGCGTACCGAAGTGTTTGCGCCACTTGTTTAGTCGGCGCGGCGAGTCTCACCAAGGTCGAGCTCTCAGCTCGGGGCCCACGGAAAGGGGCTATCCCCTTCAAAGTCGGGCGAGGCGCGCCGCGCGCCGTTCGGACCACTGGCTCGGAGATAAGCACATTCATCGTCGAGCGGGCTCGTTTGTCCCGCGAAGCTCGGCAAACTTTTGCAAAATGTCCCGTCATTGAGCACAAATGACACTTCGCATCTTTAGCAGGGCAAACAGACCTGGGATGATTCCGATTTCCGCAGAAATAGCACGTAGCGTTACTTCCGGGCTTGGGTCCAGCTGCAGCGGCCACCGTCGAGCCCGGATCGGGATCCTCGGGAGTGGCCGGGGTCTCCAATTCCGGCGGAGGTGTCGAGGCTGCATCCACGACCTCGGCGGTAGCTCTCTCCGGTCGAGTCTGTTGAGATGTCCCCGCAGTGACGTATGGGCGTTCATACGCGTCGGATTGTTCCCATGCTTCGGTGTACACGTGGGATAGCCGGAGTGCTTCGGCTAGTGTCAAATCGGCTTCTTCAAGTAGTCTATGTCTGACGACTGGTGACCTAAGACCTGCGACGAAAGAATCGCGAACAAGGTCATCACAGACTTGTTCATGAGTGCGTACCTCAGGGGTACTCTCCTTCAGTAGGCGTCGGATGTCTTGAGCAAATTGATCCAAAGTCTCCGTGGGCTGTTGTCGTCGAATCGCGAGCAAATGTCGTGCATAGACCACGCTTCGTTTTTTTATGTAAATACGCTTCAGCTCAGCCACAGCTGCATCGAATGTCTCACATAATTCAATTGCCATGTACACGGTATGGTGCACCTTTGATTGCAGCACTTCGAGTTTTGTTTCTTCGGAGACGGGTGCCTGAGCCTTGAACTGGTTATCCAAGATTTTCAGCCAATGTGTCAGTTAGGCGGCCGCGTCCGCCGCCTGAGCATCTGCTCCGAAGATCGGCACTTGGATCACCTTACGAGTCATGTCGGTCTCGTTCGTGTCCCGTTCTCGTTCAAGACGAAGAGAAGAATTCGCATTAATTGTTGTAAGAAGTCAAATCCACAACATTGTCCTAATGATAGGTTTAATGTGAATTCGATCTCTGGCATCACCTGTAAAATACGATCATGCAATATATCAGGATTATATAATGAAGGAGAAGTCCAGCAATTGACAATCAGTGCAAGCAAGCCTGGTTCATCTAAATATACGCACCATTCGAGTCTACGCTGTCACAGAGTATGTCACAAGAATGATACGGAGCGATGGTCGTCCGAGTTCTTATAGACACCTCTCAGTGGTTGGAGAGAGCATAACACCTGGGTTCAACTTAGGTACAATTTCATTACACACAGCATTACAACAGTTAGTAGAGTTCTCTGAAAATTCTCTTGCAGAGTTCCCTTCTTAAAAGAGCAAAATCCTTTGATGTTCCCAGGGAGGGGCCTAAGGGCATGGAGGAGTTGATCGAGGTCAGACTCGCTGGCATCTCATGAAGCTGTTACCCATCATGAAGCCACCAATATGCTTGCAGGAGTTGCACAAATTACTGAAGGTCAAGAAAGGTCACTGTTTAAAGCTGGAGGGAAACATCCTCTGAGGCATTCACATCTGGTTTCAATCTCGGATAAAGGGTTCTTGGTCAGAGAAAGAGCCGAGTCTGCAATCTCCAAAAAGCTGACATCCTCACCAGGTCATAGATCGTTGCACAGGCTCCATTCTTCATTTCCAGCTGAATACAAATGAATACCCATGTTCTATCATTTCAAATGCACTTTCTTTGGCATTCCATATTTAAAGATTATGGCACCTCAATGGCTCAATAATTATACAAAACAACATCCATGTTTCTGTGATATCTCATGCTGAGACAAAAGCTTCAAACAAGCAATATGGCTACGAGTCACTTTATCGAAGGAACATCATTAATACCCAATCATAAGGAAGGCCAAAAATGACTTCCACACAGCCCCCCCAGAATTAGTAGTCCAGAGGGTTCAAGTCTGGGCTATGGGGTGCCCAGTCATGAACGGTACACAGGGCAACAAGGCTGTTTCTGAAGAGTTGCTGCAGGAAAGTGACGGTGTCACCAGCTCCATGCGGAGATGCACCATCCTGCATAAACCAGGTCGTACTGAGCTGGTTTGGGGTGACCTTTTGGGCTAGATCATGATGGAACTTCTGGGGTACGGACTGGTAGCGCTCACCGTTGATAGTCACCGCCCTGCTGCTGTCATTCTCAAACCAGTAAGGCCCACGCATTCCCCATCTGGCATTGAAGGCGCAGAAGCATGTGACCTCAGGCCCTTTCAAGTACCTCCGTGATCTCCTTCCTCAGGTGGTTCTGCCACCCAGAAAATGTTATACAAATATGATTTAGTCTCATACCACAGAGCCACCATTTTTGTCTTCTGCACCACTGTCAATGGCATAGTTGAGCTACGGAGCTAGCAATCCCAGGGAAAAAATACCACCAAACCCTGAAAAAGAAAACGGTATCGGTCAAAAAACAAAGAAATGGCAGGAAGTCATAGTTGTATCAATCTTTTTGAAACACCCTGTGTGTGTGTGTATGTATATATATATATATGTATATGTATATGTATATGTATATATATATATATATATATATATATATATATATATATATATATATATATATATATATATATATATATATATATATACATATAGATATAGATATATACATATATATATACATATATATATATATATACATATACATATATACACATATATATATATATATATATATATATATATATATATATATATATAAATATATATGTATATATATATATATATATATATATATATATATATTAGCAGAGGTACCCGGCATTGCCGGGCGGGGGAGGGGGAGGGGGAGAGGAGGGTGAGGGGAGGGGAGGGGAGAGCGAGCCCCTTGGCAAAGCGAGCGATTTTTTTTTTTTTCATAGCGTCATAGCGATTTTTTTTTCATAGCGTCATAGCGTTCATAGCGTCATAGTTGACGTGGTCACTATGAAGCTGTTACTCATCATGTAACAGCTTCAACCTCTTATGGTTAAAGCAACCCTGTTAAAGTAACAGCAACCCTCTTATGGTTAAACTGCCAAAATCAAGACTTTCTGCTCACCTTCACTCCTTCATTCCTCTTTTCTCCCGCCTCTGGAACAAACTCCCTCACTCTCTTCAATACCACTCCACCCTCCAGGTCTTTAAAACAGCTGTTCACCACCATCTCTTATCCTCCCCCATCCAAAACCTTGATCTTTTCTACCCCCGCTAATTTCGGTCCCCTTGTGTTTTATACCTCTCCTCCCCCCCCCCTCCCCTTCCCACACCTCCTGCCCCCAAGCCCTCTCCCTCCCACACTTCTCCCTGCTCTCAAATGTTGTGGTTGTGTGCTTCCCCTTCTCTCCCCATCTTGTCTTCCGCTCCCTCTTTTTGTATATTTTGTTTGTCTGGTTGATTTGTTTGTGAAATAAATGTTAGCTCTTTCACGAGCCTCGATTCAGTATACAAAAAAAAAATTTAAAAAAATAGCGTTCATAGCGTCATAGCGATTTTTTTTTTCATAGCGGTCATAGCGTCATAGCGTTCATAGCGATTTTTTTTTTTCATAGCGTCATAGCGTCATATCGTTCATAGCGTCATATCGTTCATAGCGTCATAGCTTCATCACGTGATCGCTCTGAGCGAATCAGCGCCCACCTGCTCCGATTCCGTTGATTCCGTGCGCTGAGGTAAATATGAATAAAAAATATGGATCGTCAAATATATTGAGTTCGGCCATGTTCGTCCCACGCTCAATGGCCATGTCTATGTCAAATATCAAGCACGTAAGCCTCTCCGTTTAGGAGTCTATCGGTAACATTACACACACACACACAAACTGTGTTTATATATATATACACAAAGAATTAAGTTAAGCACCCCCCCCCCGTTTTTTTACAACCTCGCACATTACAAGTTTGTTGTCGTCAAAACAGTGTAATATACCCATGATATTGCTATATTTTCTGGAGAAGTGATATTATGGTCACATAAAAACATAACAATCATGCCGTTTTCAATATTTTATTCTGAATAATTTAAGGTGAAATTTTTTGGGAATTTTAGGCATATTTTCACCTCAATTTAAGTATGGAGCTATAGGTCCATCACGGACAGTGTGGATGACGTTTATGTTTTCTAACGTACAGTCATTGTTCTGAGAAGACCTCTAGCGATCTTTGCGTCAATAACGTGTGTAGGACCCACGTGATCGGATCACTGACTCAACCCTACGTCTCATAGACCCTGTAAGCCGTCGTATGCGTTGCTGTGGCAGGTTGTTCCATTCCCGATGTAATGCACGTTCCAATTCATCCAGATTGGCTATTGGAGGGACCATCTTCGCAATTTGTCGTCCCAACAGGTCCCAAACGTGCTCGAGGGGGTTCAACCTGCCACAGCAACGCATACGACGGCTTACAGGGTCTATGAGACGTAGGGTTGAGTCAGTGATCCGATCACGTGGGTCCTACACACGTTATTGACGCAAAGATCGCTAGAGGTCTTCTCAGAACAATGACTGTACGTTAGAAAACATAAACGTCATCCACACTGTCCGTGATGGACCTATAGCTCCATACTTAAATTGAGGTGAAAATATGCCTAAAATTCCCAAAAAATTTCACCTTAAATTATTCAGAATAAAATATTGAAAACGGCATGATTGTTATGTTTTTATGTGACCATAATATCACTTCTCCAGAAAATATAGCAATATCATGGGTATATTACACTGTTTTGACGACAACAAACTTGTAATGTGCGAGGTTGTAAAAAAACGGGGGGGGTGCTTAACTTAATTCTTTGTGTATATATATATATATTGTTGTGGATATGAGGATTGTATTTTTTTATTGTGTTGTATTGTATAGTAAATTGTTGTAAATATCACTCTCTGTAAAATGTAATGATTCCTTGTAAATACCTCCGTAGTGTAAAGGTCAAAGGGCGTCCCATAATTAGTCCATAAAGCATACACGTTAGCCAATCATAGAATATCCCTGTTCAATAGTTATATCTTTATTATGTGTATTAGGGTAAGGCCTTGTCTTCCATTAAGATGACACTCCATTGCACTGCATTAAATAAGAGTAGATCCCCTTCCTTTCACATTCCCCTTTCATCATTGCCAAGCCTCGATTGCCAATTACATCCCCTCCAAAACCACCATTGAACATGTGCTCGGGTCGGGGAAGAGGGGCGTGCCCGCCCATCGTCATCAAGGGCGGAGCCAGAGGGTCGCGCGACCAACCAGGGCCGAGGTGAGCACACCGATGGGCGTGTCCTGAAGGCCGGCGGCTTGATCGCCGGAGGCGTTATAAAGGCGCACGCGCAAGAAGTGGTCGCTGGTCGGTGGTGAGGAGTGATTGGACCAAGAGAGAGAAAGAGTGGTTGGACCAAGAAAGAGAGAGTGGTTGGACCAAGAGAGAAAGAGTGGTTGGACCAAGAGAGAAAGAGTGGTTGGACAGGGAGACGTGCAAGAATGTTGTTGAGTTGAGGGTTTGGACCGGACGAGTCAGACGAGTCCTAGCAAAGCACGCGACGTCCACAGCCGCAGCAGAAGCGGCAGCAACAGCAGCTTGGGGCCTGAACGGCGGTTTTGAGCAGGGCCGTGAAGGAACGGCGGCTGCCAAACGCGCCGATCGTGCTGCAGTACCGGTGGACCTTCCTCTCCCTCAAGCCATCCACCTCCCGCCAGTCCTATCATCATTCCCCGCGTGAGTCTGTCTTTGTTTGTTCTGTCCTGGGTATTTAATTAAGCTTGTATAAGGAATTTGCACTGTGTCTCTAAAATCTTCTGTATATTATTTTATTATCTTTCCTTCTCCTTGGTTACTTTGAGCCTGTATATAGTAGGAATAAATTTCGTAGTATTTTCAACCTTTTTTTCGTCTTCTTCTTCTTCTTCACATCCGTGCCGCTTTTGTCTTTTCCATATTGAATAGCTGTGGCGCGATCCGGCCAACGTTCGGGGATCGGGTTAATCGGGGTAACTGTTAGGCCGCGGTGCCATCCGCTCGGCAAACCAACATCCTTATCCGCGGGCCGTAACAATATATATATATATATATATATATATATATATATATATATATATATATATATATATATATATATATATATATATATATATATATATGTATATATATATATATATAATTATATATATATAATTATATATATATATATAATTATATATATATATATAATTATATATATATATATAATTATATATATAATTATATATATATATATATAATTATATATATATATATATATATAATTATATATATATATATAATTATATATATATATATAATTATATATATATATATAATTATATATATATATATAATTATATATATATATATATATATATATATATAATTATATATATATATATATATATATATATATATATATATATATATATATATATATATATATATATATATATATATATTGTTATGGTTCTCCGCCGTACTTCTTCCCCTTACCAAGGGGGGATTAATCGCCTTGTTCTTTCTGGGCTTGGCGGAATCGAGAGACTTGAAACGCCTCTTCCGGGCAAAACGCAAGGTAAGGTTTCGGGACCAAGTCTCGCTCGTACCTAAATCCCTGCGCCGCCACGGAAGCGAGGAAGCAAGCCTCGCACGAGCCACGTGTGATTTGGGTACACCGAGCGGATTGAGTACCACGTGGTCCGTGCAATCTTAGTAGTGGAACCCGATTCGAGCAGTTCTATTCGTACCACGCTTAGCCAATGAGGAAATCACGAGAACCATCGAATGGAAAAGGAAGAACACAGGTTTAATTATTATTCCCACACGTATGTACAATGATCAGGATGCAGAGACACAGAGCAGCACTGAAACAGTCTTATCTTACTTCCCAGACTTGGGCCCGTCACACTCACACAGGGAATGGCAGGCAGGTTGATGTTCAGCCAAAAGCGCCGACGTGGTCGTCCAGGAACGGCCCCGTCCGGCTCTCCACGGTCCCAGCACGTCCCCATTGTTACGGTTTTTAGAACCTTCACTTTGTAAATTTTAGTAAATGTTCCCTTATAAATGATCCCCTGTAAATATCCCCATTATTTGGCTTTATTAAAGATCGCACCCTAGTTAGTCCATGTACAACACGTAGAGCACCACAGAACCTCTCTGTAGTTATCTCATTATTATGTGTTTTAGTTAAGGATCTGTTCCCAATAGTTGAATCTGCGATGCATTAATCAAATAAGATAGGCCCCTTCAATTTCCCCAATCATCTCCCGCTCTTCAAAGTGCACTAGCGGTAGGGCAGCGTTCGCTGCCCCTTGTCTTGGTTCGATTGATGGCCCCAAGCCGCCATTGACCATGCGGTCTCAGGCCGAGGAAAAAGGGGGCGGGACATAAGAACAAGGTGTGGCACGTCAACTCACCATCAGAGATGGAGCCAGCGAGCCCTTGCCGGCCAACCAGGGCCGAGGTGAGCCGACCGGTAGGCGTGTCATAGGAGCCGGCGGCTGGATACGAGAACGCGCAATAAAAGCGGCTGCGAGGGACTGCTTAGAGAGAGAGAGGAGAGAGAGAGAGAGAGGAGAGATGAGTGCGAAGGTCCGAGGTGCAAGAGGAGACCACGCTGAATTGTAAGCCAGGAGAGTGGGTCCGTTGGCAACGACAATCTCGCCATATATTCACATTGTCAGACCACGTGAAACTAATACGTGCAGCTGCCGCCGGGTTTCGCCTAAAGCCCGGAGCGTGGACTGGAGCGGACCTCGACGCTGTGCATCTACCCGGACCTTTCTGCCCTGCCAGCCTGCCTGGACCTTCTCCTCCTTCCAGCCATTCCTTCCTGCCATTCCCTATTCGTGTGTCTGTTTGTTTTGTTTGGGGCGTATGATAATATAAGACTGTTTTAAGGCTGCCCTGTGTACCTGCTTCTTCCTCTTCCTGTACAGTCCTACCTTTCATTTCTTCTTTGGTTTTGGTTTTGTAGATAGTGAATAAACCTGTGTTATTTCTTACCCTTTTGGTTTCATTCTCCCCCGATCGCTTTAAGTCCTTTCCCGATTGAGTACCTGTGGCACGATTCGGCCAACCGCTATAATCGGGTTTAGTCTCTTGTTAACGGCTCGAGTTGTGGATTGCTAAACCGCTCGGCAAAATTCCATCTTGTCCGTGGCTCGGGCAGAAGTAGCACCCTGCTTTGCGGCGAGGTTGGCGAAGGTATCTGGGACTCCATTGACCAGTCACCCTGGTCAACCTCAACCCCGCAAAGGAGCGCGATACCTTCTAGGACTCGGACGGCCAGTGTAACAGACGAGGGGATTAAACCCCCCCCCCCTCGGTAAGGGGAGCGCCGTAACCGAGATGCATAACAATTGGTGTCGAGGAGTTGGGATTTGGACCCGAACCAAATTTTTAAAACATCTTTTAAAATTTGGTCAAAAATTTACGAGCGGCCGAAATTTTATTAAAACATCTAAATTTTAAAATCGTGCCATGGATGATCAAGGCGATCAGGTGCCGGTAGGGGAGATAGAGGAGGGTAGAGCCAACCCAGGACCCCAGGCAACAATTGGGGGTAATGGAAGAGGAGGTTGAGGAAGGTGTGGTAGAGGGGGTTGCAGGCACACAAGATGGCGGCACCTCGCACGAGGTTACAGGAGCACAAAATGGCGCCTCGCACATGGCGGCGGCGAGAGCCGAGCCCGCAGCACCAATAGATATGAACCTCTTTATGATTCAACTCGCGGCAAGCCTGGAGAAGCTGAATGATAAGATAGATGCTCAGGGAGAGCGAGTGGGAAATCAAATTGGGGAATTACAAAATGATATGGGAAGTCAAATTGGGGGCCTAGAAGTCATTCAAATTGGGGGCCATTCAGGGCGAGAGCCCCCCGGGAATTGGGGGGATTCGACAACAAAATTGGGGGGGTAGAAAGCAAATTAGGGGGCCAATTGGAGGACGTGGGTAGCCAAATTGGGGAAATGAAGGACGGGTTAACGGGATTGGAAAATAGAATGGCCACCCAGGAGAACCAAATGGAAGGGGTGAAGAATGGGCTGGAGGGGTTAGAAAACAGTATGGAAGGCAAATTAAGGGAAATAGGGGAGCAATCTGCCCGGGAAATCAAACAAATGGGGGAGCAGATAGAGGAAGTAAAAATCGGGTGAGAAACCAAATTGGACACCCACAAGGGGGAGCTGGAGCAGATGAGGGCGGCATCCACCAAGGAAATAGGAGAGATGGGGGAGGATATAAGGCGCGGGGTGAGCAAAGAGGTCGCAGGAGTACGCGACGAGGTAAAGCGGGGTGAGGAGCACATGGAGAAAGAGGTGAGGAATAGCACGGCTAGGTTAGGGGGGGGCATAGAAGATCTGACGCGAGGAGTAGAGCAGCTGACAGTGGGACAAAAGGAGTTAGGGGAGCAGGTAGAAAAGAACACGGTGGTAATAGGGGGGGTTGAAAGCGACGCAAAAAGAGATAAAGAAGGAATTAATAGCGACAAAGAAAATGTCAGACGGTACAAGAGGGACTGACAAAGAGGTTAGAGGAGGTGGTAGAGACAATGGAGACGAAAGAACGGGAAGTCAGGACGCACATAGAAACGACCAAGGTGGCCTTAGAGGGAGAAATTGAAGGGGCGCACCGGGAAATAAACGAGGTGAAACAAAAATTAGAGGAGGTGGAAGAGGGGCTAAGTGAAATTAAGAAGAGACTGAGGGAGACTAAGAAAGAGATAAAGGAGGAGGTGATGGAATTGGTGCAATGTCTGTGCTCACTGCTCACAGCGTGATGATGTGCTTACTGACCAAATAAAGTTTGCAGGTGGCGGAGGAGGAGCGAAGGAGAAGAGGCGCCGAGGTGAGTGGCGATATGCTCGGAAATGTATATGGTGTGAGGGGAGACTCAGCGAGCTTGGGTGTTGGTCTAGACCCGGGCGTTCGTGAGAGGTTGCTGGTGAGGTGTGCGACTGGTGCAGAGTGCGTGGAAAGAGGATGCGTGCAAGGATGTCCGACCATGGGGAGTGCGAGAGGTATTGGTGAGTAAGGGTGTGCGGGTATGGAATGGGTAGCGGGTTGCGGAGGGGCAACCCAGGCATCGACACCGACAGGGGTAGTGTTCAGAGGGACGGGGAATTCACGAGAGCCCCCCGGGAATAGTGGACTGTGGGGGCCCGAACGGTTCGGCCCCGCGCTAACCCCGCAAGGAGCGACGCACGGGGTCCGGCCTTCGGGCACCCACAAGGTCCCACTCGCGCCGTATGACGGCAAGAGTGATCTGAGGGCATACCTGGCGCAGTTTGAATATGTATGTAGAGGCAACGGTTGGAATCCGGACGAAGGTGGAGTACACCTTGTGGGGGCACTGCACGGCGTGGCGGCGGATGTGCTGACAGCTTTTACCACCGGGTGCTCTCACCCTGTCAGCCCTCCGTGCAGCCTTAATTAATCCTTTCGGCATTGAACAGCAAAGCGAGCTTGTTAAAGCTCAGCTTGCTCAGCGAAAACGCAAGCCCCAGGAGACCATCGGGGAACTTGCCCATGACATTCGCCGCGCAGTAGGGATTGCACACGCGGACATGGCGGCGGCCTCCCAGGAAAGCCTGGTGCTGGATCACTTTATCCAGGCTTTTCCGGATCCGGAGCTCCGACAACAGCTCGCCATGTGGCGCCCGCAGACCTTGAGCCAGGCGGCCGATGCTGCAGCCCGTTGGGAAGCAGCGAGGCCCCTGGCCCGGGGAGGCGAGCGCCACGCAGTGGCGGTGCGTCAGGTAGGGCCCGTGATGGGTGGCGGCCCCCCTAGGGGGCCCGCCCCCGAAGGGGGCCCTGACCGAGAGAGCATGGTCCGGAGGCTGGTGGACCGGCGTCTGGCGGGACCTGGACCATGGCAGGCGGCCCCGGCGGTGGCACCCGGTAGGCCACGACAAAGTACACCAATTCGGACATTCAGGGGGGGAAATTTGGAATTCCGGAGGCAAGCACCTTACCAGGTGAGGTGCTATAATTGTGCTCGGCTGGGTCACGGTGCGTGGGAGTGTCAAGCTCCGCGCCGGGACGCTCCCCGACAGCCGATGCCCTCAACTCCGCCCCGTATAGATCAGCGTAGCCGACCTCAGGGGAGCCTTCAATAACTAGTAGGAATTGGCCCGATCCCATTTGCGAGATGGTAAATCGAAGTAGCGTAGAGTTGGAAGGTACCCAGAGGGAGGCCTTACACAAATTAATTGAATCCCATTTGGATATATTCTCCCTGTCCCCCGAGGATATTGGACGTACGGGCCTGGTGAAACATCAGATCCACACCGGTGAGGCCCGGCCTATTCGTCAGCCCGCCCGACGGCTCCGGTGGAGCAAGAGGGAGGAAGCTGACGAGCAGGTAGAAAAAATGCTCTATGCAGGTGTCATCGAGCCTCGGGAAGTCCCTGGATGTCACCCGTTGTGCTGGTCAAAAAGAAAGATGGGACCACGCGTTTCTGAGTGGACTATCGCCAGCTAAACAACGTGACACTCAAGGACTCATATCCCCTGCCAAGAATTGATGACACCCCTCGATGCCGTTGCGGGCTCAAATTGGTTCTCAACTTTGGACCTCAAGAGTGGGTATTGGCAGGTGGAGATGGATATGGCAGGGAAGGAGAAAACGGCATTTTCCACAGGTAAGGGGCTGTATCAGTTCACTGTGATGCCGTTTGGTTTGTGCAACGCCCCCGCCACCTTTGAGAGATTAATGGAACATGTACGAGGCGGCATGCCATGGCAGTCCCGCCTGGTATACCTGGATGACATCCTAGAACATGCCAAAACATTCCCCCAGGCTAGAGCTAATTTGGACCAGGTGTTTGGGTGCCTCAGACAGGCAGGGTTGAAGCTGAGTCCGAGTAAGTGCACTTTGTTTGCAAGAGAGGTGGCCTATCTAGGTCACGTTATCGGTCGCGAGGGGGTAAAAACAGACCCAGGCAAAATTACAGTGGAAGAGGAGTGGCCCGCACCACGTACCATCAAGGAGGTGCGGGGATTTTTGGGACTCTGCTCCTATGACCGGCGCTTTGTGGCAAAATTTGCAGAGTTGGCCCGGCCCCTTCACCGGCTTACGGAGAAGGGAAGGCGATTTAATTGGACAAGGGAGTGCCAAGAGGCCTTCCTAAAATTGAAGGGGTGTTTGACATCCGCACCCATTCTAGCTTACCCCACTAGTGACGGGACCTTTACCCTGAACACGGATGCAAGCCAGGAAGGATTGGGCGCAGTTTTGTCGCAGATACAGGAGGGCGTGGAGAGTGATTGCTTATTAATTATTATAGTTGGGCCTTGAGTCGGCCCGAACGAAATTATTGCGTCACCCGCAAGGAACTATTGGCTATGCTGGCTGCCATGAACCATTTCCACCCGTACCTGTACGGGCGGAAATTTTTGGTTCGAACTGACCATTCCTCCTTGCGATGGCTCCTTCGGTTCAAGGAACCGGAGGGCCAAATTGCAAGGTGGTTGGAAAAGTTGCAGCAGTACGATTTTAATGTGACCCATAGGGCCGGGAAGGCCCATGGGAATGCTGATGCTCTCTCTCGGCGTCCTTGTCTGGGGGAAAACTGTCAATTTTGTGCGAGACACGAGGAGAGGGAGCAATTGGGCAATTCCGCCCCGATCCTCGTCGTCCGTGCAACCCGGGTGAGAGGGCCAATTTTGCCACTAACCGCAGACGAGGAATTTGGAACTTTGGCGTGGAGCACGGCCCAGCGGGAGGACGCCGTCCTGGGACCGGTGTACGAATGGGTCAAATTGGGGCAAAGACCTAATGGGGAAGAGGCCACCCCCCTCGGGGCGCAAACAAAGGCATATTGGGCTCAGTGGCAGACCCTGGAATTGAAGGATAACATCTTATATCGCAAGTGGCTGGAGGTTCCCTCTGGGAGAACTTCCTGGCTGGTGATAGTCCCTGACAAATTTAAGAACGTCATATTGCAACAGGTGCATGGTACCCGCTCCGGCGGCCATTTGGGCAGGACAAAGACTACATCTCGGGTCCGCCGAAGGTTCTATTGGGTTAATATGGGGCGCGATATACAGGACTGGTGTCGGAGATGCGACGCCTGTACTGCTAAAAAGGGACCAGCACGGAGGATGAGGGCTCCCCCCCTTCAATTACACCAGGTGGCTATGGATATTCTAGGACCGCTACCCCGCACCCGCCAAGGTAACAAGTACATCCTAGTTGTCATGGACTATTTCACCAAGTGGCCGGAGGCCTACGCCCTCCCCAACCAAGAAGCCGGGGTGGTAGCGCAGGCCTTTGTGGAAGGATTTGTATGTCGGCATGGGATTCCACAGGAGCTGCACACTGATCAGGGACGAAATTTTGAAAGCCAATTACTAAAAGATGTGTGCAGACTCCTGTCAATTAGGAAAACCAGGACAACGCCCCTAAGACACCAATCTGACGGGATGGTGGAAAGGTTCAATCGAACATTGGTCCAACAACTGGCCTTGTTCACCACCACCCGTCAGGATGACTGGAACGAACATATCCCATACTTATTGATGGCCTACCGAACTAGCCAGCACGGAGCCACCGCATGCAGTCCAGCGTTGCTTATGTATGGGCGGGAGTTGCGGGCTCCCGCCGACTTGCTATGCGGTCCCGTGCCAGACACCACCGAGGGAGGGTTACGCACGTCACCTGGAGGAAGGCATGGAGAGGGTCCATGCCTTCGCCCGCCGCCAGCTCCATCTGGCGGGGGCAAAGATGAAGCGCAGGTATGACCACCGGAGCCAGGGGAGCCAGTACGCTCCGGGGATGAAGATTTGGTTCTTTAATCCCCGGAGGCGGAAGGGTAGGTGCCCAAAACTCACCTCGCCCTGGCATGGCCCGGGGGCGTCCTGTCGCAAGTCTGTGACGTGGTCGTTAAGATCAAAATGGGGCCATGAGCCCTCCCTCGGATCGTCCATGCCGACCGGATAAGACCTTACACCGGCGAGCAGGCGCCCTCGTGGATTGCCCCGGCTTTTGATGCCGAGGCGGGACCCAGTACCTCTAATGAGGGGGGCTCATAGTGCCAGAGGACGGTGGGGAGTGATAATGGGAGATGCCCGATGTGGAGTGATGGCAACTCTGCCATCCCTCCCATCCCCAGGGCACATGAGCATTAGTTTATAGGGTGGCTGTGCAAACTAGCCCGGGAGGGTTAGGATAAAATGATCGGGATTTAGAGATGACGTTAGGAGACTGGAGATTTAAGTAGTGACATTGTACAGGTAGTCGGGGACATAGAGAGGTTAGAATGGTTGTTAACGACGTGGTATGTGCATAGTATAAGGGATGACTGGGGGAAGCACTAAGTTAGAGGGAAACCAGGTAGCCAGAAGATGCAGTGTGTTTGTAGTGAGAGTGATGAATAAGGAATTGCGTATGGAAGTTCACGGTCGTGCTGGTTTGCAAATGAGGAATTGAGAGGCAATGCTCTTGAAAGATGTGTGTGTGTGTGGGCGTGGGAGAATTTGAGTGCCTGAGGCAATGCTTGTGATTGAGCAGAGTCTTGTGGAGGTGTGTGCTTGTGCATTGGGTGATTGAATTGCATGGTGGCAAGTGAGAATGGTTGTGTGGAATAGCTGGTATGGAATGAATGGAGTATGGAATAGATGGTCTGGAATGAATGGAGTATGGAATGGATGGTGTGGAGTGAGTAGTGTGGAATACGTGGAGTGGTTGGTGCGAAAGGAGTGGATGGGGAAGATGGACCCCTTCACGAATACCCGGGGAGGGTAGTTTAAAAGTAGGTAGCGGGAGTAGGGAAATTGTGGTTGGATATTGGCATCTATGGTGCGGGTAGTTGCACAGAGTGTTGGATGGGTGCATTAGTGGAGTCAATTGGCTGGGTGTGTGGCCTGTTAGTGAGTGTGATTGGTTGAGCACTCCGCCACTGTTAGGATGTCGGCCAGGTGAGGCCGCAGGTAGGCTCTGGGAGCCAGTAGAGTTGTTCAATGGGGCCCGAGGATCCAGAGGACGGACCCGGGTAGCCCGGCGCCAGAGAGGGCGGTAGTGGGGTGAGAGCGCCAGAGGGCCTTCCCCAGGTAGGTTAGGGTAAGAAGCAGGTAAGCTCGGACACAACTGCAGGGGCGGAGGTGTGCAGGTGAGCGGACCTGCTGGGAGTGCCACACGACCCAGCCCGGAAATTGTGCGAAGATACAGGGTGAAGAATCTGGGGAGTGAGACCCCAAATTGGTAAGCACCACAGTTTGGTCAATGGGAGTTTGGTTCTTCGAACCACATAGTGTAAGATGGCCAATGGTTTGGCAGGGAAAGACCCCGGGTAGAGTAAAAGTGTTAAAGTCATTTAGAAGTATCGTTAGGATTGAAATCTCTTCGCACCATCTGCATCCACTCACCTGAGGTGATGACAAGACTCCACACCACCGGTTTGTGCAAATGTTTGGAATGGTGAGACGCATCATGACGTGGGGTGACATTGTGCTTGTTGTTCCCTCTCTTCCTCCTTCGCAGGAATTGATGAGAGATTGGGCTTGATGGCAAATTTGGTTAGAGGGATTGTGGACGAATTTGGTATTAGGGGAGATATGGGGAAGACGAGACAGTAGTGACGAATTTGTAAATGTGTAGAATTTTGTAAATACGGGGTAAGGGCAAGGGTAGGGTAGGTGACGGGGGGGTGACATGCAGTAGGGACGAGCTTTCTCCGCTCGCTCCCATGCGCACCTCACCTTGCATTACCTTGTATTAATGTGTACCCTTGCGACCTTGCCCCGATGCTTGCTGTGTCCTTCCTTCCCCACTCACGGCTTGTTCTTTTGGGTCCGGGGGGAGTGCGCAGGTAGCCGCAGTTGTGTGCCCAAACCGCCGCTGCAGCCGGCCTGGACTGGTACACCACCTTATGGACCGCACGACTTGTGGCCTAGCACCACGGTTCTGTGGCTAAGCACCACACTTATGGACCCCACGTGTTGGGGCCTGGCCCCTCTGCTGGGACCGGCCATGATGGCCAGAGAAAAGCTTGCTTGTGGACCACGGTGAGGTGGCCCCTATGCCATACAGGTGGACCACCCTTAGTTGGCCCCTGTTGGCCATAAATAAAAAAAATGGACGCGTTGTGTACCTTTTTATTATTACAAATAGTCAGCAAGCCACAAGAATAACATCAAGAAACATCGGGCCAGCAGAGCAGGAGAAACAAGAAAAGTCATCAGTTTGTTTATTATTGAAATGTGATGATATGTGTGAAATGAGTACTGGATGATGCTTCATTGGTGCTTTGGTGAATTGTAATGCTCTTGCGCCCGGGGGTGCACTGCAATATCAATTGTGCATCCCCGGGCATGTGGGTATGGTGTATCGGTACAGTGCAGTGCATGCTCCTTCCTCTTGCAAAAGATCTTTTTTTGTCTCCCAAAATGACAGGTCCTGGGTTCGCATTGTAAATACCAAATAGTCTTTGTAAATAACATGCTCCCCACCGTAAATGTGTAGTTTGGAAATAATTCCGTGATTCGGTTAGTCTGTGGGCATGAGTCTGTTAGGTAGGATGCAACGCAGCAGGGGGACATACTTAATTGTTTTAAAACTGTCGCACTCAGGGTAAGGTTAAAAGTAGAGGGTTACTACACCTGAGTGTCATATTAAGTTTAAGTTATTTCGGGCCGTAACGGCCCTGGAGGAGAGACGGGTGCTGTGTTACGGTTTTTAGAACCTTAACTTTGTAAATTTTAGTAAATGTTCTCTTATAAATGATCCCCTGTAAATATCCCCATTATTTGGCTTTATTAAAGATCGCACCCTAGTTAGTCCATGTACAACACGTAGAGCACCATCGGACCTCTCTGTCGTTATCTCATTATTATGTGTTTTACTTTTAGTTAAGGATCTGTTCCCAATAGTTGAATCTGCGTTGCATTAATCAAATAAGATAGGCCCCTTCAATTTCCCCAATCATCTCCCGCTCTTCAAAGTGCAGTAGCGGTAGGGCAGCGTTCGCTGCCCCTTGTCTTGGTTCGATTGATGGCCCCAAGCCGCCATTGAACATGCGGTCTCAGGTCGAGGAAAAAGGGGGCGGGACACAGGAACAAGGTGTGGCACGTCAACTCACCATCAGAGGTGGAGCCAGCGAGCCCTTGCCGGCCAACCAGGGCCAAGGTGAGCCGACCGGTTGGCGTGTCATAGGAGCCGGCGGCTGGATACGAGAACGCGCAATAAAAGCAGCTGCGAGGGACTGCTGAGAGAGAGAGAGAGAGAGAGAGAGAGAGAGAGAGAGAGAGAGAGAGGGGAGAGATGAGTGCGAAGGTCCGAGGTGCAAGAGGAGAACACACTGAATCATAAGCCAGGAGAGTGGGTCCGTTGGCAATGACAATCTCGCCATATATTCACATTGTCAGACCACGTGAAACTAATACATGCAGCTGCCGCCGGGTTTCGCCTAAAGCCCAGAGCGTGGACTGGAGCGGACCTCGACGCTGTGCATCAACCCGGACCTTCCTGCACTGCCAGCTTGCCTGGACCTTCTCCTCCTTCCAGCCATTCCTTCCTGCCATTCCCTATTCGTGTGAGTCTGTTTGTTTTGTTTGGGGCGTATGATAATACAAGACTGTTTTAAGGCTGCCCTGTGTACCTGCTTCTTCCTCTTCCTGTACAGTCCTACCTTTCGTTTCGTTTCTTCCTTGGTTTTGGTTTTGTAGATAGTGAATAAACCTGTTATTTCTTACCCTTTTGGTTTCATTCTCCCCCGATCGCTTTAGTCCTTTCCCGATTGAGTACCTGTGGCACGATTCGGCCAACCGCTATAATCGGGTTTAGTCTCTTGTTAACGGCTCGAGTTGCGGATTGCTAAACCGCTCGGCAAAATTCCATCTTGTCCGTGGCTCGGGCAGAAGTAGCGCCCTGCTTTGCGGCGAGGTTGGCGAAGGTTTCTGGGACTCCATTGACCAGTCACCCTGGTCAACCTCAACCCCACAAAGGAGCACGATACCTTCTAGGACTCGGACGGCCAGTGTAAAAGACGAGGGGATTAAACCCCCCCTCGGTAAGGGGAGCGCCGTAACCGAGATCCGTAACAATATATATATTGTATATACAGTCGTGGCCCAAAATATTGGCACCCTTGCACTTTTTACAAATAACTCACAATGCTCTCAAAACATAAGTTGAAATTGACAAAAGTATTTGGTCTCCACAATTCTTTATTTCACCGTTACTATTACAGAACCTTTTCGTTTGATTCATAACTTAATATATCCGTTCAGACAAGGATTCAAACCCAGGCTAGACAGCTTGGAGATGGCTGTGCGTACGTCTTGGCCATCCTGTCAACCCTTGGATTGAATATTAAAACGTTAAAAACTCTTCTTCTCCAGAACCGCTTAACAGATCAATGCGAAACTTCATAGAGATGATTGCCCAGCGATGGTGGAAAAAGATTTCAATTTTTTTTTCACAGTCACCCTTCATTGACGTAATTTAGCTTAAATGTGCACAAAAATGGTTAAAATTAAATATCCTAAAAATATAATATCAATCAATAAAGCTACGGATAATGGCAATGTATTTGACATAATTTTAATAGAGTGCATGGATGATATGGGTATATGGCCCATAATAGTACGAGCATGTTCAGTTAACGATGGTATTCTTGTTCAGCATGAATGTGGGAGGTGAGACTATGCGCCCTTCAAGTGCTGTGCTAGTTCATCATCATGATCGTATTTGGAATTAAATTTCACAAAATTATGTACCATTCCCATTACTGCGTACAACAAACAAACAACACAGGGGGAAACTCGACACTGTAGGTCCGGATAAGGGGGGAAACTCGAACCCCATGCGCCCCATTAGGGGGAATCCCCACTTTGTGAGCTTTACAGCAGGGAGGGAGCCATCCCCACTTAATGCACCCTACCGAAGGGAAGAAACCCCACTTTGTGTGCTTCACTATGGGAGATTCCTTATCCCATGCATCCACCCAAAGGAACAAATTTGCCCAAATGGAGGTGCTTTACGTGTGAGGTAGCCCAAATAGAGGTGTATTATGTGTGAGGTAGCCCAAATGGAGGTGTTTTATGTGTGAGGTAGCCCAAATGGAGGTGTATTGCATGTGTGGTGGCCCAAATGGAGGTGTATTACAGGTGAGGTGGCCCAAATGGAGGTGTATGGCATGTGAGGTGGCCCCAATGGAAGTGTATTACGTGTGGGGTAGCCCAAATGGAGGTGTATTCCATGTGAGGTAGCCCAAATGGAGGTGTATTCCGTGTGAGGTAGCCCAAATGGAGGTGTATTACGTGTGAGGTAGCCCAAATGGAGGTGTATTACGTGTGAGGTAGCCCAAATGGAGGGGTATTACGTGTGAGGTGGCCCAAATGGAGGTGTATTCCGTGTGAGGTAGCCCAAATGGAGGGGTATTACGTGTGGGGTAGCCCAAATGGAGGTGTATTACATGTGAGGTGGCCCAAATGGAGGTGTATTCCGTGTGAGGTAGCCCAAATGGAGGTGTATTACGTGTGAGGTAGCCCAAATGGAGGTGTATTACGTGTGAGGTAGCCCAAATGGAGGGGTATTACGTGTGAGGTGGCCCAAATGGAGGTGTATTCCGTGTGAGGTGGCCCAAATGGAGGTGTATTGCAGGTGAGGTAGCCCAAATGGAGGGGTATTACGTGTGAGGTAGCCCAAATGGAGGTGTAATACATGTGAGGTAGCCCAAATGGAGGTGTAATACATGTGAGGTAGCCCAAATGTCCATTTGTGAATCGTTTCAGTCGGTGACTCGGTTTGACCAGCGAGCCGAGCTCGTACCACAGGAAGCACAATGAATGATCGTGTCCGGCGTTCTTTCCATGTTTTAATGTGATTACATAAATTAACAAACTCGAACGTCACACAAACCTGAACGTCAGAAAGACGAGTGAAGAGAAGACCGTGAACAGAGCCCCGATGCCGCCATAGCGCGAATTCATCTCTTCATTTTAAACACTGCGCGAAGTGCGCGTTCATCTGAAAATTTACTGACTGCCTTTTTGTAATGAAACCAAGGATAAAAATACAATAACAATTAATAATAACCATTAGTGCATCTCTAGCCTGTATAAAAGTGAGTAAGATGTAATTAGAATAACTGAGATTTCGATACTGGCACTAACTTTACTGCCATGGCCGACACGACCTGTCTGAGTTAGCAGAATATTTTTTGTTTTTTTTATCGATTTTTATAAATAATAACACTCCAGTGTTGATCTCCTGATCATCGAAGAAGAGGATATGACGGAGTCCATCGTCCACAAACCTCCATTGATACACATCAATGGCTGTCTAATATGCAAGAACAGGCACACGAGGTGCCGCAATAACAGGTGCACAAAGAACAGCAAGAACAGGCACACGACGAGAGAAGCTCTTGCTCTATAGAAGAGGATGTAACAACAATGGAGTAAATACAGTTTCCGAAAGTGACTCTGGGAGATAGATAGCTCTATATTAGTCGTATCGTACTTGTCGAATTATGACGTCATAATGAAGGCACCGATTACATCATCATTAACATATCTTATTCCCCATGGGGAGCACTTGACAATGAACCATGTTTAAACAACTTTTTCCATTGAACGGTTTCGGAGATATGGAGGTGTAACGTTTTCCCCAAGATGGCGTCTGTACCACGTGACCTATGACGTCATAATTATGAATAAAACAATTCTACAGGAGGAGGCCCTCCTATGGTGAAAATTTCATGTCAATCGGACCAACGGTTGCCGAGAAAATGATTTTTTTTAAAGCAGACAACGCACACGTACATACGTAACTGAATGCTTAACTCCGCTTTTCGCTTCGCGAGCGCAGGGGAACAAGACCATAAGTCTAACAGCGGCGTATCCGGGCTTGTTTGATACTTTCGTTGAAGAGGATAGTATGACCTGGGTAGAGATACCAGTTAGTAAATAATATAAGTATTAAATTATTTTCAAGTACTCTAAGTCTCTAAGCTGTCTGTCACCATGGAAACCCTCACCAGAGAAGAGGGTATTGCATTTGAGTCCGTTTGTTACTTGCCGGAAAAGATTCCGGCAAGTATGTTGGTTGGTTGGTTTGTCTGTCTGTCTGTCTTTGTTACTTGGCAAATTTTTTTTTTTTTTTTGCAAGTATGTTGATCACTCCGGTTTGTGTGTTTTGGTTTTTTTTTTACTTGGCAAAAAAAATAAAATTTTTGCAAGTATGTTAATTACTGTGGTTTGTGTGTTTGGGTTTGTTTGTTACTTAGCAAAAAAAAAAATTTTTTGCAAGTATGTTGATCACTCCGGTTTGTTTGTGTGTGTGTGTTTGTGTGTTTGTTTGTTTGTTTATTACTTGGCAAAAAAGATTTTAAAAATTCCAAGTATGTTGATCACTCCGGTTTGTGTGTTTGTGTGTATTTGTTACTTGGCCAAAAAAAATAAAAAAAATTCAACTATGTTGATCACTCCGGTTTGTGTGTTTGTGTGTGTGTGTGTTTGTTACTTGCCGGAAAAGATTCCGGCAAGTATGTTGATCGGTTGGTTTGTTACTTGCCGGAAAAGGCAAGTATGTTGATCGGTTGGTTTGTCTGTTTGTTACTTGCCGGAAAAGATTCCGGCAAGTATGTTGATCGGTTTTTTTTGTTACTTGCCGGAAAAGATTCCCGCAAGTATGTTGATCTGTTCGTTTGTCTGTCTGTTTGTCTGTTTGTCTGGTTGCAGCACTATGTCTACACCGTTGCACGAAGAATCGCCAAACTTTGCACACGTATTTGGCTTGCCCTGGAAAAGACGGTGCCCAGTTGATGACGTCATCGGTCACGTGGTTCGGCCGCCATCTTGGAAAAACCGAAAAAACTAGCACCTCTGTATCTCCGAAAATGCTGAACAGAAAAAATTGAGACATGGCTCATTGTAAAGAACTCGCCATGGGGAATAAAATGTGTTAATTACGACGTCATTGGTCACATGGTTCGGCCGCCATCTTGGAAAAACCGAAAAAATTAGCACCTCTATATCTCCGAAAATGCTGAATAGAAAAAATGGAGACATGGCTCATTGCAAGGAACTCTCCATGGGGAATAAAATATGTTAATGATGACATCATCGGCCACGTGGTTCGGCCGCCATCTTAGAAAAACCGAAAAACTTTGCACCTCTATATCTCCAAAAGTGCTGAATGGAAAAAATTGAGACATGGCTCATTGTAAAGAACTCTCCATGGGGAATAAAATATTTTACTGATGACGTCATCGGTCACGTGGTTCGGCCGCCATATTTGTCCTAAATGGCCGATAAAAAAGTAAATTCCGGCAAGTCCTCGGTCTCTGACCGATTTTTCATTTGTTTGTTTGTCTGTCCGCTCACTTATACTTGCCTACAGGACACAATTTTAAACCGATCTTCACGAACCTTTACCAAATGGTAGAGTTCGTTGTCCGACAAAATCGTATATATTTTGGGGGTCAAAAGGTCAAAAGGTCAACATAGACTAAGGTCAACCACTTTTTTCAAATTTCTAAAATCCTTAATTTTCATCCGATTGACTTGAACTTTGAATAGGATATACATATCAGCAAACTGAATTCAACCACCAACTATTTTTTAGATCAGTATGGGCCAAAAGGTCAACATAGGCCAAACGTCAACAACCATTTCAAATTTCTAAAATCCTCAATTTTCATCCGATTGACTTGAAATTTGAATCGGATTTACATATCGGTGCACTGAATTCAACCACCAACTATTTTTGAGATCAACATCGGAAAAAAGGTCAACATAAGCCAAAGGTCAACCACTTTTTTTCAAATTTCTAAAATCCTCAATTTTCATCCAATTGACTTGAAATTTGAATAGGATTTACATATCGCCTTACTGAATTCAACCACCAACTATTTTTGAGATCAGCGTGGGCCAAAAGGTCAATGTAGGCCAAAGGTCAACCACTTTTTTTTTTTAAATTAAATCCTCAATTTTCATCTGATTCAGTTGAATTTTGAAAACGATTTACATATCGGATAACTGAATTCAACCACCAACTATTTTTGAGATTAGCTTCGGCCAAAAGGTCAACATAGGCCAAAGGTCAACCACTCTTTTCAAATTTCTAAAATCGTCAATTTTCATCAGATTGAGTTGAAATTTGAAGAGGATTTACATATCGGCTTACTCAATTCAACCACCAACTATTTTTGAGATTAGCTCATGCCAAAAGGTCAACATGGGCCAAAGGTCAACGACTTTTATCAAATTTATAAAATCCTCAATTTTCATCCGATTGACTTGAAATTTGAAGAGGATTTACATATCGGCTAACTGAATTCAGCCACCAACTATTTTTGAGATTGGCTTAGGCCAAAAGGTCAACATAGGCCAAAGGTCAACCTCTTTTTTTAATTTCTAAAATCCTCAATTTTCATCCGATTGACTTGAAATTTGAATAGGATTTACATATCGGCTTACTGAATTCAACCACCCACTATTTTTGAGGTCAAAAGGTTGCTCCACTGAGTGCCATTCTACTTTGTTCTGTTTTGCCAAGTGTCACTCCATGAGTTATTTTTCATCTGTCTGTCTTGTCAAGACAGTCTGTCTTCGACGTCATTATAATTTTATTTCTGCATCAATTTATACCGAGAAGGTGCTCAAGAAATTTCATCCTGATTGAATAAAGTTTTTTACTTGTCGAATTATGACGTCATAACGGCGGCTCCTATGACGTCATCATTCACATATGTTATTCGGCATGGAGAGTTATTTGCAATAAGACCTGTCTCAATTATTTCTGTACAGTGGTTTTTGAGATATAGAGGTGCAATTTTTTCTGATTTTTCCAAGATGGCGCCCGTACCACGTGACCTGTGACGTCATTATATTCACGAAAATATTCTACAGGAGGAGGCGCTCCTTTGGTGAAAATTTCATGTCAATCGGACGAACTGTTGCCGAGAAAATGAATTTTTAAAATGCAGACACGCACGTACGTACCCGAATGCTTAACTGTGCTTTTAGCCTCGCGAGTGCAGGGTAATTATGCTGACGTGGCTCGGGCGTCTCACTACCCGTCGGTTCAGAGGGATCGGTGTAAGAGATAACATCGCATAATTATATTTGCTGTTATAGTTGTTAAATATAACTTCATTACATAAGATATTTTCATTTTCTTTGCACTGCAACTGGTAATGTTAAATTTCATCAACGGGTGTCTTGATTTATTTCTGACGCACATCCGTTCATAGAGAACATTGTGCTTGGCGAGGACCGCATCACAACTCACAAGTTTGTGTGCATACGTAATCAGGAAATAGTGCTGCATATGACCCCTGATTTGTATCGACATACTTTAGTTTGAACACTCTGTTACCATAAGATGTGTTTGTCAAGCCCAGAGTCATGCATTGGAATACCTTGTAATGGACGTGTATGATTATTTAGACCAAGTTCGAAAGTAGGTCTAAACGCCAACGGCTTCATTCATTCGCCAAACGTCTTTGAACGGAAGAGAAGCCGCCGCTTAATCTAAGCAAGGAAACTCGTCTTTCAGAGCACAGAAGAAAGAGGTAACAAGGTTTCTCTTCAATTCGTGGAGGAGGGGTCCAATTGTATGACAATGCATTGTGGCCCTTCGGGGTCAGGATGCATGTGTTTGAATGACCATGTGCTTCAGCCTTGGGGTTGAGGTGCATGTGTAATGTTATTGGGACAGTCTTGATAGACGGTGTGCCTTGGCCATGGGGTCAAGGTGCATGTCCAAGGCTGTTCAAATGTTTGATTTTTTACCTTTTTTCATTGTAACAAGTACAAAAAGTTTTAATTAAAACAAAAGCCGCGTCGATGTTACACAATGCCTAGATGCAGCTGTGCCTATAACGTCGATGTTATAGGCACAGGACATTCCTATTGATTCGATTACTTGATGTTATTTTTGTGCAAAGTGAAAATATATCTCGGCAATTTCCCGTGTGTGGCGACGAATTTTTAATATATCTCGGCATTTTCCCGTCTGTTATTTCAGGCGGTGTATGACTGACCATGCCGCGATTTAAAATAAACTAGGGCATTGCCCGTACTATATCTATATCTAAAATTATATCCCCCCCCTCTATTTACATGAAATGGTTTGGTCCAAAGCGAACGGCTTGCGAGTACGGTGACAATCCCCCCCCTCTATTTACATGCAATGGTTTGGTCCAAAGCGAACGGCTTCCGGAGTTTGGTAAAGAAATCGCCATCGCGTGCACAAACGCGCAGGAAAGCGAATGAATCGCAAATTCGGTTTTATTAGTTTTAAAACATAGTTTAACGCCAACATAGTTTGCAAACGTGAAATAAATGAATACGCTCTCAAATGTGCCATCCGAGGCAGAGTGTGTCCTCCACGTTCGGCACACGCGATCGTTCGCTGCTCTCTGATTGGTTGAATCGTTTTTTGGACATAGCTCGGTAAGTAATTGTCCGATTAATATGAAACCTTGAAAAGGCACATCCTCGGGTCCCCAGCAATATACCTGGCAAGTTAAAAGTATATCGGACCCGTGGTTGTCGAGAAACAGCGGTCACAGACAAACAGACGTACAAACGTACAGACAGAGATTACTGGAATTATAGATAGACTAGGGCATGCCCGTACTATATATATATATAAAATTATATCCCCCCCCTCTATTTACATGAAATGGTTTGGTCCAAAGCGAACGGCTTGCGAGTACGGTGACAATCCCCCCCCCTCTATTTACATGCAATGGTTTGGTCCAAAGCGAACGGCTTCCGGAGTTTGGTAAAGAAATCGCCATCGCGTGCACAAACGCGCAGGAAAGCGAATGAATCGCAAATTCGGTTTTATTAGTTTTAAAACATCGTTTAACGCCAACATAGTTTGCAAACGTGAAATAAATGAATACGCTCTCAAATGTGCCATCCGAGGCAGAGTGTGTCCGCCACGTTCGGCACACGCGATCGTTCGCTGCTCTCTGATTGGTTGAATCGTTTTTTGGACATAGCTCGGTAAGTAATTGTCCGATTAATATGAAACCTTGAAAAGGCACATCCTCGGGTCCCCAGCAATATACCTGGCAAGTTAAAAGTATATCGGACCCGTGGTTGTCGAGAAACAGCGGTCACAGACAAACAGACGTACAAACGTACAAACGTACAGACAGAGATTACTGGAATTATAGATAGATATATCTCGGCAATTTCCCGTATGTGGCGACACGTGAACGAAGCTATGCTCCTCTCTCCACATTATTGTGACGACGTATAAATTAAATATTTCATCGTGACGATTGTCATCAAATGGACGAATTTTTAATATATCTCGGCATTTTCCCGTCTGTTATTTCGGGCGGTGTATGACACCATGCCACGATTTAAACAAAATATATCTCAATGGACTTGAAGTTACAGGCCTTTGAGAATTCATTTCGTTCTATAAAGGGCAACTTTCATCGGATTTTCTTCCCGTTTTTTTTCAACCGAGTCTAAAGCTATGTTAGCGACTGTGAAAAATGAAATGATATATCGAATTTGATTTGAAATAAAACTGTGTGAGATAGGAAGACACCACGGGCCTACAAAACAGGCCTCAAAGCTATGCGAGTTAATAAAATGATGGATATTTGTTTATATGAAGCCTCTCCCACAATGGGTGGAGCTATGGTTCCCAGAATGGGTGGAGCTTTGAGGTTTTGTCTTCTCTGCAAGAACAAGAAGAACAAGAACAAGAAGAACAAGAAGAACAACAACAACAACAGCAGAGGGCACTCTATGAGCAGCGTCTGTGACGCAGCTAAAAAAGGCAGGCCTTAGCACTGGCCTCGTAAATACCATGCATTGTGGCCCTCCGGGGTCAGGATGCATGTGTTTGAATGACCATGTGCTTCAGCCTTTGGGTTGAAGTGCATGTGTATGTTAATGGGACAGTCTTGATAGACGGTGTGCCTTGGCCGTGGGGTCAAGGTGCACGTCCAAGGCTGTTTAAATGTTTGATTTTCTTACCTTTTTTCATTATAAAAAAGGCTGGCCTCAAAAGCCTTCATTATAATTCAATGTACTGGCGTGACTCGGCGCGCTCAGCGTGCCTCACCACACGTCGTTTCAGAGGGGGAGGCATCTTTGACCATTTCGGTGTCTTTTGGGTTTCATGGTGTTTTGGGTCTTCAGGCCCATTTGGGTCTTCAGGGTCTTTTGGATCCTCTGGGCCTTTAAGGGTATTTTGGGTCTTCAGGGTCTTTTGTGTATTTGGTGCCTTCAGAGGCTTTTGGGTCTTAAGGGTCTCTGGTGTCTTTTTGGTTCTTCTTGGGTCTTTGGGGTCTTTTGGGTCTTCGGGGTCTTTTGGTATTCAGGGTCTTTTGGGTCTTTGGGGTGTTTTGGGTCTTCGCGGTGTTTTGGGGGGCTTCAGGGTGTTTTGGGGCTTCGGGATGTTTTGGGTCTTCGGGGTGTTTTGGTCTTTGGGATGTTTTGGGCCTTCTCAGTGTTTTGGGTCTTCTGGGTGTTTTGGGTCTTCGGTGTGTTTTGGGTGTTCGGGGTGTTTTGGGTCTTCAGTGTGTTTTGGGTATTTGGGGGTGTTTTGGGTATTCGGGAGTGTTTTGGGTCTTCGGGGTCTTTTGGGTCTTCGGGGTCTTTTGCGTCTTCGGGGTCTTTTTGGTATTCGCGGTCTTTTGGGTCTTCGGGGTGTTTTGGGTCTTCGGGGTCTTTTGGGTCTTCTGGGTGTTTTGGGTATTCAGGGTCTTTTTGAGCCTCAGGGCCTTGAAGGGTATTTTTGGTCTTTGGGGGTCTTCAGGGTATTTTGGGTCTTCAGGGGTCTTGGTGGTCTGAAGGGTCTTGGGGGAATTAAAGGGTCATCAAAGGTCTGAGGGGTCTCAGCAGTCTTAACGCAATTAAGAGGGTTAATTAAGAGGTTGGTAATGTTATTTGAAGAAGAAGAAGACGTTTTCTTCGCATATAAACATACATAACCATATACGTTTGCTCCATTATAATACGTCTAGTGGGGTCACCTGTGGGAATCCCACGGGCATGGACGTGTGTGACATTTGGACATCTTGATTTAGATGCTGCACATTAAATTTTACAAAATCGTTCCTGGCAATTCATCAGATCCAGAAATGGAGCAATGCACACAATTTATTTGTTTCACATAGTATGTGATCCTCACTCCTCTCCACCTGACACTCGCCTCTCTCCACCCTCATGCCTCTCCAATTCCACTCCTCCTCCTCCTCCCCCACCTCCTCACACTCCCCTCCAATACCTCCTCACACTCCTCTCCAATCCCTCACACTCCTCTCCAATCCCTCACACTCCTCTCCAATCCCTCACACTCCTCTCCAATCCCTCACACTCCTCTCCAATTCCTCACACTCCTCTCCAATACTTCCTCACACTCCTCTTTTTTTTTTCTTTTTTTTTCTTTTTTTTTGTATACAAGATCGAGGCTCGTGAAAGAGCGAACATTAATCACACAGAAAGACAAACAGACACATAAAACAAATAACATCGGGAGCGGTAGACAAGATGGGGAGAGAGGGGGAAGGACACAAACACAACATTTGAGAGCAGGGACCGAGAGACATGGAGACATCGAGAGATCTGTGGGAGGGAGAGGGCTTTGGGGGGGAGGCATGTGAAGGGGGGGTGGGGGGGGTGGGAGAGGTATAAACATATGGACACTGCCAGGATTTCCAGGAAAGAAGTTGGAATTTCAAACAAGGTGGATCTGGGGTGAATTAGTGGGGGTAGAAAAGATCAAGGTTTTGGATGGGGGAAGATAAGAGATGGTGGTGAACAGCTGTTTTAAAGACCTGGAGGGAGGAGAGGGATTGAAGGGAGTGTGGGAGTTTGTTCCAGAGGCGGGAGAAAAGAGGCATGAAAGAGTGAAGGTGAGCAGAGAGCCGAGATTTCGGCAGTTTAACCATCAGAGGGTTGCTGGCAGATCTTGTGCGACCTGTAGGAATATTTGGGGGACAGAGCACAGAGAGAGCTGGGGGAGCAAGGCCGGAGAGGAGTCGGTAGAAGACAGAAAGACCACCTACCTGCCTGCGGTGAGTGAGTGAAAGGCCCTCAGAGATAGCTTCATCGTGGGAGATTCCAATGATTTTGAAAGCTTTGGATTCAACAGCGTGAAGCCGAGCCAGGTGTGAGGCAGGAGCACCAGCCCATAGGGGAGAACAGTATTCCAATACTTCCTCACACTCCTCTCCAATACTTCCTCACACTCCTCTCCAATATGGCCTCACACTGCTCTCCAATCCCTCACACTCCTCTCCAATCCCTCACACTCCTCTCCAATCCCTCACACTCCTCTCCAATCCCTCACACTCCTCTCCAATCCCTCACAATCCTCTCCAATCCCTCAAACTCCTCTCCAATTCCTCACACTCCTCTCCAATTCCTCACACTCCCCTCCAATCGGTCCTCACTCTCCAACTCCTTGCTCCTCCCTCTCCAACCCCTAGCTCCTCGCTCTCCAACCCCTAGATCCTCGCTCTCCAACCCCTCGCTCTCCAACCCCTCGCTCCTCAACCCCTAGCACCTCGCTCCCCAACCCCTAGAGCCTTGCTCTCCAACCCCTAGCTCCTTGCTCTCCAACCCCTCGCTTCTCGCTCTCCAACCCCTCGCTCCTCACTCTCCAACCCCTCGCTCCTCACTCTCCAACCCCTTGCTCCTCACTCTCCAACTCCTCGCTCCTCACTCTCCAACTCCTCTCTCCTCACTCTCCAACCCCTCGCTTCTCTCCAATATCTCACCTCTCTCCAATTTCTCGCTCCTCTCCAACCCCTAGCCCCTCACTCTCCAACCCCGAGCTCCTCACTCTCCAACCCCGAGCTCCTCACTCTCCAACCCCTCGCTCCTCACTCTCCAACCCCTCGCCCCTCGCTCTCCAAATCCTCACTCTCCAACCCCTCGCTCCTCACTCTCCAAATCCTCGCTCTCCAACCCCTAGCTCCTCACTCTCCAATCCCTAGCTCCTCACTCTCCAACCCCTAACTCCACTCCAACCCTCCTCATCGTTCTTGCAGGAGCATCCTGTGCGAGTCTGTGATCACGTTCGTCGAGGGTCTCGTTCTCCCGTCTCATTCTTTTTCTTGCTGCAGTCGAGTGGGGTCACCTGTGGGAATCCCACGGGCATGGACGTGTGTGACATTTGGACATCTTGATTTCGATGCTGCACATTAAATTTTACAAAATGGTTATTGGCAATTCATCAGATCCAGAAATAGTGTAATGAACACAATTTATTTATTTCACATAATATGTGACCCCTCACTCCTCTCCACCTGACACTCCGCTCTGTCCACCCTCATGCCTCTCCAATCCCACTCCTTCTCACACTCCCCTCCAATACCTCCTCACACTCCCCTCCAATACCACCTCACACTCCCCTCCAATACCTCCTCACACTCCCCTCCAATACCCCCTCACACTCCTCTCCAATACTTCCTCACACTCCTCTCCAATACCTCCTCACACTCCTCTCCAATACCTCCTCACACTCCTCTCCAATACTTCCTCACACTCCTCTCCAATACTTCCTCACACTCCTCTCCAATACTTCCTCACACTCCTCTGCAATCCCTCACACTCCTCTGCGATCCCTCACACTCCTCTGCGATCCCTCACACTCCTCTGTGATCCCTCACACTCCTCTCCGATCCCTCACACTCCTCTCCGATCCCTCACACTCCTCTCCAATTCCTCACACTCCCCTCCAATCGCTCCTCACTCTCCAATCTCTCCTCACTCTCCTCTCCAATCGCTCCTCACTCTCCGCTCCAATCGGCCCTCACTCTCCGCTCCAATCGGTCCTCACTCTCCAACTCCTTGCTCCTCACTCTCCAATCCCTAGCTCCTCGCTCTCCAACCTCTAGCCCCTCGCTCTCCAACCTCTAGCTCTCCAACCCCTCGCTCCTCAACCCCTAGCACCTCGCTCTCCAACCCCTAGCTCCTCGCTCTCCAACCCCTAGCTCCTCGCTCTCCAACCCCTAGCTCCTCGCTCTCCAACCCCTAGCTCCTCGCTCTCCAACCCCTCGCTTCTCGCTCTCCAACCCCTCGCTCCTCACTCTCCAACTCCTCGCTCTCCAACCCCTAGCTCCTCGCTCTCCAACCCCTAGCTCCTCGCTCCCCCACCCCTAGCTCTTCGCTCTCCAACCCCTCGCTTCTCGCTCTCCAACCCCTCGCTCCTCACTCTCCAACTCCTCGCTCCTCACTCTCCAACCCCTCGCTTCTCTCCAATCTCTCGCTTCTCTCCAATTTCTCGCTCCTCTCCGACCCCTAGCTCCTCACTCTCCAACCCCTAGCTCCTCACTCTCCAACCCCGAGCGCCTCACTCTCTAACCCCTCGCACTCACTCTCCAACCCCTCGCTCCTCACTCTCCAAATCCTCACTCTCCAACCCCTCGCTCCTCGCTCTCCAACCCGTAGCCCCTCGCTATCCAACCCCTAGCTCCTCGCTCTCCAACCCCTCGCACCTCGCTCTCCAACCCCTCGCACCTCGCTCTCCATCCCCTCGCGCCTCGCTCCCCAACCCCTAGCACCTCGCTCTCCAATCCCTCGCTCCTCTCTCTCCAACCCCTAGCCCCTCGCTCTCCAACCCCTAGCCCCTCGCTCTCCAACCCCTAGCCCATCGCTCTCCAACCCCTAGCCCCTCGCTCTCCAACCTCTAGCTCTCCAACCCCTCGCTCCTCAACCCCTAGCACCTCGCTCTCCAACCCCTAGCTCCTCGCTCTCCAACCCCTAGCTCCTCGCTCTCCAACCCCTAGCTCCTCGCTCTCCAACCCCTAGCTCCTCGCTCTCCAACCCCTCGCTTCTCGCTCTCCAACCCCTCGCTCCTCACTCTCCAACTCCTCGCTCTCCAACCCCTAGCTCCTCGCTCTCCAACCCCTAGCTCCTCGCTCCCCCACCCCTAGCTCTTCGCTCTCCAACCCCTCGCTTCTCGCTCTCCAACCCCTCGCTCCTCACTCTCCAACTCCTCGCTCCTCACTCTCCAACCCCTCGCTTCTCTCCAATCTCTCGCTTCTCTCCAATTTCTCGCTCCTCTCCGACCCCTAGCTCCTCACTCTCCAACCCCTAGCTCCTCACTCTCCAACCCCGAGCGCCTCACTCTCTAACCCCTCGCACTCACTCTCCAACCCCTCGCTCCTCACTCTCCAAATCCTCACTCTCCAACCCCTCGCTCCTCGCTCTCCAACCCGTAGCCCCTCGCTATCCAACCCCTAGCTCCTCGCTCTCCAACCCCTCGCACCTCGCTCTCCAACCCCTCGCACCTCGCTCTCCATCCCCTCGCGCCTCGCTCCCCAACCCCTAGCACCTCGCTCTCCAATCCCTCGCTCCTCTCTCTCCAACCCCTAGCCCCTCGCTCTCCAACCCCTAGCCCCTCGCTCTCCAACCCCTAGCCCATCGCTCTCCAACCCCTAGCCCCTCGCTCTCCAACCCCTCGCACCTTGCTCTCCAACCCCTCGCTCCTCGCTCTCCAACCCCTAGCGCCTCGCTCTCCAACCCCTAGCTCCTCGCTCTCCAACCCCTCGCACCTCGCTCTCCAACCCCTAGCCCCTCGCTCTCCAACCCCTAGCTCCTCGCTCTCCAACCCCTCGCACCTCGCTCTCCAACCCCTCGCGCCTCGCTCTCCAATCCCTCGCTCCTCTCCAACCCGCCTCATCGTTGTTGCAGCAGCATCCTGTGCGGTTCTCCCGTCTCGTTCTTTTTCTTGCTGCATCCTGTTCAAGTCTGCATTGACGTTCGTCGACGGACTCGTTCACCCGTCTCATTCGTTTTCTTGCTGCATCCTGTTCAAGTCTGCGTTCTTCATCGACCGTCACATTCATTTTGGAAATGGAAGTTTCCACGCAGCGCATGAATTGTCACGATCCTCAAGAGGAAGTGTCTCGTAATCATCAAATGACAAATGGCAAGTAAATTACATTGTGAAAATTAAAGATTTCAAATAAACCTATTTAAAGTGTATGCGCACATAACTAATAAAAACAAAAAAAAACGAAGATATATCTCTCGGTAATTTCCTGAAACATATTTTAGTTTTTACTTCCAGATAATAATGTTGAATGAAATAAGAACAAAGAAATATATGTCGTTTTGTGACGACTGTCATCAAAAGTAAAAGTAATATATCTGAACGGAAAAGAAAGAGTGAATTTTTTTATTAATGTGTTGTAGCGTGGTGCTACGCACGCAACTTGTTTGCCAACGAAGGTAAGCCACAACGAGTAGGGTCAAAAGAGTCTTTATTCAATAGCTCAAACTGTAGCACTGAAGTGCTCGGGGCTGCGCGCCCCGTGTATATCCCGAGGCCACGCCTACCCCTCGGGCGTGGCCGACACCCTCTTGGTGCGCGGAATGATGTCACCGCGCCAGCGAGCCATCGTGTCCGCCACAATGTCGACATTTTCCCCGACTTATTTTAGGCGGTGTATTTTCGTGTATCATCGTAGCGCGATTTTCATACATATATCTCTGCATTTTCCCAAAACTAAAGTTGGACTAACTTCTCTAACAAGTCGTTTATACCAGAGATTCTCAACCAGTGGGCCGGAAGGTACAACCTCGTGGTCCGTGGATATCATACCCACCTGAGAAGGCAGGTTATTAGTTTACCTCACGAGTGTTCGCAAAATTTACCTCTCAAAAAAGAAGTTATATTAATGTTATTGTATGAATTTTTGTGATTGGAATGATTTTGTTTAAAATGAAAATATAGAGAGATTGAGATTAAAGGTGAATTAGGAAATAACGTGAGCGTTTTCATCCGTAACATTCGTGGATTCGGTATTTGCAGTTTCGCCATTGACCGTATTTGGTTGATCGAAGTTGTTTCCGGCATGGAGAACGTCTCGGACATCTCGTGTTCACATGAAAAGGCAAGCTGCTGTATTTTACTTTTACTGTATTTTATTTTGACAAACATGGACCGTTAACTGAAAAGAAAAACCGATGATTGTGGCGAAACTTCAGGAGTTGCTAAAAAGAGGTGAAACGCATCGTCAGAAAATTCGAAGCCGAATATATTTTTACGGATCGCGGACAGATGTTATATTGACCGAGCGGTTGGTATTACCGCGACCGTTACAGGATCCCCGACTCACCCGATTCCACCCAAACGTTGGCCGGATCGCACCGCAGCTAGTCAATGAGGGAAAAGACGAAAACGACGCAATGCAAAGAGGAAAACGAAGGCAAAGAAAGGTTTGGAAATACTACTGAATTTATTGACTATTTACACACAAGCAAAAAGAAAGCAGTCACGTTTATTTACAAGCACATAAGACGCAGGTGACACAGGGAAAATACTAGCTTATACAGACTTAATTAACCCAGGACAGAACAAACAGAACAAACTCACGTACACAAGAAGGATGGAAAGGCAGGAGGTGGATGGCTGGAGGGAGAGGGAGGTCCAAGGGGGTCCCGCAGCACAACCGGCGCGTTTAGCAGCCGCCGTTCAGGCCAGGCCCCACGCTGCTGTTTTGGCTGCTGTGTACGTCGCGTGCTTTGCCAGGCCTTGTCCGACTCGTCTGGTCCAAACCCTCAACTCTTTCTTGGTTCACTCACTCCTCACCACCGACTCCTCACCGCAACCAACGCAACCACTGACCGCCACCACCGACTCCTCACCGCAACCAACTGACCACCGACTCCACTGACTGACTCTTCACAACTCTCTCTTGACGACCAACTCCCTCTGGCAACCGACTCACTTGCTTCCTGCGTGCGCGCCTTTATAACGCCTCCGGCGATTAAGCCGCCGGCCTTTTGGACACGCCCATCGGGGTGCTCACCTCGGCCCTGGTTGGTCGCGCGACCCTCTGGCTCCGCCCTTGATGACGACGGGCGGGCACGCCTTTCTTCTCCGACGAGAGCACAGGTTCAATGGCGGTTATTGGAGGGGAGGTAATTCGGCAATCGAGGCCTGGCAATGACGAGAGGGGATGTAATATGGGCAATCGAGGCTCGGCAATGACGAGAGGGGATGTGAAGGAAATGGGGATTTTGGGGATGGGAATGAAAGGGGATCTATTCTCTTTCACTGGTGCAATGGAGTACTTCAATTAATGGGAGACACAGCCTTACCCTAAAACACAGAATAAGAGATAACTATCAACAGGGGTATTCTATTATTTGGCTGATGTGTATGCTTGTGGACTAATTATGGGATGCCCTTTCACCTTTACACAGCTCCGGAGGTAGGGGGACGCAGAATAACCAATAATAATAATAGTACAGCACACAATCAAAAAATATACAGTCCTCATCTCCGCAACACTGCACCCTCCTCCTCTTAGGCACGACCCGGGCCTACAACTTTTATTTTTAGTGTGACACGTAGGTGTAGTTCCCTCTACTTTTAACCTGACCCTGAGTGCGACAGTTTTAAAACATAAATAAATGTGTCCCGCTGCTCCATTGCACCCTGCCTAACAGACTTACGCCCACAGTTAACCGAATTGCGGAATGGTCTTCAAACTATACACTGACGGTGGGAAGCATTATTTACAATGACGCTATTTTTATTTACAAAACTAACCCAGGACCTGTGATTGTTCTTTCTGGGGGGGAGACAGCCTGCTCTGCATCGACGCACCATGAAAGCACCCAAAAACGCACCAATACACACCCAAGCACCAATCGGTGCAGTCACCATTGTTCATCAATAAAATAGAGCCAACAAACCCAAACCCTGCAGGTGTCTCTTGCTCTTCGGCTCCCTCTGCTGGTTATTATTATTTTCCTGGTGTTGTCATCTTCCCTTGCTGGCGGCCTATTTGCAATAAAAGAATGCACCTAACGTGTCCGTTTTTATTTTATTTATGGCCCACAGGGGCCGACTACGTGTGGTTCACCTGTGGGGCATCGGTGCCCTGTGGCCAAGGTACGCCAGCAAGATTTCGGGCCCTCATGGCCGGTTCCAGCAGAGGGGCCATGCCCCAACCCATGGGGTCCATAGGTGGTGCTCGGCCACAGACATGTGGTCCATAATGTGGTGCATCGATGCAGACAGCTGGTTCTTGGAATTTCGGGCGCACAATGGCCGACCCACGCACGCTCCCCTCGGCACCCAATGGCGCACAGGTCATGTGGGAGACAAAAGGCGAAAGACAATTGAGCGAGGGGTAAGGTCACAAGGGTACACATCAATAAGGCAATGCAAGGCGAAATGCGTACGGAGGGCGAAGTGAGAAAGCTCGTCCCTTCCGTACGTCACCCCCCTGTCACCTACCCTACCCTTGCCCTTACCCCATATGTACAAAAATCTACACATTTACAAATTCGTCACTACTGTCACGTCTTCCCCATATTTCCCCTATACCAAATTCGTCTCCACAATCCCTCTACTTCAAAATTTGCCATCACCAAATTCATCATCAATCCTCATAAGGAGGCAGAGATGGAACATCAAAGCACAATGTCACACCCACGTCATGATGCGTCTCACATTCCAAAACATTTGCATCAAAAATAATTAAACATGGCATGGTGCGGAGTACCTGTCACCTCAGGTGAGTGGATGCAGATGGTGCGAGGAGATCCTTCATCCTATCTATTCTCTAAATGACTTTAATACACTTTACACTACCCGGGGTCTTTCCCTGCCAATCCATTGGCCACTTACACTATGGGTTCTAAAAACCAATTCCCATTGACCAAACTGTGGTGCTTCTCAATTTGGGGTCTCACTCCCCCGATTCATCTCCCGGTGCCTCGCACAATTTCTGGGCTGCGACGTGTAGCTCTCCCAGCAGGTCTACCCACCTGCACACCTCCACCACTGCAGTTGCCACCCGAGCTTACCTAGCTCCTCACCCTAACCTAACTAACTGGGGAAGGCCCTCTCCTGGCTCTGTCACCCCTTGGTGCCCTCTGGCACTGGGCTACCCGGGTCCGTCCTCCGGATCCTCGGGCCCCATCCACAACTACCGGCTCCCAGAGCCCACCTGCGGCCTCACCTGGCCGACATCCTCACAGTGGTGGAGTGCCCAAACCAACTACACACACTAACAGGCTACACGCCCAGCCATTTCCACAACACTAATGCACCCATCCAAAGACCATTCTTTCACCCGCACCACAGATGCCAATATCCAACCACAATTTACCTGTACCCTCTACCTAACACTTACACTACCCGCCCCGGGTATCTGTGATGGGGGTCCACTCTTCCCCCATTCACACCTTCGCACCATCCACTCCACTCCACAATTTCCACCATTCTCACTCCACGACCATCCATTCCAATCCTCCAGACCATTTATTCCATACACCTGTCTTTCATTCACCTGTCGTTGCACACCTGTGCAATCCTACCTGGTGCCACCTGCACCCTCCTCCTCTTCCTGGACCATTTGGTCAACACAACACGCAATCACCACTACTCCCTCATACACTGCTCCATACACCTGTTCAGTTGCACACCTGTGCAATCACACCTGTTCAATCCTCACACACACGGCATCATCTCAGCTAACTACTCCCCTCTGAAACTTGCGCTTCCCAGTCGTCCCTTTAAACTATTGCGCTCCCACGTCATTATCATCCACACTAAACTACCTGCGTCCCCACTACAGGTATCAGTCACTAACTAACCTTAACATCACCTAATGTCATCTTCGCTAGATCCCTACAATATAACCTAACCCACCCGGGCTAGTTTTCACTGCCATAAACCCCATAAGCTATAGCGCATTTGCCCCACTCTTCTGTGAGGGATGACAGAGTTGCCATCCCACCACAGCGGGGCATCTCTCACTACCATCCCCCCAGTCCTCTGACGCTACGAGCCCCCGTCGCAAGAGGTCCTGGGTCTTGCCTCGGCATCTAGAGCCGAGGCGATCCATGAGGGCGCCTGCTCGCCGGCATAAGGTCTTATCCGGTCGGCATGGACGATCCGAGGGGGGGTCCGTGGCCCCATTTTGATCTTAATGACCACGTCACAGATTTGCGACAGGACGACTCCTGGGCCTTGCCAGGGGGAGGTGAGTTTTGGGCACCTTCCCTTCCGCCTCCGGGGATTAAAGAACCAAATCTTCATCCCCGGAGCGTATTGACTCCCCTGGCTCCGGTCGTCGTACCTGCGCTTCATCTTGGCCCCCGCCAGATGGAGCTGGCCTTCGGGCGAAGGCATGGATCCACTCCATGCCTTCCTCCAGGTGACGTGCGTAACCCTCTCTCGGCGGTGTGTCCGTGGTGTCTGGCACGGGACCGCATAGCAAGTCGGCGGGAGCCCGTAACTCCCGCCCATACATAAGCAACGCTGGACTGCATGCGGTGGCCCCGTGCTGGCTAGTTCGGTAGGCCATCAACAGGTACGGGAGATGTTCGTCCCAGTCATCCTGACGGGTGGTGGTGAACAATGCCAGTTGTTGGATCAATGTTCGATTGAACCTTTCCACCATCCCGTCAGATTGTGGCCGCAAGGGCGTGGTCCTGGTTTTCCGAATTGACAGGAGTCTGCACACATCTTTTAGCAATTGACTTTCAAAATTTCGACCCTGATCGGTGTGCAGCTCCTGTGGAATCCCGTGCCGACATACAAATCCTTCTACGAAGGCCTGTGCTACCACCCCTGCTTCTTGGTTGGGGAGGGCATAGGCCTCCGGCCACTTGGTGAAATAGTCCATTACAACGAGGATATACTTATTACCTTGGCGGGTGCGGGGCAGCGGTCCTAGAATATCCATAGCCACCCGCTCAAGGGGGGCCCCCACCTGATGTAATTGAAGGGGGGCCCTCATCCTCCGTGCTGGTCCCTTTTTGGCAGAACAGGCGTCGCATCTCCGACACCAGTCCTGTATGTCGCGCCCCATATTCACCCAATAGAACCTCCGGCGGACCCGAGATATTGTCTTTGTCCTGCCCAAATGGCCGCCGGAGCGGGTACCATGCACCTGTTGCAATATGACGTTCTTGAATTTGTCAGGGACTATCACCAGCCAGGAAGTTCTATCAGAGGGAACCTCCACCCACTTGCGATACAAGATGTTGCCTTTCAATTCCAGGGTCTGCCACTGAGCCCAATACGCCTTTGTTTGCACCCCGAGGGGGGTGACCTCTTCCCCCTTTGGTCTTTGCCCCAATTTGACCCAATTGAACACTGGCCCCAGGACAGGATCCTCCTGCTGGGCCGTGCTCCATGCCAAATCTACAAATTCCTCGTCCGCGGTTAGTGGCAAAATTGGCCCTCTCACCCGGGTTGCCCGGACGACGAGAATCAGGGCAGAATCGCCCAATTGCTCCCTCTCCTCGTGTCTCGCACAAAATTTACAGTTTTCCCCCAGACAAGGACGCCGAGAGAGTGCGTCCGCATTACCATGGGCCTTCCCGGCCCTATGGGCCACATCAAAATCGTACTGCTGCAACTTTTCCAACCACCTTGCAATTTGGCCCTCCGGTTCCTTGAACCGAAGGAGCCATTGCAAGGAGGAATGGTCAGTTCTAACCAAAAATTTCCGCCCGTACAGGTACGGGTGGAAATGGTTCATGGCAACCAGCATAGCCAATAACTCTTTGAGAGTGACGCAATAATTTCGCTCGGGCCTAGGCCCGACTATAGTAACCAATCACTCTCTCCACGCCCTCCTGTGTCTGAGACAAAACTGCGCCCAATCCTTCCTGGCTCGCATCCGTGTCCAGGGTAAATGCCCCGTTACTAGTGGGGTAAGCTAGAAGGGGTGCGGATGTTAGACACCCCTTCAATTTTTGGAAGGCCTCGTGGCACTCCCGTGTCCAATTAAATCGCGTCCCCTTCTCCGTAAGCCGGTGGAGGGGACGGGCCAACTCCGCAAATTTCACCACAAAGCGCCGGTAGTAGGAGCAGAGTCCCAAAAATCCCCGCACCTCCTTGATGGTACGTGGTGCGGGCCACTCCTCTACCGCTTTAATTTTGTCTGGGTCCGTTTTTACCCCCTCGCGGCCGATCACGTGACCTAGATAGGCCACCTCTCTTGCAAACAAAGTGCACTTACTCGGGTTCAGCTTCAACCCTGCCTGTCTGAGGCACCCGAACACCTGGTCCAAATTAGCTACTGCCTGGGGGAACGTTTTGGCATGTACTAGGACGTCATCCAGGTACACCAGGCATGATTGCCATGGCATGCCGCCTAGTACATGTTCCATCAATCTTTCAAAGGTGGCGGGGGCGTTACACAAACCAAACGGCATCACAGTAAACTGATACAGTCCCTTACCTGTGGAAAATGCCGTTTTCTCCTTCCCTGCCCTATCCATCTCCACCTGCCAATACCCACTCTTGAGGTCCAAAGTTGAGAACCAATTTGAGCCCGCAACGGCATCGAGGGTGTCATCAATCCTTGGCAGGGGATATGAGTCCTTGAGTGTCACGTTGTTTAGCTGGCGATAGTCCACGCAGAACCGCGTGGTCCCATCTTTCTTTTTGACCAGCACAACAGGTGACATCCAAGGACTTCCCGAGGGCTCGATCACACCTGCGTCGAGCATTTTTTCAACCTGCTCGTCAGCTTCCGCCCTCTTGCTCCAAGGGAGCCGTCGGGCGGCCTGACGAATAGGCCGGGCCTCACCGGTGTGGATCTGATGTTTCACCAGGCCCGTACGTCCAATATCCTCGGTGGACAAGGAGAAGAGGTCCAAATGGGACCCAACCAGTTTGTGTAAGGCCTCCCTCTGGGTACCTCCCAACTCTACACTACTACGATTTACCATCTCGCAAATGGGATCGGGCCAATTCCTAGAACTTATTGAAGGCTCCCCCTGGGGCCGGCTCGGCTGGACGTTCTCGCCCCTCACTGACGCGACTTCTCTAACTGGGGTGCAGCCAGCTACCCTCGTGCCCCTCACTATAGTGCGTGGTTCTGTGCTAATATTAATTACTCGGACGGCCACCACCGGCCCGTCCGTTTTTACAAGGGTACGGCCCACGATTAAACCAGGTATGGATAGCGCTGCCACCGGTTCGACCAGGCCGCAGGACTCCTGCCATGTCGGGCGAGCTGACCATCGGGCCGGCACGATGGCCTCGGCCCCCGGAGGGATGGTCACGGCCTCAGGAGCCTCCAGCTCCACCCTCTCGGCCGTGCTCACCCCCTCCAATGGTAGCTCTTCCACTCCCCATCGCAGGATCCCCCGACTCAAGTCGATTTTACAACCGCTGGCAGTCAACAAATCCAACCCTATTAAGCATGGGTCGCACACCTCCGCCACCCAAACCTCTATCTCTTTCCTTACCGATCCCAACTTGAGGGTCACAAAACCACGCCCTATGATCGGAGCCGTTGCCCCGGTAGCCAACTGCAAACTATGATTTTCCAGACGCTGGATTTTACCCCAGCCGTCTGCACTCGAATTAAGGACCACGGGGCTGATGATCGTGGCGCTGGCTCCCGTGTCCACCACGGCGTCTACCCCCACGCCGGCAATTTTGCACCGAATTGTCAAACTACCCGTCCCAATTCGGCCACAATGAATGACCTGTCGCGTCAACGAGGGCTTCTCCCCATCCCCTACTGCCGAACACCGCCCTGCATGCCCAGCACGTTCTAGTTTCCCGGGCCCTGGCGGGGGGGTGTCTGAGGTCGGCTAGGCAGATCTATACGGGGCGGAGTTGAGGGCATCGGTTGGCGGGAAACGTCCCGGCGCGGAGCTCGACACTCCCATGCACGGTGACCCATCTGAGCACAATTATAGCACCTCACCTGGTAAGGTGCTTGCCTCCGGTATTCCAAATTCCCCCCCCTGTATGTCCGAATTGGGGTACTCTGTCGGGGACTACCGGGTGCCACTGCTGGGCCGCCTGCCATGGTCCAGGTCCCGCCAGGCGCCGATCCACTAACCTCCGGACCATGCTCTCCAGGTCAGGGCCCCCGTCGGGGGCGGGCCCCCTTGGGGGGCCGCCCCCCATCACGGGCCCCATCTGACGCACCGCCACTGCGTGGCGCTCGCCTCCCCGGGCCAGGGGCCTCGCTGCTTCCCAACGGGCTGCAGCGTCGGCCGCCTGACTCATGGTTTGCGGGCGCCACATGGCGAGCTGTTGCCGGAGCTCCAGATCCGGAAGGGCCTGAATAAAGTGATCCAGCGCCAGGCTTTCCTGGGAACTCGCTGCCATGTCCGCGTGTGCAATCCCGACCGCGCGGCGAATATCGTGAGCAAGTTCCCCGATGGTCTCCTGGGGCTTGCGTTTTCGCTGCGCAAGTTGGGCTTTAACAAGCTCGCTTTGCTGCTCAATGCCGAACCAATTAATTAATGCTGCACGGAGAGCTGGCAGGGTGAGAGCACCCGGTGGTAAAGCCGTCAGCACCTCCGCCGCCGCACCGCGCAGTGCCCCCACCAGGTGTACTCCACCTTCATCCGGATTCCAACCGTTGCCTTTACACACGTACTCAAACTGCGCCAGGTACGCCCTCAAATCACTCTTGCCGTCATACGGCACGAGTGGGACCTTGTGGGCGCCCGAAGGTCGGACCCCGCGCGTCACTCCTTGCGGGATCAACGCGGGACCAACCCGTTCGGGCTCCCACAGTACGTTATTCCCGGGGGGCTCCCGCGCGTCCCCCGTCCCTCCAAACACTACCCCTCCTGGTGTCGATGCCTGGGTCGCCCCTCCGCAACCCGCTACCCACGCCATACCCCCACATCCTTGCTCACCAGCACCCCCCTCACTCCCCATAGCCAACCCTCCTTGCACACCTCCCCTGTCCATCCACTCCGGACCGGTCATACATCTTACCATTGGTCCCTCACGAACACCCGGGTCTACACCACCCCCCAAGCCGACTGACTCTCCCCTCACATCATATACATTGCCACTCACCTCCGTACCTCGTCGTCGCACCTCCTCTGCCACCTGCAAACTTTTTATTTGGTTAGTGAGAACCTCATCATGATTTGAACACAGACTTTGTACATATTCCATGACTTCCTCCTTTATCTCCCTCTTAGTTTCCCTCCGTCTCTTCTTAATTTCACTCACCCCCTCTTCCACCTCCTCTAATTTTTCCTTTACCTCCTTCATCTCCCTGTGCGCCCCCTCTATCTCTTCCTCTAACGCTACTTTACCCGTTTCTATGTGCGTCCTCACCTCTCGGTCCTTCGTCTCTATTACTTCTGTCACCTCTTCCAACTTCTTCGTCAACCCCTCATGTACCATCTGACATTCCTTCTGTGTCGCTATTAATTCATTTTTTATGTCCTTTTGTGTCGCTTTTAACCCCCCGATTATTGCAGTGTTCTTTTCCACTTGGTCCGCTAGTTCCCTTTGTCCGACTGTCAGCTGTTCTACTCCGTTCGTCAGATCCTCTATGCCCCCCTGTAACCTAGCCGTATTATTCCTCACTTCTTTCTCCATACGCTTCTCACCTCGCTTTACCTCCTCGCGTAGCCCCGAAACCTCCTCACTTACCCCTCGTCGTATCTCCTCCATCTCTTTTGTAGATGCCACCCTCATCTGTCCCAATTCATCCCTCTGAGCATCCAATTTGGTTTCTACCCCGATTTTTACCTCCTCTATCTGCTCTCCCATTCGTTTGATTTCCCTGGCAGATTGTTCCCCTATTTCCCGCAATTTGTCCTCCATCCTATTTTCTAACCCCATTAACCCATTTTTCACCTCTTTTATCCCGTTGTCTAACCCCTCAAAATTATTGTCTAACTTCCCAAATTTCTTGTCTAACTCCTCAAAATTATTGTCTAACTTCCCAAATTTCTTGTCTAACCCCTCACCGGTACCCCTCGCTTCGTCCCTCATTACCCCCATTTGGCCCCCCATCTCTCCCATACTGCTTTTCAAACCTCTAATTTGGTCTCCCAATTGCTCACTATTCTTTTCCATAAGGGCCTTCATTTGCATCATAAAAAGGTTCAAATCCACCAGCGGCGCTGCTGCGGTCGCGGGCGCGGCAAAATTTGGTGCCGCTACACCCACGTGCGCGAGGACGCCATTTTGTGCGCCTGATACCCCCTCAACCGCCTCCTCATTGCTCTCCTCCTCCCTTTCATCCACATACATTTCCCCTAGGTCCTGGGTCGATTCTACCCCGTCTATCTCTCCCACCAGCATCCCGTCGCCTTGACCAGCCATGGCGCGATTTCAAAATTCGGGTTTTGCTTTAAAACAAAACAAATTTCGTCCGCTCCAAATTTTGACCAAATTTTTTCTAGATGTTTTTTTTTTTTTAAATTTGGTTCGGGCCCCGAATCTCACTCCCAGACACCAATTGTTACAGATAACACAATTGGTGTTCCAAAATTTGGGCCTAACAAATTTAGTCCCAGGTCCGAATCCAACTCCTGACAACCAATTGTTACGGATCGCGGACAGATGTTATATTGACCGAGCGGTTGGTATTACCGCGACCGTTACAGGATCCCCGACTCACCCGATTCCACCCAAACGTTGGCCGGATCGCACCGCAGCTAGTCAATGAGGGAAAAGACGAAAACGACGCAATGCAAAGAGGAAAACGAAGGCAAAGAAAGGTTTGGAAATACTACTGAATTTATTGACTATTTACACACAAGCAAAAAGAAAGCAGTCACGTTTATTTACAAGCACATAAGACGCAGGTGACACAGGGAAAATACTAGCTTATACAGACTTAATTAACCCAGGACAGAACAAACAGAACAAACTCACGTACACAAGAAGGATGGAAAGGCAGGAGGTGGATGGCTGGAGGGAGAGGGAGGTCCAAGGGGGTCCCGCAGCACAACCGGCGCGTTTAGCAGCCGCCGTTCAGGCCAGGCCCCACGCTGCTGTTTTGGCTGCTGTGTACGTCGCGTGCTTTGCCAGGCCTTGTCCGACTCGTCTGGTCCAAACCCTCAACTCTTTCTTGGTTCACTCACTCCTCACCACCGACTCCTCACCGCAACCAACGCAACCACTGACCGCCACCACCGACTCCTCACCGCAACCAACTGACCACCGACTCCACTGACTGACTCTTCACGACTCTCTCTTGATGACCAACTCCCTCTGGCAACCGACTCACTTGCTTCCTGCGTGCGCGCCTTTATAACGCCTCCGGCGATTAAGCCGCCGGCCTTTTGAACACGCCCATCGGGGTGCTCACCTCGGCCCTGGTTGGTCGCGCGACCCTCTGGCTCCGCCCTTGATGACGACGGGCGGGCACGCCTTTCTTCTCCGACGAGAGCACAGGTTCAATGGCGGTTATTGGAGGGGAGGTAATTCGGCAATCAAGGCCCGGCAATGACGAGAGGGGATGTAATATGGGCAATCGAGGCTCGGCAATGACGAGAGGGGATGTGAAGGAAATGGGGATTTTGGGGATGGGAATGAAAGGGGATCTATTCTCTTTCACTGGTGCAATGGAGTACTTCAATTAATGGGAGACACAGCCTTACCCTAAAACACAGAATAAGAGATAACTATCAACAGGGGTATTCTATTATTTGGCTGATGTGTATGCTTGTGGACTAATTATGGGATGCCCTTTCACCTTTACACAGCTCCGGAGGTAGGGGGGCGCAGAATAACCAATAATAATAATAGTACAGCACACAATCAAAAAATATACAGTCCTCATCTCCGCAACAATATTAAGTTTTGATGTACAGTGGCAGGGGATTCAGTCAGAGCGGCCAATCAAGTTCCTGTTACCTTTCACCACCACGTACCTGTGTGAATCAGGGTTTTCACCTGTGACTTGCACAAAATCAAAGCCCAGCAATAAACTGAAAGCAATTTTGACTGGTACACACCTTGTCGGCTTCTCACCCATCCCACCTCGGATTGATCTGAGTGTTTCACAGAAGCAAACCCAAGTATCCCATTGACGTGAGCAGCACTCTATATTTAAGGCTTTATTATTTTATCTTATTTATTTATTTATTTAATTTTTTGGGGTATATAGGATCGGGGCTCGTGAAAGAGCTAACATTTATCACACAAAAAAAATCAAACAGACACAAAACATATAATACGGGCAGCGGGAGACAAGATGGGGAGAGAAGGGGAAGCACAAACACAACATTTGAGAGCAGGGACATCGGGAGATCTGTGAGAGGGAGAGGGCTTGGGGGGAGGTGGCGTGGGAAGGGGGGAGGGGAGGGGTGGGAGAAGTATAAAACACAAGGACACTGCAAGGACTTCCAGGAAAGAAATTGGTATTTCAAAAAAGTGGATCTGGGGTGAATTAGCGGGGGTAGAAAAGATCAAGGTTTTGGATGGGGGAAGATAAGAGATGGTGGTGAACAGCTGTTTTAAAGACCTGGAGGGAGGAGTGGGATTGAAGAGAGTGAGGAAGTTTGTTCCAGAGGGGGGAGAAAAGAGGAATTAAGAAGTGAAGGTGAGCAGAGAGTCTTGATTTTGGCAGTTTAACCATAAGAGGGTTGCAGGCAGATCTTGTGCGACCTGTCGGAATATTTGGGGGACAGAGCCCAGAGAGAGCTGGGGGAGCAAGGCCGGAGAGGAGTCGGTAGAAGACAGAAAGACCACCAACCTGCCTGCGATGAGTAAGTGGAAGGCCCTCGGAGTTAGCTTCATCACGGAAGATTCCAATGATTCTGAAAGCTTTGGTTTCAACAGCGTGAAGACGAGCTAGGTGTGAGGCAGGAGCAGAGGGGAGAACAGTATTCCTTTGATCTGTGCGGATGAAAGCCTTGTATGTGGTGAGGAGCTCAGGTGTGCCAAGGAAGGACTTCGCACGACCGAGGATGCCCAGTCGGCGACTGGCTTTGGAGGCGAGCTTGGAAATGTGGTTTTCCCAAGAAAGATCATGGCAAATAGTGAGACCCAAAAGCTTCAGTGACGGAACTTCTTGGAGAGGCTTGTTCAGAAAGTATATGGGAGGGTTGTCCAGTCGGTCTTTTCGGAGAGACATAGTAAGAGTGTGGGATTTGTCAGGATTGAAAGACATGTTCCACTTGTTTGACCAGTCTGTGATTTTGTCCAGGTCTGCAGAGAGTGAAGAGACTGCTGCCTGCTGATCTGAGGGATGAGATATGGAGCGGCAGAAAGTGGAGTCATCAGCAAAGAGGTAGAGAGGATTTTCAAGAGAGTCGGAGAGATCATTGATTAAGACTAGAAAAAGCACAGGGCCCAGAACACTGCCTTGGGGAACTCCAGCCTGAACAGGAAGGGGGAGATGAGAGAAACCCATTCAGGGCCACACATTGTCTACGACCAGAGAGGAAGTCCGCAAGCCATGCGTGGAGATTTCCATGGATACCACAGGAGGAGAGTTTGGTGAGCAGAGCGGGGTGCCAGACCGTATCGAAGACACGTGATATGTCAAGGGAGACAGCTCTAATGTCCTGTTTGGCATTGAGTTTAGGGCTTAAATGTCTCTTAAATAAAGAACCAAATAAAGTTATTGTAATTCTTATTAAATTTTATTTAATCTATTGCTACAGACAGCTACATATAAATGTTAGTTTCTGAGATGAGAGGATTATGTGTGTTGAACCTGAAAAGTTTAACTTCCAGCAAAGTGGAGACTCATTGGTGCATGTGTGTGAGACAATTGCAGTGAGAGGAAAATAAAAACAGGTTTTATATGTACGTGTGCATTAAACAACAGGATCAACTCGGACCATGAACGCGACATGATGCTGATGTCATATGCGTAAATTGTGCCAAAACATCACCTTCAAACTAGGATAGCATCCATGTACTACTCAGGTATTTGAAGACACCGATTTTGGTCACAAATACATGGAATAAGAGTGGCCGATACAGCTTCCCACCTTATTTTGGGCTCATCAGAATAACGTACTGGCAAATCATTTATTTGTGGCCATGTTTCACAGCTCAAAGGCGAGTGCGGCTGTCTCTTACGCATACTGTCAGTCTAAATGTGGTGATCAAGCTGGATACGTTTACCCTTTAGCTGGATGTGGGATCAAATTGAATAAGATAATAACTCGCAAAACATTCCAAACTGAGTAAAGAAAATAACATGCATAACTTTTCTGTGATTAACATGAGCATTGTTTCTTTGGCAGGCCATCGGTAAAATGGAGAGCTTCTTGGAATTGCTCAAGTCCCAAGGCTTGAGAGCAGAAACAGCCCAAGCAGTGATCGATAAGCTTGGAATTGAGAATCAGAAGGTTATTCGAGCTTGTACTGAGTCGGATGCATTGCGGACTGAGCTCCTCTCTCTCGCCAAAGAGAAATTTCAATTTGCAATGTATGCTGACTTCTTTAAATTTTTGAATTCTTTTTCGAAGCCACAAGATGTCCAGATTGCAGGTTCTTCTCTTTTGGGAAGTATTTTCGTCACCTTAGAGAATGTTATTCGGGAACTTTCCAGTTTCTGTGAAAAGATTTTCGGATCCCAAAATGTGCACCGGAACAACGTTTCTGGTTTCTGTGGAATCGGACTTGGTGATTTCTGCAGTCTCCAATTTAAGGATGACGGATTAACACCCAAGGCTGGTACGTGATGTATTTTTTTTAAACCATATAGCATGTCAAGAAGTCTACTTTATGTTCTGTGATTTTTATTTTTTTTATTTTTGTTTAACTTCTGCTACCAAAGGTGTATGGAAGTTATTATGGAAGTGTAAATTTATGAAGCAAGCAACTTTTATGAGCCTCAACCCTTATTCCTAGTCTGCGGGTGTTTTTTTATGGTTTCCATGCAAAGCTTTGCGATCTCCCTGCAGTTGACAAGTTATCTCTGGCACTGCCCAGAATCGTGGCTCGAGGAGAGTAAAATTCTTAGTGGAGGCAATGGCGGAGCACATATTGCCATCAATGACTGATGAAACATTATTACAAATAGGGGAATATGTATTTCTATCAAAATCTATCAAATTGATTGAATTGAACATCAAACCAAAGGTCTATCAAATTGGAGAAAAGGGTATTGTTTTCTTTTAATAATTAAATAATAATACAACTGGAGCCATAATGTCTACCGAGGCCCTTTGAAGTGATTTGCTGGGTTATCGAGGCTTACTTGCCAAAGCGCTTGGTAAACAAATGCTCATTATGACAAATTGTTTCAGCTCGCGGTCTTAACAAACTACCATTGTTTCAATAAATTAGATGTAAATATTTGTAGGGTGTGTCCCCTCCCACTTTCGCCTACGTTGACTTCTGGGGGATGGTAGTTCCGAAGTCAATTCTCAATTTAATGTTACAACTAGGTTTTGAGAAAATTATGTATAGAACTAAAAATTGTGTGCAGTATTGAGTATTAAAATAAAACTAAACTGAATAATGGTTCGGAAATAATAAAGTATAAAATCCATGTAGGCTAGCTCTCTCTCTCTCAGTAAAATATTTTGTGGGATTGCAGTATGCTTTTGACTTATGAGGGAAAAGATGATTTGCAGATTGGAAAAGGATGTGATTGTCATAGCTACTGAGTGATTAAATAAGGACTTTCTTAATGTATATTTTCTAAATATTAAATCATAAATGTCCCTGCAATGGCATTATAAAACGTCGCTGCAACGTTTACGCATCGTTATGATTGCTTGGGGCCGAAGAGTCTGGAGCAGCACATTCTTCTCATTAAAGGATTTGTAAATGCAGATCTGCTCCCAGCAGGGAGCACCCTCATCCCAATATTTCACTTGACCAATCACATTGTATCCCCCGATCCTTGCGCCCTCCCACCCAAACTTTTACCCAACCAATCCGGCTGCTCTCCTCCCCTCTCTTTGCTCCTCCCCCTCCTCTTGCTCCTCCCACTTGAGATGGTTTAAAAATCAGAACGAATGACCATATAACCAGGATTAGCACTGGGTCTGTAGGATGTTGGTTTGCTGTACTTATGATTCTGTATGTTCATACTGTATGTTAACTGTATTCTATGCATGTTACTGTATCCTTATGATTCTGTATGTTCATACTGTATGTTAACTGTATTCTATGCATGCTACTGTATCCTTATGATTCTGGTTGATTCTGTATGTTACTGTATACTGTGCATGTTGGTGTTTGGTATGATATTTCCTTGCGCATCCCTACTGTACCAGGATTTTCACTCTGGACTTTGATCCAGGATTTGTTGTAAATCTTCCTTGTGTGTTTTTGTGAATTGTATCTTGCTTTTCTTGGTTTAATAAGGGTAATTGTTTTCTTGCTGTGTATTTTTGAAGACAGAAAGTGTTGTCCTCCTCGGGAATTAAATTTGTGACTCTTCTGACAAGTTGATGGACATTGAATTTCTTGGTTCATATATTACATACTACTGTAGGGAAAATATCCCCGACATTATGTTTGCACCCCTGTCTGTTTGTCTGTGAGCAGGATATCTCAAAACATTATGGATGGATTCTGATGAATCTTGGTGGACAGGTTGCGTGTGTGACGAAGACTTGTTTGGTTAGATTTTGGTGAAGATCCGGATGCGGATCTTATAATTTGCGCTTCTGCTTTTTTTTCTTTTTTTGAACCCAAATATGATATACAGTCGCAATGCTTTGTTTACTGTGCTCGATGGGATAATTAGGTTGTACCTGAGCCAGGGATTACTTCTTTGTTTTCAGTGATTGCTTTTGGATAACGTTTCCATGAGTTTTCTGGAGCTGGAATATTGAGATTTTTGCAGATGGGTTCGTAGATTACTCCACATTCCTTGTTGTGTATTTGGGTGCCGCCCAAACTGCATTTTTGTCCATTGGTTGTTTTCTCATATAGTTGTGGTCTTTCCCCAAAATGGTGTCAATCTCATCTCCACTGTTTTGTTTGCCAGCTCTTATTCCAGTCTTTGATGTTCCTCATCATCCTTATCATGCTTCTCTCCTTCACCGCCCTGCTCCTTCTGTTCTTCTGTGTGTTATCATCTGCCGTTCTCATTTTCATCCTGTTCAATTGTGTTGATGTTTTCACTCAGTCCACGATTGTAAGTCGGGTCTGTTTCCCCTCCGTATTAGGGTGGTTCTTTGTCTCCTCCACCTCTCTCTCACCACGCCTTCGCCGCTGTGTCCCCAGTGACGCTCCGCATTCCTAACCTTTGCTTCATTGCGCAGTCCCTCCCCGTGCCATTGTGGCCACTTTTCCACATCTCCTCTGTCCATCCCTGGCAAGCGCGTGGCTTCCATCCTCCCCATTTCTTCTGCGTGTCATCTGCCCTTCACCATTATCTCTTTAATTTTATTTTTATTTTAGGATTTATGTGTGGTTGACAGAACTTTTTCAATTTTTTTGGATGGCACCATCTCTGCTCTGGTGGTCAATCTGGTCTTCTTCAGCTGTTCCATTAATGTAGCTCCTCCACTGACCATCCCCCAATGTTGATGTCTTGAATAGATGTTACAGTAGTAAATGGACTCCTTCTCCTCCATGCTCCAAGGTTCCTTTTCTTGAGTTTAGTTTTTGAGATGGGTAGCACCTCCACAGCCTCTTGGCTTGTTGCAAATCTCTATCCAATTGTGAGATGGTCTTTCTTCCCACTATAGGAAGGGCAGGCCTCATTATTTGGAGTGAGCTTGGTGCCGCCACACAGACGAGCACCACCCGGTGGTCTGTGTCCCATAATTTGTTTTTTCTTTTATTTCCAACACACACATTTAGTTTGTCGAAGGCCTTACCTTCCCCCACCCTCCTTTGGCCCATCCAAAGTAGTTTCTCACCTAAGCGATCCCCGAGCTGGCGACTCAACATTCCGTTTGTCAATTGCTTCTCTGCACACCTTTCCTCCGAGGCTACACACAGCACGCAATCAACTGCAAGGCCTCGTTCGCGTATTGAGTACCTCGTATCGAGCTTCATCTCCACTCCTTGAATAACTCTCTCCATTCCACTCACATTATCGGCCCTCTCTCCCCTGCAGTTCCTTCCTTTCCTTCTCTTCGTCACCAAGGTCCTGGTTTCTGGACCGTCATCGGCCGGTCTAAGCCATGAGTCCAAGTGAGATGGTGTGCCGAGGAGATTATGTGCCAGCTTCTTTGATGTCATCCTGTGTGTGTATGTCATGGTGTATCAATGTCCTTGCTCATTAATGAGGTTTGTCTGTGTGTGTCTGTCCCTTAACTTTCTTTGTACCATTTGAGCTTGTCATAAATTTTTCAACCTAACTTTATTTTGAGAATACGGAGAAGACAAATTAATAATTAGTTGAACAGGTCAAAGATCAGTGTCACATAAAATCATCCATTTTCATCCAATTGACCTGGAATTTTAAGAATATGCAGACTGGGTCACTGCAATGGTTCACCAATTAAAAGCTAGAAGCCGATTGTTTTTTTTTTTTGTTTTTTTTTTAAATTTTTGTCAGAACAAACGGTCAAGGTTGTATAAAATTATCAATTTTCACACGATTGACTTGAAATTTGAGCAGGGTTTTCATAGTGGGTTGCTGAAGCCTATTGTTTTTGTGGTAAAAAGGTAAAGGTCACCTAAAATTGTCAATGTTTTGGTATTTTTTGTTATATATCTATCATATAAAACACAATGTGTGTTTGTGTATTTGTATCTGGCCCCCTTCATAAGGTTGTGTTTTAAAGGCTTTGAGTAGTGCTTTAGGAGGGAGTGGGGTTTTATGTGGGGTTTTAATGGGCAATCTTTGAACACGACTGTTTGTCCACTGGTTAAAAGATCGAAAAGACTCTGAGGACCCAAAATACCGCAAGGACCCAGAAGACACAAAATACCCCAAGGATTCAAAAGACCCAAACGACTCGAGGATTCAAAACGAACGAGAGGATCCAAAAGAGCCAAACAACCCTGGACCAAGAGCGCCCAAAATATCCTGAAGACCCAACAGACCCTGAGGACCCAAAAGTACCCAAAGACCCAAAATTCCCTCAAGATACAACAACAACAACAACAACAGGCATTTTAAGGCCATTTTCCATGCTAGAGCGGGGGTTGGCTTTGCGGGCCCCATGACGATCTTCTCCATTTTGCCGTATTTTCTGCATCTCCTCTTGTTAACCCCCTTGCCCGCATTTCTTCTTCCACCACCTTTAGCCAAGTCTTTCTCGGTCTTCCCCGTCCTGTTCTTCCTTTTTTTTTTTTTTGTATACAGAATCGAGGCTCGTGAAAGAGCTAACATTTATCACACAAACAAATCAAACAGACAAACAAAATATATAAAAAGACGGAGCGGTAGACAAGATGGGGAGAGAAGGGGAAGCACACAAACACAACATTTGAGAGCAGGGACATCGGGAGATGTGTTGGGGGGAGGAGGCGTGGGAAGGGGGGGGGGTGGGAGAAGTATAAAACACAAGGACTTCCAGGAAAGAAGTTGGTATGTCAAAAAAGTGGATTTGGGGTGAAATTAGCGGGGGTAGAAAAGATCCAAGGTTTTGGATGGGGGAAGACAAGAGATGGTGGTGAACGGGCGGATGGTGAGATGGTGGTGATGAGGTGGTGATGAGGAATGGAGCGGCAGAGAGTGGAGTCATCAGCAAAGAGATAGAGAGGATTTTCAAGAGAGTCAGAGAGATCTTTGATGAAGACCAGAAAAAGCACAGGGCCCAGAATCACTGCCTTGGGGAACTCCAGCCTGAACAGGAAGGGGAGATGAGAGAAGCCCATTCAGGGCCACACGTTGAATCCGACTAGAGAGGAAGTCCACAAGCCATGCGTGGAGATTTCCATGGATACCATAGGAGGAGAGTTTGGTAAGCAGAGCGGGGTGCCAGACCATATCGAAGGCACGACACATGTCAAGCGAGTCTGCTCTGATTTCCTCTTTGACGTTCAGGTCCTCCATCCATTGTTGAGACAGCAGAAGCAGCATGTCCAGATTAGAGTGGTTTGGTCTGAATCCAAAATGATGATCAGAGATCAAGCCATTGGAGGGGAGGAAGGATTTAATATCAGAAGCGATGATGGATTCCATGACCGAGCTGATGATTGGGAGTAGGCTGATTGGTCTGTACGGTACGGTTGAAACTACCTTTAGTCAGTCGTGTAGTATACTGCTTTATTCTACCAGGTGAGCGCACAAGGGTATCGCCCCTTTGTTTATATTTAAATTGAAGTATACATTCCATGACTTAACATGTTCTATGAACTCTCAAGATGGTTCTCAATCTCATTTCCCTACAAAAGACTGACACTGATTTGTACACAGGTGATGTCCATGCTGTAAATGTGGAAGGCAGACAATATAACAACAATTCGTCTGTTACAGAAGTTTCGAAATGTGCTTCTGCAAAGGAAGGTTCAGATGATATTCACATAACAAACAGAAGTGCTTCTTGTTTTGAAACTGGTGAGTGGAAATGTAAAAAGATTACATACGTACGATCTTTTGTGTTAAGAAAATTTTCGGAAAAGTGTTAAATATTTAGCATTTTGATTTTGACAAAAAAGAAAAGAAAATGTTGTGTTCTTTGTTTCTGTAGAACAATCCAGAAGTAATATGGGATAAATAAGGTCCAGTCGCAGCTTGACAGTGAAGAAGAAGCCCTTTTTGAAGAAACAATCACAACATCAAGACTCACTTCTTATAAAATACAAGTGCATGTTTGGGCCTCGCAGCACCAAGATTAATACTATATTAAACAAACACAAAAAGGTTCGAGAAAGACGAATATGTTATCGGTGTAATGTGTGCAGAATGGCTTTTGCGTCAATGAGTAACATCAAAATGCACATGAGGATCCACACTGGAAAACACCCCAACAAGTGCTCCGTCTGTGATAAAGGTTTCTCTCGAAAAGGCATCTTGAAATCACATATGAGGATCCATACAGGAGAGCGACCTTACAAATGCTCGATATGTGATAAAGGTTTCTCTCAAAACAGCAGTTTTAAATTACATATGAGGATCCATACAGGAGAGCGACCTCACAAATGCTCGATATGTGATCAAGGTTTCTCTCGAACAGGCATCTTGAAATCACATATGAGGATCCATACAGGAGAGCGACCTTTCAAATGCTCGATATGTGATAAAGGTTTCTCTCAAAACAGCAGTTTGAAATCACATATGAGGATCCATACAGGAGAGCGACCGCACAAATGCTCGATATGTGATAAAGGTTTCTCTCATAACGGCAGTTTGAAATTACATATGAGGATCCATACAGGAGAGCGACCCCACAAATGCTCGATATGTGATAAAGGTTTCTCTCAAAACAGACATTTGAAATCACATATGAGGATCCATACAGGAGAGCGACCCCACAAATGCTCGATATGTGATAAAGGTTTCTGTCAAAACAGCAGTTTGAATAAACATATGAGGATCCATACAGGAGAGCAACCTCACAAATGCTCGATATGTGATAAAGGTTTCTCTGATAGCGGCAGTTTGAAAAATCATATGAGGATCCATACAGGAGAGCGACCCCACAAATTCTCGATATGTGATAAAGGTTTCTCTCAAAACAGCCATTTGTAATTTCATATGAGGATCCATACAGGAGAACGTCCTCACAAATGCTCGATTTGTGATAAAGGTTTCTCTCAAAACAGCCATTTGAAAAAACATATGAGGATCCATACAGGAGAGCGACCCCACAAATGCTCGATATGTGATCAAGGTTTCTCTCAAAACAGCCATTTGAAAAAACATAGAAGGATCCATACAGGAGAGCGACCGCACAAATGCTCGATATGTGATAAAGGTTTCTCTCAAAAAGGCCATTTGAAATCACATATGAAGATCCATACAGGAGAGCGACCCCACAAATGCTCGATATGTGATAAAGGTTTCTCTCAAAACAGCCATTTGAAAAAACATATGAGGATCCATCCAGGAGAGCGACCCCACAAATGCTCGATATGTGATAAAGGTTTCTCTCACAACAGCGATTTGAAAAAACATGAGGATCCATACAGGAGAGCGCCCTCACAAATGCTCGATATGTGATAAAGGTTTCTCTCAAAACAGCGATTTTGAAATTACATATGAGGATCCATACAGGAGAGCGACCCCACAACAACAACAACAACAACAACAACAACATGCATTTTAAGGCCATTTTCCCTGCTAGAGCGGGGGTTAGCCTTGCGGTCCCCATGACAATCTTCTCCATCTTGCCCTATTTTCTGCATCTCTCCTTGTTAACCCCCTTGCCCGCATTTCTTCTTCCACCATCTTTAGCCAAGTCTTTCTCGGTCTTCCCCGTCCTCTACTTCCTTCTACATTCATTTCCATCACTCTTCTCAACCAGTCACTTTCATCCTTCCTCAACACATGACCAAGCCATCTCAACCTGTTCCTCTTCACAACATCAATCACAGGCTCTAATCCCATCATTTTTCGCAATTCATCATTTGTCTTCCTCTCTCTCAAGGATACTCCGCACATCCATCGAACCATTCGCATTTCCACCCTTTCCAACCTTCGTTGCTGCTCTACGTTCATTACCCATGTCTCGCTCCCATAAATCATAACACTTCTCACACATGCAGCATACACCTTGCCCTTCAGCTTCAACGACACTCCCCTCCTCATCAGCACGCCACTCAATTCCCGAAACTTCTTCCACGCACATCTCACTCGAGCAACCGTTGCCGAGTCTGATCCACCTTCTCCATTCAGCATGTCTCCGAGGTAGCAAAATGTTTTCACACCTTCCAGCTTCATGCCGTCTCCGTCTTCCAGCTTCACGCCGTCTCCAACTCAACATTTCCTCCATCTGCAGCTCCCTCTGTGCACACCTTACATTTGAATGTAGCTGCCACACTGGTTAATGACCCTCTCAGACCACTACATTTTTGATGAACCCACTCAGCGCACATTGTACATTGAATGGAGTTCACTCTGACACCCTTCCTGCACACAGCACAGGGCCACTTCCCAGTTCTTTCCACCTCACCACATGCTTTACCACTTGCCATCACCTTCGTCTTTCCGATATTCACCTTCAGACCTTTTGTCTCCATACATTCCTTCCACTTGTTCATCTTTTCCTTCAGTCCATCCATACTTTCCGCAATCAACACCAGATCATCTGCATACAACAACTCCCATGGTAAACCCTCCTTTACATTCTGAGCCAGCACCTCCATCACAGCTACAAATTGTAGTGGACTTAGTACCGACCCCTGATGCACTCCCACCTTCACCTCAAACTCACCACTGTTCCCGTCCTTCGTCCTTACAGCTGTGTGTGCTCTTTTGTACATTGCCATCACTACTCTGATCAACCATTCCTCCACTCCTAACTTCCTCATTGCCCATGTCAATACTTTGCGTGGAACCCTATCGAATCCTTTCTCCAGATCAACAAACCCAAGAAACAACTTCTTCCTCTTCTACATGTACTTCTCCTGCAACTGCCTCACAATAAAAAGTGCGTCTGTCGTTCCTCTTCCTGGCATAAATCCAAACTGCATTTCGTTGATCTTCACTTTCTTCCTTATCCTCCTCTCCAACACCATTTCCAATACCTTCATTCCATGCTCCAATAACTTTATCTCTCGGTACGAGCCACACTCTCGAGGGTCACCTTTCCCCTTGTATAGAGGAACGAGGGTACTCAGTTCCCAAGCCACTGGAATGCGGTCTTCTTTCACTGCCAGATTACAGATCTCTGTCATTCTCTTCACACCCCAACTTTCTGCTGCCTTCAACATATCTCCCACAACTCCCGTCGGCCCTCCCGCTTTTCTACTCTTCATTGCTTTTATCGCTTCCTCAACTTCCTTCTCAGTTATCTTCTCTGCCGGTCCTAAAACTGGGTTACTCTCTATGTTGCCATCCCATTCATTCTCTGTATTTAACAGCATTTCCATATATCTTTTCCATCTTCCTTTAATTCTATCTGGGTCCACAACGATTTGTCCCACTTCATCCTTCAAGCAACTCACCCCCATCACATCACACCTCTCTTTCGCTATCTGCTTTGCAATCCTGAATACTGGTCTCTGACCCTCTTCCGAATCCAAGCGTTCTCCGCACATTTTCCTACATGCCTCCTGCGCCTTTGCTACCTCTTTCTTTGCAGCCTTCTTGGCTGCCTTATAACTTTCATGCTCTGCTGTTTCTGCTCCCGTACCCTTCGCCTTCTGCCACTCCTTGAACTTCTTCCTCTTCTCGTCAATCCTCTTTCCAACTTCATCATCCCACCTCGATGTTTCCGAGTGCCTCGGTGGTCCTTTTGTCCATCCACATACCTCACCAACGGCTCACAACAAACTAGCTTTCATTGACATCCAACCACTTTCAAGCTCAACCACATCACCCTCTACCCTACTCAGCCTCTCTTTTAATGCCTCCCTTACTGTCACCTCTTTCAACCTCCACACCTTCCTTCAAAACAGCCATTTGAAAGTACATATGAGGATCCATGCAGGAGAGCGTCCTCACAAATGCTCGATATGTGATAAAGGTTTCTCTCAAAACAGCCATTTGAAATTACTTATGAGGATCCATACAGGAGAACGACCCCACAAATGCTCGATATGTGATAAAGGTTCCTCTCGTAAAGGCAATTTGAAATCACATATGAGGATCCATACAGGAGAGCGACACCACAAATGCTCGATATGTTATAAAGGTTTCTCTCAAAACAGCCATTTGAAATTGCATATGAGGATCCATGCAGGAGAGCGTCCTCACAAATGCTCTATGTGATCAAGGTTTCTCTCAAAACAGCCATTTGAAATTACATATGAGCATCCATGCAGGAGAGCGACCGCACAAATGCTCTATGTGATCAAGGTTTCTCTCAAAACAGCCATTTGAAATTACATATCAGGATCCATGCAGGAGTGCGTCCTCACAAATGCTCAATATAGTCTAGTAGGAAGACTAGGTCCCCCTGCACCCCCCGGGGATATACTTCTAATCAGTGTTTCTAGATTGGAAAAATTGTGTAGAAAATGACTAGCTATGGCCCCAAGCTGAAAAAATGTCCCACATACCATTTTTATGCAAATTACTGCTGCCATTATCAAAAAAACGATTTTTGACATATCTCAGCCAATATTGCAGATAATTGAAAAATGAAGGTGTCTAGACCCATGTTTTGAAGGGCATAGATCATGATAGAACTATTCATAACATGATTACATGTGTCTATGGTATACTAGTATGCATATTAATGCTGTAATTACAAAATAATCAGTTTTACAAATGATAAGGATACGTTAATACTGCAGATAACTTAACATGGTACATAAGGGGTCTAAACCCAGGTATTTTCAAGGTTAAATGTCAACAAGATGCTCCTGAGTCTTGCATAGGGGCGGGACATTGGCAGTAACATTGGTACCACTCAACTTTTCTTCCCACCATTGACTTTGTATTGCGAGAGATTTTCACTTGCTTATTTAAAGGTTTCTCACCCAGCCCACGTAAAATCTACCAACTCCTGCTGTTAACTCCCAAACATATTTTTTTATGTTATCCAATCACAGTGCAGAAATGACAGACTAGAGATCCAAATTAGTGCTGCTATAGCTGCCATTTTACATTTCCATCCATGTAACATGCGCGCTCGCGCGCTCGTATCAATTGGTAATGTCGCGCGCTCGTATCAATTGGTAACGTTGATGTTATTGAATACCTCAGTTGAAAGTTCAGTCTTCCATTCCATCTGTGTGTTGTTCTTGGTATTCATCCTCCAATCTAGCCAGGTAAGATGCTAACTATAATGTTACTCACACTCTTGACTTCAGTTTCTGCATGAAATCATAAACAGGCAGAATAACAGCTGAGCCAGCTAGCACCATGTTAGCTAACGTTAAAGCTAGCCTCATCTATGTACAGTATGTTCCTAATGTCGGTGTAACTTAAACTTTTGTTAATGCCAAACATGAGACATATCTGTTGACTTCTGTATATGAATTGAACCAGAAAGAGGCACGACAGCTGAGCTAGCTACAGTAACTTAGCACAATGTTTCATTGGCCTAGATAGCTAACGTTAGTGTGGAAGAATTTAGATGTTTTAGCTATTAGCACTTTTGATGCCACTAAACATGGTTTAGTCAGCTAAAAAGTACCCTAGTGTAGAACATGACTCAGAACCTCTGTTACCTCACTGAAAACTCAGAGCCTCCTTTCACAGGCACTTTTAACATCATTCGTGATTTCTTATTTGTCATTTAACAGTGATGGTAGACATCGACAGCAAGCATGCCCAAAAGAAAACGGAGTGTAGAACCTGCAGCCCAAAGCTCTCCTCCTACATGCATCCTTCATGTACCATCCATGTCTGATCATGGGGATTTCACGCCCCTCCGTAAAATTAAAGGATCTGCTTCAGAAAAACTGCAACTGCTTCAAAAGATCCGGGATAGACGTCTCAACCAACCGCATGACTCCCCATGTCGTATGCAATCAGTATGTGATCAGATCCCGGCAACTCTTCCTGATGACCTAGAAAGAGTAGGATATCACAGCAAGTGTTATAAGCACTTTGTCCGCCACTTTCATCGTCTGGGAGATGATACAGAACCAGGGCCATCAACCTCATCATGGCATCACTCTCCTCGTAAACCAGGAGGTTCTGCTGAACCCATCTTCCCGCCAGAGTGTATATTTTGTGAGAAAGTTGAGACCAAAGATGCTCATCGCAATACTGAGAGGCCTACAACCTTCCCATCCTTTAAAAACAAAGAAAATGCATGGGAGCAAATCGAAACACGGGCTGAGAAAATGGGTCTCTATCGACTCCATCGAAAGGTGAAAAACAAAGACCTCTTTGCATGTGAGGCCAAACACCATCCGTCATGTTTTAAAGCTTTCCGCACAGCATTCTACAACTATGAGCGTGCGATTCACAGAGCCGAAGCACCAAAGGAGCAGGCTTGCATGTCAGCCGCCCATGAAAAGGCATTCAACTCAGTACTGGAACACATTCAAACCCAGGTCATCCAGCAGAATAAAGTTCTACAGCTTTCTTCCTTGCGCTTGCTCTATGTCGAGGAACTGAAACTGAATGGATATGAGAACTCAAATTATCGGTCAGAGAAACTACTGAAACGCCTACAGAATGACCCAATCAAGGAGCATATCCACTTCACGAAGGTTGATCATGACAAATGTGATGTCATTTCTTTCTGGCTTGTGCACAGCTCAAACATAACAGTTTCCAATGCTCTCGCACGAGCATTCACACTCGGAAGCACAAACAAGAACCAAAATGTTGCCCTCCAACTTCGCCAGGGTATTCTACAGGCTTTCAGAGAGTGTAAAGACCAACCATGGCCACCAACAGCTGAAGACATGGAGCTCAATCCTGAAGACATCCTACCTCCAGACCTTGTCCGCTTTCTCAGCGTGCTAATGACTGGCAAGGAGGGCATCGAGACAGAAAAGGTGAAGCGTCTGGTCTTCTCCATTGGACAAGATCTGTGCCGTGCAGTGTCAGATGGAAAATGGAAGTTACCAAAGCACATTCTCCTCTGTGTGACTGTAAGGCACCTGTTCCGAAGCAAACAGCTCACCACAATACTACACAGGCTTGGACACTCTGAGAGCTACGATTTCGCCTTGGAGTTGGAAACTGCTCTCGCCAAGGTCCTGGATGAAGTCTCAACTTTCTTCTGCAAAACTGGTTCTTCTGCAAAACCAACAAAGCCTCCATTCTGCACTACCTTTTAGAGGACACCACACCACAAGATCTGCAATACCCCAAGGATGCCCTGTTCATCCAGGATGGAATGGCGCTGCTGCATACCCTTGCCAACCTTCCCCCAACATGTGGTGAGATATGCTTGCAGGTGCTTGATCAGATGGTGGCCAAGCAGCACTTTCTGTTCTCCACTGACAGTTACCATCCTGAGTCAATCAAAGCGCAGGAAAGGCTGAGGCGGGGCAGCTCAGAGAAGATCATTCTGGCTGGACCAGCAACCAGGAAGCCATATGACTTCAAAATGTTCCTTGCAAATGACGACAACAAAAAGCAGATGTGCCAGCTTCTTCTGAAAGTGTGGAGTGGACAAGAGGCAGCTACCAGGCTGGAGAGAACAGAGATGGCTGTGCTGATCGTGGAGGGGAAGGCCCACCAACTTGCCTCAACGAATGGCAAGGTAAAATTGAAAGCCCTTCGTGAATGGCGATTCAATTTGTAATTTTTCCTGAAAAAAAGGTGATTACCTGTGATGTTTGTCTGGATCTGAAACTGGCAGTGACTGGTGATTGAAATGCGGTGCCTTTTTGTGTTTCAGGTCGAGGTACGTGAACTCCCCACGATCTACAGCAACCAGGAAGAGACTGATACCAGGGTGGTTCTGTACCTCCATCATGCTGCTACCATCGGATACAAGAACGCTGTAGTCAGAACACCGGACACAGACATCCTCCTGATCCTGCTCCACCATGCCCACAACATCAAGCTGACGGTGTACCTGGATACAGGGTCAGGGAAGCATCGCCAACTTGTCAACGTCTCTGAGCTGGCAGAATCCCTGGGAGAGGACTACTGTGCCACTCTCCTGGGGTACTATGTGTTCAGCGGAGAAGACTGCACCAGTGCCTTCAAAGGGAAGGGAAAAGTCGGGCCCTTGAAAAAGCTGGAGAAGAATCCCAGGTTTCACAGGGCATTCGGTGAACTGGGTGACAACTGGGATGCCAACCCTGAGGTGGAGAGGCAGTTAGAAAAATTCACCTGTGTGATGTACGGCCAGAGTCGCGAGTCATCAGTGGACATTGTCCGTGCCAAGCTGCTACGAAAAATGGTGGGAGAGGACAAGACCCTCACATCCAAGTCCAAGGTTGATCTGGCTCGCCTTCCTCCATGCCAGTCTGCCCTGAAGCCGCACATCCAGCGTGTGAACCACCGCGTAGCATTGTACAAAAGAGCCGATCAACCTATCATCGAAAAGCCAAAACCTTATGAGGAGCAAGGATGGATAAGGACTGATGAAGGACTGTTGAAACCAATGTGGTCCAGTGGTCCCATCCTACCAACCTCACTGGTGGATCTTCTGAACACAGGAGAGCACGAAGAGGAGGAGGAAGAGGAAGGAGAAGAAGAGTTTGACTCTGACGATTTCGATGAAAATGATGATGACTGACTCAGTGTAGAATCACTAATGCTAATGATGTTTATCTAAAACAAGCAAGAGAAGAGTGGTCACATTGAGTGCTAGGACTATTTTGACAGTTGTAATATTTAGAAAAATAAAACTTTGTGTTAACGTCTGTGTAGACGGACCTTAATATGAGTCTATTATTTCGTAAAACTGTGATTATTTTGTAAATAAAGCACTAATTAGCATACTAGTATACCATAGACACATGTAATCATGTTATGAATAGTTCTATCATGATCTATGCCCTTCAAAACATGGGTCTAGACACCTTTATTTTTCAATTATCTGCAATATTGGCTGAGATATGTCAAAAATCGTTTTTTTGATAATGGCAGCAGTAATTTGCATAAAAATGGTATGTGGGACATTTTTTCAGCTTGGGGCCATAGCTAGTCATTTTCTACACATTTTTTCCAATCTAGAAACACTGATTAGAAGTATATCTCCGGCGGGTGCAGGGGGACCTAGTCTTCCTACTAGACTAATATGTGATAAAGGTTTCTCTCAAAACAGCCATTTTAAATTACATATGAGGATCCATGCAGGAGAGCGACCCCACAAATGCTCGATATGTGATAAAGGTTTCTCTCAAAACAGCCATTTGAAATTACATATGAGGATCCATAGAGGAGAGCGACTTACAAATGCTCTATGTGATAAAGGTTTCTCTCAAAACAGCCATTTGAAATTACATATGAGCATCCATGCAGGAGAGCGACCCCACAAATGCTCGATATGTGATAAAGGTTTCTCTCAAAACAGCCATTTGAAATTACATATGAGGATCCATAGAGGAGAGCGACCGCACAAATGCTCGATATGTGATAAAGGTTTCTCTCACAACAGTTTGAAATTACATATGAGGATCCATACAGGAAGGAGAGCGACTCACAAATGCTCTATGTGATCAAGGTTTCTCTTGAAAGGTCCATTTGAAAACGCATATGAAGATGCATGCAGGAGAACTGAAATCTGAAATACTAGGATATGACGAATGAGGTTAAGAGGATTTCGATATTCAAGAAACCTGAAGTTGTACCAGTGATAGTCGGAGCAACAGCGAATCCGGATGATCAGCCAAACCCGAACTGAGTACTTCAAAAGCATTCCAAGAAATATCACCACAAACAAGCTGCAGATCGAGGCTGTCAGAGGTTCAGTGAGGATTCTAAAAAGAGCCCTTGGAACAAAGCTATGAGAATGAAGTTTCCCAAACTGGTTCATGAATAATGGTCTTTTACTGAAAAAAGAGGTGGAGATTTTGAGTTCTGGGAGAACTTCCTCCCACCTCGTAATACTCGCCTATGGAGATAATAACCAACGAGAGCATCCTTTCAAATATTATATTTGTGACAAGGATTTTATTTCTAAACGGAGCTTGAACTTTCAAAGTGCAACCCATGCTGGAGTGCTCGCATAAAAAGTGCTCTGACTGTGGGTAAAGTTTTGCTGATGAAGGTTTGTTAAATTCACATAGCATTACCCAATACCCATACTGGGTTGTACATGCCACCCTTGTATGCGATCCTCAGCTGTAGGCAAGGTATCAGTGAACCAGTAAGGAGAAAGCTATCGTGAAAGCTTACAGCCCTTTGAGCATATACATTGTCAGCACAACTTCTCAGAGTACCATGTGTAACTCCTCACAACCAGCCAGCACCCTGAATTATCTTGGTTTATCGAACACAGTCTCTTTCTAGTCGTTTCACAAACTGCTCTGGGGCATCTTCTCCTCCATAAAGTTCTAACTTGTTGTATTCATCACCAACGGATGATTTGATATAATAACAGAAACTCAAAATAATAATAAAAATAATAAATAATAAAAAATAATAAAGTTTGATGGAATAACTTTAAAACAGCTGTTCACCACCATCTCTTATCTTCCCCCATGCAAAACCTTGATCTTTTCTACCCCCGCTAATTTCACCCCAATTCCACTTTTTTGAAATACCAACTTCTGTCCAGGAAGTCCTTGGTGTCCTTGTGTTTTATACTTCTCCCTCCCCCCGGGCCCTCTCCCTTCCACACATCTCCCTGCTCTCGGATGTTGTGTTTGTGTGCTTCCCCTTCTCCCCATCTTGTCTTCCGCTCCCTCTTTTTGGGTATTTTGTTTGTCTGGTTGATTTGTTTGTGAAGTAAATGTTAGCTCTTTCACGAGCCTCGATTCAGTATACAAAAAAAAAAAAAAAGTGTATATTTGTGGTCATACAAGGATGGCTTTATGATAAGTAGAATAGTGATTACGCTAATTCCCCTGTGTGTCAGACCTGGTGATCATTCCTTTGTCCCGTATGGCAATGCACCATAGACATTAGTTGGGCCCATTAGTTACACCACACACACTACTTAAATTCCCCTCCACCACAATAACAATAAAACCCACCGGAAGCCAGTTCAGAGCACTGCCGATGGGGAGGACCGATGACGTCACAGGGCGGCCGATAAAAGGACGAGGAGACCGACATTTTGTCCCTTCTGCTCTCTCCCGTTTTGGACTGCCTTCCTGCGCTGGACCCCTTCTCGCGTTGGACTCTCTTCCCTTCTTCTCCTGCTGCCCTTTACGCTTTCCTCCGCCATTGACTCTCTCTCCTCGCCCATCGACTCTGGTTCCAGACATCACGAGCGATCGCGCAGGGATGCAAGGCTTGCCGCGTCAACGGGCGCTGGCCTCGCAGCGTGCGAGCAAGGGCGCGTCGAAGCCTGGTTTGCGCCAACGACCTGTTGGCCTTCCTCCCGCTAACACCGGATCTACATCCGTACTGTGCTCGAGACTGACAATCCCTGACACTGCAGACAGAGATAAGCCCAGCAAACACAAATAACGATTCTTTTCATATATATTCCCTCGTCCGTGTGCAAGTCTGTGTGTAGGAGCGCTCACCTGGGGGGTTTAGCTTTATCGTCGCGTTCTTGTTCTCGGGGTCCTGCAATAAAGCCGTCTTTATTTTGTACATAAATTCCGCCTCGGTTTGAGTTTCCTTTCGAAGGGTGAAGACTTCATCAAGGCCGTCCAGTTAAGTCGGTCTTCTTCTTCCTCATCACGGATCATTCACCATCAATTGAATAACGCCTTCATTAACGCTGGTTTCCATCCGTGGCGGACTCTCGGTATTAACCGAGAGCCAGCCACAGGACAATAACTTATTTGGTTTCCTTTTACTTTTTTTTTTTTTTTTGGTATACTGAATCGAGGCTCGTGAAAGAGCTAACATTTACTTCACAAACAAATCAACCAGACAAACAAAATATATAAAAAGAGGGAGCAGAAGACAAGATGGGGAGAGAAGGGGAAGCACACAAACACAACATTTGAGAGCAGGGAGAGGGCTTGGGGGGAGGAGGCGTGGAAAGGGGGGGGGGGGAGTGGGAGAAGTATAAAACACAAGGACTTCCAGGACAGAAGTTGGTATTTCAAAAAAGTGGAATTAGGGTGAAATTAGCGGGGGTGGAAAAGATCAAGGTTTTGGATGGGGGAAGATAAGAGATGGTGGTGAACAGCTGTTTTAAAGACATGGAGGGTGGAGTGGGATTGAAGAGAGTGAGGGAGTTTGTTCCAGAGGTGGGAGAAAAGAGGAGTGAAGATGAGCAGAGTCTTGATTTTGGCAGTTTAACCATAAGAGGGTTGCAGGCAGATCTTGTGCGACCTGTAGGAATATTTGCGGGACATAGCCCAGAGAGAGCTGGGGGGCAAGGCCAGAGAGGAGTCTGTAGAAGACGGAAAGACCACCAACCTGCCTGCGGTGAGTGAGTGAAAGGCCCTTGGAGTTAGCTTCATCGCGGGAGATTCCAATGATTCTGAACGCTTTGGTTTCAACAGCGTAAAGACGAGCTAGGTGTGAGGCAGGAGCACCAGCCCAGAGGGGAGAGCAGTATTCCATTGAGCAGTGGATGAAAGCCTTGTATGTTGTGAGGAGCTCAGGTGTGCCAAGGAAGGACTTCGCACGATGGAGGATGCCCAGTCGGCGACTGCCTTTGGAGGCCAGATTTGAAATGTTGTTTTCCCAGGAAAGATCATGGCAGATAGTGAGACCCAAAAGCTTGAGTGACAGAACGTCTTGGAGAGGATTATTCAGAAAGTGGATGGGAGGGTTGTCCAGTCGGTCTTTTCAGAGAGACATCATAAGAGTGTAAGATTTGTCAGGATTGAAAGACATGTTCCACTTGTTTGACCAGTCTGTGATTTTGTCCAGGTCTGCAGAGAGTGAGAAGGCTGCAGACTGCCGATCTGAGGGATGAAGAATGGAGCGATAGAGAGTAGAGCATCAGCCAAGAGATAGAGAGGATTTTCAAGAGAGTCAGAGAGATCATTGATGAAGACCAGAAAAAGCACAGGGCCCAGAACACTGCCTTGGGGAACTCCAGCCTGAACAGGAAGAGGAGATGAGAGAAACCCATTCAGGGCCACATGTTGACTACGACTAGAGAGGAAGTCCGCCAGCCATGCGTGGAGATTTCCATGAATACCAAAAGAGGAGAGTTTGGTACTTACTACTTTTATTAAATTTAATTTTATATTAATATTAATAGAGTACTTTTATTAAATATCAGTTTGAAGTCTAACATCAGAGTATTACCTCTTTTGTTTTTCAAAGGAGCAACCCAAGCATATGAATATATATTCAACATATATATTCGAATATATTGTTGCGGATTTGAGAATCCTGTTTGTAAATATGCCCCTCTAGTGATCCTTGTAAATACCCCCGTTTTGTGTGTAAAGGTCAAAGGTCGTCCCCTTAGCTAGTCCATGTACAAGCACGTAGGCCACCATATACCGTTCTAAATAGTTATTTCTTATTCTATGTTGTTTAAGGCTCTGTTTCCCACTAGTTGACTCTGCATTGCACTGAATCAGTTAAGATAGAATCCCCTTTCAATTGCCACCATAAAACGCAATTGCCGGCAGCGTTCGCTGCCCTTTGGGTGGGGTTATTGGCATCACCTTCACCCCAAGACTCCATTGAACACGAGGTCATCTCGGAGCAGAAGGTGGGAGGAGTCGGCAAAGCGCCAGGAACAAGGCGTGGCTTTGCCAACGCCTCCTCAAGGGGCGGAATCGGTGAGCCCTCGCGACCAATCAAGGCCGAGGCGAGCTCACCGATGGGCGTTTCCAACAGGCCGGCGGCTTGATCGCCACGCGCCTCATAAAAGGGGGTGGGGAAGGACTGCGGAGTGAGATGCAGAGATGCGGCAGATGAACCACAGATAAGCGAGAGACCTCCGATGAGTTTTGAGTCCACTGCAGCTTTGAATCCACCACAGCTTTGAATCCACCGCAGCTTTGACCACCGCAGCTTTGAGCTTTGACGGCAGTTTCGACCGCAGCCGCGAAGCAACGCCGCCGTGCGAACACGATTGAGGAGGGTCGGCGGCTGCTCACCTCGAGCCGCGCCATCACACCAACCGGACCCACATCCTTCCCTCCCTGTGATCCCACCTTCTCGTCCGTCCAGCCATCCACCTCCTGCCATTCATTTCTGCTTCATTCCCCGTGTAAGTCTGATTGTCGTCTGTCCTTTGTGTTGTCCCTGGGAATAAGTAAGACTGTATAGGTAAGCTAGTACTGCACTGTGTCTCCTTCTGCTTCTGTCATTATTTTCGTATTCTTCCCTCTTCCTTGGTTTCTTTGGTCTTGTAAATATTAGTAATAAATCCCTGTTCTTCCTACCTTTGCCTTCTTTCCTTTACATCCGTTTCGTCTTAGTGATTTCTCGATTGAGTACCTGTGGCACGATTTTGGCCAACGTTTCGGAATCGGGTTAGTGAATGCTAATGACTCGAACTTCGGGTTGCTAAAAACCGCTCGGCAACTAGACCATCTAAAACCGTGGTTCGAGCAGGGGAGTCCCTCCCCTGCTTCGCGGTCAGGAGTGGCACTCAGGTCCTTGGGACTTTTCGTAGACCAAATACCCTGGCTGCTCCCGACCGGAAGGAGCGTTGGGACCCCCAGGACTCATGTCGGTCAGTCGCGGACAAGGGGATTAATCCCCCCTTGGTAAGGGGAAAAGGGGCCGATGTTGAGATCCGTAACAATATTTTCGAATATATATGAATTCATATTCATTCAGTTTGAAGGCTAACATCAGAGTATTACCTCTTGTTTTTCAAAGGAGCAACCCAAGCATATCTACTCTGCAAATCAATAACGGTTGAAGCATACTTGTATTTCTTATCATTATTTAGTTCAATTAAATCAGCAGACCAAATGTGGTCGGTGCCTTTAGAATAAACCTTCCTTCTTTTAAACTTTGTGATTATAGGTTTATGCAATTCATCAGCCAAAAGCTCCTCAGTCTTGATGACATCATTAGAGCTTAATAGTTTTTTCAGGGCTTTGCCCGCGGTGAAACACCTGGATAACCAAGACCAAGTTTCAATTTAGCACATCAATTTTTTCACAATAAACCTATCAACTTTCTCTCTCAACGTTGGATTTCGTATCAAAGACAAATTATACAACATTTCTCTGTCGGCATCGTGTTTTTCATCCAATGTAGTGGTATTCCCATAATTAATATCGTGCTTCATGCACACTTAATCAACCCTATTTAGAGGTTTCGACCAAGGTTTAGTATTGTCAGCTTCATCTAATCTTTCATCCAAGTTTGTTCTTGGATCACAGAAAGAATACCCCACTAGGTGTAAATATCCTGGAATTCCTGTTGTTGTAAATTTACTCCCTGACAAAAACTTTTGTATATCTCTCCCACTTTTATGCTTAGAAATGAATTGACACTTTTTAGAGCCACACACTAAACATATCCCCTCTTGATAAACTTGATTATTTTTACTTTTGACATGTGATATATTTTTAGTATTAGTTTTCCTTTTACACTTAATACAATAACTCATTCATTTTTGAGAAAAAAATCATACAGAGTGCGAAAACCTTTTTGGTTTCCAACAAATCCATTTCTATCTTGATTTTTAAAACATAAAGAATCCTTAGAAATGCCTTCACTCTCTTCTCCATTTATTTACAAATAAAACTAACCAAAGTCAATAACACCAACATCATCAACAACATAATCTTTTCCTTTTTCCTTATCCCCATTTTCTCGTTTATATCTCCTCCCTGAAATTGAAGATATTGATGTCGTTATTCTTGAAAATAATATTTCCATTAGACTTTTGAATTTCTTTATTTTCCTCCTCAGTGCGTTGTTTGATTTATTTTCTGTAATACCTTCAATCTTTTATTGATCTCACTGGTTTCCATATTTTTTTATTTTTCCTCCCTCTCTTTTATCCCTCTCCTCCCTCTCCTTTTTCTCACTCTCTTCCTTCTCTCTTTTCTCCCTTTCCTCTCTCTCTCTTTTTTCACTTTTCTCCCTTTCCTCCCTCTCTCTTTTCTCCCTTGCCTTCTTCTCCTTCCTCATCCCTTGCTACCCTTAAACCATCTCCCCATAGAATATTATACATATATTCATCTGGATTTTGAGATATTCTTGTATCTGTAATTATTTTTCTCATAATAGGATACCAATAAGATTTGTTGATGATTTCTGAAAGAGTTTTATATTTCATAACTTTTAGAAGTTGATTTTTATTTAATATTTTAATCAAATCTTCATTTGTGGGTTTAGCGATATCAGTACAAGACCCTTTCTTAATTAAGAAATTCCCATGTCTATGTTCTAATTCATAAGGAATGTAATATCTAACACACTTTTCTTGTAAGTATCCTTGAATACAAAAATTATAATTCTCGTCATCTTCTCCCTGCCATTTATGTACAAAAATAAATTCATGTTTCTGAAATATAGGAGAGATTAATATGATGACTAGTAATACCACCCCATCTTCCTGTTGTTAAATCAGTTGATATTCCTAGGCTTTGTATATTTATCTTATTTCCTTCCTTCTTTCTCATATAAACTATCGCTTTGCTATCATATAATTTTCTATTCTTGAAATCGTGTATTTGTTGTTTGCTAATTGTACTTCCACATAACTCCTTATCCTCACCAAGCAGATAATATTCTTCTTTACGAGACTGATTAAAATCATGGAGGTCTTCTAAATTTATTGAAAAGGACCAATTATACCCTAAATCATACATACTAGGGCATGCCCGTACTATATATATATCTAAAATTATATCCCCCCCCCCCCTCTATTTACATGAAATGGTTTGGTCCATTCGCAAAGCCAAAGCGAACGGCTTGCGAGTACGGTGACAATCCCCCCTTCTATGTACATGAAATGGTTTGGTCCATTCGCAAAGCCAAAGCGAACGGCTTGCGAGTACGGTGACAATCCCCCCCCCCTCTATTTACATGAAATGGTTTGGTCCAAAGCGAACGGCTTGCGAGTACGGTGACAATCCCCCCCCCTCTATTTACATGAAATGGTTTGGTCCAAAGCGAACGGCTTGCGGAGTTTGGTAAAGAAATCGCCATAGCTCGGTAACTACTTCTCCGATTAATATGAAACCTTGAAAAGGCACATCCTCGGGTCCCCAGCAATATACCTGGCAAGTTTAAAGTATATCGGACCCGTGGTTGTCGAGAAACAGCGGTCACAGACAAACACACAGACAAACACACAGACAAACACACAGACAAACACACACACACACAGAGATTACTGGAATTATAGATAGATACCCCCACTTATTTATTCGCATATTAACTATATGTCTTTCTTTATGAAATTCAATTGTAAGCAGATAGTTAAATTTAATGAGGAAAGGTGTATGGTCTGTATAACCAGGTGTTGTGGTTGTAAATTTTAGTTATTTAACAAATCGTGCTATTTTATTTAAAGATACTAGGACGTGCCCGTACGTGGGTGCCCGTTCGGAAAAACATTCCAAACCGCGTGGCAGTAACGACCACAGAACCCCCCCCTCTATTTACATGAAATGGTTTGGTCCATTCGCAAAGCCAAAGCGAACGACCACAGAACCCCCCCCCCCCCTCTATTTACATGAATGGTTTGGTCCATTCGCAAAGCCAAAGCGAACGGCGAACGGCTAAATCGCCATAGCTCAGTAACTACTTCTCCGATTAATATGAAACCTTGAAAAGGCACATCCTCAGGTCCCCAGCAATATACCTGGCAAGTTTCAAGTATATCGGACCCGTGGTTGTCGAGAAACAGCGGTCACAGACAAACACACACACACACACACACACACAGACACACACACACACAGAGATTACTGGAATTATAGATAGATGTATTGTGATAAATCATAGAATCCAACCAAGTCATTGGCATCTGTGGGGCTTGGATAATTGATTAATTTATAAGTATTTATCATATTAATATTTTTTGTTGTATTATATTTTTGTTGTTCAGCCTGTGCCTTTGTATAATAATTTGATAAATCAATAGCCAACTCTCGGGATACTCCAGAGGTAGAACCATCTTTTCCAACATAAGTCATTTATATTAGATTTAAAATGACATCATAAAATTTTTTATTATTGTTGAGATGAAATAATACTGTCGCGCGAACCCTTTGGTTAATACCAGGGCTCACGGATGACCAGAACGGATTTACTTGAGGCGACGACCAAACACGGATTCGGCTATAAAACGTGGGAGGAAGAAGGGAAATGGAAGCTGTGGTAAAAGCGCTTACCTGGAGCGTGCCGACCACGGCTTCGATCCTGCAGGAAATTAATGAACCGAACAACCACAAGGTTTAATGTACAAAAATAAACATGTTTATTCCCGGGACCTGATAACAATGAAACGCGACGGTAATCAAATAAAAGTCCTAATTTGGGATCCCACACACCGCACTTCAAATACACCACACAGGAATGAATTATGAAAGGAAATGTCTCGTCGTGTAATGTTCTATGGTGCGTCCTTATCTGTCTGTGGTATGTTGTCCCCACTTGGCTCCAAGCTCCAAAGCACCGTGAAGGCCCGAGCCAACGCCCACCCCAGGCTCCAAGTCAACCGCCCACGAGGTCCGTGCACCACTCGAAGCTCCAGAGCAGCGAGCACCACGCAGATGGCGAGCCAACGACCACCAGGACCTCCCAATACCAAGAAGGACCGCAACATCCCCAAACACACCGAGACAGCCAGAAAGCACAAGCGTTCGAGCTGGACGTGCAAGAGGGCCAGAGGGACGTGCTGCGCAAGAGAGAACTGCTGGATGTGTGCCAGAGAAAATGTCGTTCGGTGCGCCCTGATATATCCTTGCGGCGGTGATGTCAGCCTTGGCGCGCCACCCAATCAGTGCCCTCCACCGAATCACAGGCCTGTAGCGTAGTGATAGCTCGTGTCACTCGATGTGGCTAGGACTGCCGGAGGTGTAGCTGGCTGCGGCCCATGCGGCGGTGCCCCGAACTGGCCTCTTGCCTGTTTTCTTCCGAAGTCCTTGTCAGGGAAGGGAATTATTTAATGTTGTACTAAGGGCCTGTCTAAGTGTCTACAGGTGTGCATTGCCATAAGGGACAAAAGTTTGATCACCAGGTGTGACACACAGGAGTTTATCTTAATCCCTACACTACCTAACACTCGAACATCCTGGTATGTTTACAAGCAGACATCTTAACCTGACAAGCCGGACTAAAACATAGAACTTATTACAGGTAGATTCCCTATCGCGACAGATGAAGCATGTTACCTACTCAGATCTACCTGGCTCTAGATATTCCTTTACCCTACCGACATAACAATATGTATAAACATAATTGCCCATAACATTTAGAATTTATTTCTTGGACTTGAAATGTTTGATAAACACCATTCTGTAAGAATTGTATTACTTCTACAGGTGGTGGAAGACCATAACTATCAAAATAATATTTATCCTGACTATTATGAATACAAACCCAATGAGAACCATTCTGTGTCTAAATTCAAAATAATATTCGTTGTATTTTTTGACAACTTTGTTAATTAATCTCTCATACAAATAACCACATTATCAATTTTTTGTTATTTTTTACAATATTTAGCAAGTACTATGTTTGACGTTGTATTCTTTCCAAATTGTTTAAACCATTTATCCATTTATTTAGAAGAAAGATATAATCCATCACCCCTTTTAGTTAGTTTAACACCTGCCTGTGCGATAGAAGAAAGCATATCTCCAACGAACAATCTCACTTTATCAGGTAAGCTTTCAAGTTTTTCAGAAAAATCTACAATTACACCACTTCCACTAATTTCTTTCTCCAATTCCCTGTTATGTCTTTCCAATTCTTTTTGAGCTTTTAGTCGTGCCTTCCTTTCGTTAGCAGTTTTTACCGCTGCTGAAATACCACCCGTCAAAGCCCCCACCGCACTTAAACCAGCAAATAAAGGAATTAGAAATGGAAGAAATCCTCCTCTTGTCTCTGTTATTGAATATTTCTTTAACATAGGTTTTGATATTTTAAGTGAGCCAGTATCATTTAGTGTTTTCACCTGCTCTCTTGTGAGCAAAACATCAATTATTACGTCTCCTTTTCTCTGAATTGTATGAACGCTAATTATACAAGGCTTTTGATTTTGAATACAAGGCAATAGTTTATCAAGATTGATTTTATTAACATATACATCAGTTGATACTTTAACACTCATTTATTTATTAGAAAAATCTATGTGATATTAATCATAATACCATCATCAGTATTAATCTGCAATTCTGTTTCTTCCAAAAGCAAACAATATGTGTCAAATTCTTCACTCTCCCCTCTTTCAAAGTATAGAGTATCCACACTGTTTGACTTTATAGTTTCCTTTTGAGAACTCAGGTCAATTGCGTAGATTGTATCGAGTTTTTGGAATGCAACCATATCCAAAATAGGATCTTTATCCAACTCCGCAATTACCATTGCTTTCACATACCATTTGGTAAGACTTGTAGGCCTCCGCATAATCATTTTTCCCCCAATCAATTTCCAATCTATCTCGTGGGTAAAAGGTACCATCCAGAGAAACCCGAAGTTGTTTCACCTTAGCATTATCACTCAGCGCATAAACCCCACAATCAAGTGAGTTTAGTAAATCAATATCGATACGTTACTAACATAATTGCCTTCGATTGTTTTTTGCAAAAAAAAAAATTCTTCACTATTAAGAATGCCTGACTATACCCAACATCTCCAGAACATTTCATGACGATCAAAGTAATTTTCGATCCAAAAAACGCGATTTATATTTTTGGAAAAATTGCCTTTTGCACAAAAGTATTGTCGTGTGGCCGCCTTTGATGAAAATCAGGCGGTCACGGAAGCCGATCGCGAAGGCCTTAGCTCTCGAGGCAAAAACTCAATGGCGGACTCGAAGATAGAAAGCTATACAAAATTGCGCGGGATGGAGGGGCGGCACCAGACCCCTGCAGTCTTACCTGTTCTCAGGGCGCCTCCAATACTGCTGCAAATTAAATAAATCACACGGAAAACTGCGTTCAGGTATATAGAGAAAATAATACAAGGGTTTATTTTACAAGAGATAGCGGGACAGGAAAATGTGCGATGATAAATAAAGTGTCCTATATCGGGAAAATGAATTGCCAAAAATAACTGTCCGTCGTGTAATGGTTCGTGGGTGCGAGCTTATCTGTCTGTAGTGCAGTGTCCGCCGTCCAACACGGCTCCGAGCTCCGGCGCCCTCCCTCCGTCCCCCTCGCTCGCACGCTTCGCCAGGCCCCGCGTGGCACCGCTCCAAGCTCCGAGTCGATCGCACACGAGGCCCCATCACCACTCCAAGCTCCGAAAGCAACGAGAAGGACTGCTCCAAGCACCACGCACCATGAAGAAGGCGATCTCCAATCCCAGCGCAGAGAGCACAAGCACAAAGGGTCGATCTTCACACGAAGGGCGATGGGTCCAGCGCGAAGAGGAGAGAGAGAGCCAAGAGACAAAATGTCGTGCAGCGCGTCCTTTTGTCACCTTGCGTGTGACGTCAATCTCGCGCGTTCCCAATCAGAGCCTCGTACTTCGACCTCTCGAAGGTTCTGTCTTGCTGGTCCTTTCTCATTGGCCAAGTCCTTCCCGCCACCATGTCACGCCACCCTCGTGGCCAACCACCAGTCCTTCTCTTCCCTCCAATCACGGGGCAGTTCTCTGTCCCTTGTATGGACCAATCAACAGTCCTCCTGGACTTGGCTCCCAGCCTTGCCACGAGGCTGGTTGCTGGGCCAGCTGGTGGTGTGGCTGGCTGCGGCCCCATCGGCGGTGTCCCGGCCTGGCTTTTTGTCTTTTCCAAAGTCGTTGTGGTAAGGGAGGGGAATTATTTAATGTTGCACTAAGGACCTATCTCAGTGTTTATATGAGTGCGTTGCCATAAGGGACACAGGTTTGACGACAGAGGGGATGACGAACAAAGGAATCCTCTCCATAATCCCTGCACTATTTAGCACGCCCTGATCCCTCATAGCGGCGACATCAATACAGCTTATACCGACAAACCGGACTAAACCTAGAACTTATTACAGGTAGATTCCCTATCACGACAGTCGGATACCTACCCATACAGATCTATCTGGCTCTGGATATTGCTCTACCCAAATTCATAACACAGCCCCCTCCCTGGAACCATAGCTCCTGCTAGGTTCACTGCAGGCGCTCCCATTCCAGTCTTAACACTTACCGTCTCACACTTAATTAACCTATGAAATAAATCAGGAAGGCTGTGGGAAGTGAGCCGAACTTCCTACCTATTCTCCTTAACATGCTAATCCCCTTAACAATCATGCAAATATGTACAATGATTTCATTTCGTCGCTCCTGTGGTGGGAGGAAACGGACAAACAACATTCAAACACTGGGACTGACACAATCTGTCAATTTCCCGACCCGGATCTCAGTCAACGGAGCATCTTCTCTTCTGGATTTGGTTATGACAAACTTCCCTGAAAATGTCTGCTGCTCTTCTTCTGCTCCAATCGGCTCATCTGATCATGTGCTTGTCAAAGTGGACATCTCTCTGACCATTCTCAGAGAGCCTCCTCAGCGTCGACGAGTCTGGCATTTCACTCAGGCCAACTGGCACGGTCTTCAAGCAGCCATCAATCATCTGGACTGGTCTCCCATCTCTACCGCCTCTGACATCAACTCATCCTGGGAATTCTTTCAAAGTAAATTGCTCTCTCTCATGCACAGATTTATACCATCTCGTCTTCAGTTGTCATACCCTTCCTCCCGTCCATGGTACACGGAATCTTGTGGTGAGGCTGTTGCCCTGAAACAACTTGCTTTCGTCTCCTGGAAAGCAAATCCAACGGAAGGAAATCTCATTTCCTTTCACAAAGCCCGAAACAAGGGTGTGTCCACCCTCAGGAGAGCCAGGAAACAATATCTCACCATTCTCAAGACCGAACTCTCTTATCTGTCTCCCTCTTCCAAATCCTGGTGGCGTTCTGGTCAAATCTGTTTCTGGTATTTGTTCCCCCTCCATCCCCTCCCTCACCTCAAATGGCTTAACGGCTGACTCCGCACGTGAAAAAGCTGAATGCCTCAACTCTGTGTTTGCCTCTAAATCTTGTGTCCCAAACCCATCCCTCTCTGTACCCACCGTACCTAGTCGTACCCAGCTGCTCCTGGACTCTGTGTCCTTTCCTCCTGACAAGGTGGAAAAGTTTCTGTCAACCCTCGACTCTGATTCTGCAACTGGTCCTGACAGCATCAGCCCACGGGTCCTAAAATCATGTTCTTCTGCTCTTTCACTCCCTCTTTCTGTTCTCTTCACCCTCTCTTTTGCTCAAGGTCATCTGCCATCTGCTTGGAAATCAGCCAACATCACCGGTTTGCACAAAAAAGGTGCAAAAACAGATCCCAGCAACTACAGACCAATCAGCCTTCTCCCAATTATCAGCAAAGTCATGGAATCCATCATTGCTTCAGATATTAAATCTTTCCTCTTCTCCAATGGCTTGATCTCTGATCATCAATTTGGTTTCAGACCTGGTCACTCTACTCTGGACATGCTGCTTCTGCTTTCTCAACAATGGATGGAGGTCCTCAACGCCAAACAGGAAATTAGAGCTGTCTCCCTTGACATTTCACTTGCCTTCGATACGGTCTGGCACCCTGCTCTGCTCACCAAACTCTCCTCCTTTGGTATCCATGGAAATCTCCACGCATGGCTGGCGGACTTCCTCTCTGGTCGTAGTCAACGTGTGGCCCTGAATGGGTTTCTCTCATCTCCTCTTCCTGTTCAGGCTGGAGTTCCCCAAGGTAGTGTTCTGGGCCCTGTGCTTTTTCTGGTCTTCATCAATGATCTCTCTGACTCTCTTGAAAATCCTCTCTATCTCTTTGCTGATGACTCTACTCTCTGTCGCTCCATTCCTCATCCCTCAGATCGGCAGTCTGCAGCCTCCTCACTCTCTGCAGACCTGGACAAAATCACAGACTGGTCAAACAAGTGGAACATGTCTTTCAATCCTGACAAATCTCACACTCTTACAATGTCTCTCCGAAAGGACCGACTGGACAACCCTCCCATCTACTTTCTCAACAATCCTCTCCAAGAAGTTCTGTCGCTCAAGCTTTTGGGTCTCACTATCTGCCATGATCTTTCTTGGGAAAACCACATTTCCAAGCTGGCCTCCAAAGCCAATCGCCGACTGGGCATCCTCCGTCGTGCGAAGTCCTTCCTTGGCACACCTGAGCTCCTCACCACATACAAGGCTTTCATCCGCAGCTCAATGGAATACTGTTCTCCCCTCTGGGCTGGTGCTCCTGCCTCACACCTTGCTCGGCTTCACGCCGTTGAGGCCAAAGCTTTCAGAATCATTGGAATCTCCTGCGATGTAGTCAACACCGAGGGCCTTTCACTCACTCACCGCAGGCAGGTTGGTGGTCTTTCTGTCTTCTACCGACTCCTCTCCGGCCTTGCTCCCCCAGCTCTCTCTGTGCTCTGTCCCTCCAATATTCCTTCAGGTCGCACAAGATCTGCCTGCAACCCTCTTATGGTTAAACTGCCAAAGTCTAGGCTCTCTGCTCACCTTCACTCTTTCATTCCCCTTTTCTCCCGCCTCTGGAACAAACTCCCCCACTCCCTTCAATCCCACTCCTCCCTCCAGGTCTTTAAAACAGCTGTTCACCACCATCTCTTATCTTCCCCCATCGAAAACCTTGATCTTTTCTACCCCCGGTAATTCACCCCAGAGTCCTTGCAGTGTTCATATGTTTTATTCCCCTCCCACCTCCCCCCAAGTCCTCCCGATGTCCCTGCTCTCAAATGTTGTGTTTGTGTCCTTCCCCGTCTTCCCCCTCTCTTTTGTGTCCTTCCCCCTCTCTCCCCATCTTGTCTGCCGCTCCCCTTGTTTTTTGTGTTTTGTGTGTCGGTTTGTCTTTTTGTGTGATTAATGTTAGCTTTTTCACGAGCCTCGATCTTGTATACAAAAAAAAAAAAAAAAAAAAAAAAAAACTACCTTAACCACCAACCTTAACCTTAACCAAAAAATTCAAAACTCCAATAAACATTTGTACAACCCCAATCTACAGACCGCGTCCCCCGGTGGATGCCACAAGATGCAACCTTACCTGTGGGGCCATCCCAATGCACCCCTAAATTACCGCGGGCTCTGTCCTGGTGTTACAGGTGAGTGACATGGCTCGGTGGATTTCACCCTCATTCATTTAACATAACCCCTTAACCACTCATTCTCATTCCATAAGTCATCACAACACTTAAATCATAACCAAGCACGTACTGATTACACCCCCCTGCAGGACCATGGCATAGATGTCGTATACATGTGTGTTCATTTCCCTCAACTAGGCAGCAGGGAGGTACCGCACAAGTAAGATGGTGGGGGCGCTTCAGGCTGTGGTGCCCGCAGTCCCAAAAACAAGTCAAATGACTTCCAAGTTCATTGCTCCCCCTCCCCCCGTTTACCTCTGGGCCCCGTGACAGCTGAGCAGCCCTTTTCGCCGTTACCCTGCCGGTGAGGATCTCCACACACCAGGCTCCATTGCCTCCTGCTTCAGCGCAGCTACACGGGTCACCTGGAGTCTCCTTTACCCCACGGCGCCCAACCAGACCCTCCACCGACGAGCTCCAATTTCCAGATACCACTGGCTGCCAGGGGTAATTGCCGCAGAGGGGGGCGGCAGGCATCGCTCCTCAGAGCTTAATCTGTACCTGCAGACACACACACACCTTCCCCACCCACAAAATCCCAAAACACCTTTCCTCCCCCGCTGCCATTCCATTTTCCAACACAATTCCATAGATGGTACAAAAGAGTTGCCATGGCCTGCCATTGTGAAATCCCCATTCACAGTTGAATCACATATTTCCAGAAGCACATTTCAAAACTCTCAATAATTACCACTCACTCATCTTTCCAACCTCATGACCACATAAAAACACATAACCTCGACACATACACAAACGCCACCCACAAGACTCTGTGGCACCCATTCCATCCCCCTCATCGGCCATGTCATCACTCGCACCCGCCCCCAACTCCAAATTACATGTCCCCCAAATTTACATAAGCAAGTCCTGAAGCCTGGGACAGTAACCATCAAGGCCTTACTCTACCTTGATGTGCAGGTAATTTCCGGTTGGTCAGGTCCAAAGTGCAATCCACCCATAAAATCACAAAATTTATCAGTGGGCCAATCAAATTCTTCCAAATTTCACTTTTGTCCCCACTATACTGGCAGGTATGTGGGTCCACATCTAACGGTGCACTGTTCTAAACAACTACATGTGGCCAAGACAGCTCCGCACCTCTACCGTGCGAGGGTCATCGGGACAAGGTGAGCAGTCAAAACGTCAACACGGCCCATGAATGTCCACAAGGGTGCGACCCACCATCCATCCTTCGGCCCCCCTGCGAGGAACACAGCTGCACTAGCCCCAGCTGGCCAATGTGGTGAGCACCTGCTGCCAACTCCGCCATTCCCAAGGCCTCGGACCTGGGGGGCACGGTCGCAGTGCGGGGCATCCCAACAGCCACGTCCCCTGCACCTCCACATCTTCCCACAGTCCGACCACATGCAGCACCCAGTGCCTACCCACACTTGACCACACCAAGGTCCAGTCAACAGCCATGCTCCAACAGGAGACCCACCCAGAAGACATGGTCCACACACTTGCGGACACCCAGAGCACCACGTTGACCCCCAGACCACCCAACTACATCCCCACAGCCCTGCGTCCCAAATATTGGCGCAATCGCCCCCACAACCAGTTGAAGGCTGTGTGCTGCTAACCTGTCAATTTTATCACAGCCTCCAACACTTAGGTCTAAGCACACCTGGATTAATAATGGTGACACTGCTGTCAGTATCCACCATGACATTTCAAAATTCATCCTTAAATTTGCATCTAACCCTCAGATTACCCATGCCAATCATTTTTCACATTTCACTAATCTCAACCAAAGAAAGATGCTTTGCCATACACATGCCAGCCGAGCATGGCCCATATGCTCGGCACGTTACCAATCTCCCGATTCATCAATCCCATGGCTCTCTTCCCAAACCGAGAGTCCACAAATCATAACGGAACATCTGTGGAAGATCACTCTCACACCATCACGTTCCACAGATGCCCCAATGGTTGTCCGGCAGGCTATACTCCATCCCTGTCCATTCGATTCGACCCGCGTCCATAGCCCAGCACAGCATGGCAGGTTACCACATGCTGGCTGTCCCAAAGTCTCAGGGAGAGGGTGCCAGGCCGCATGCCCGGGTGGTCACCACATCAGGCCCATGTTGGCTGTCCGCGATGCCACCACCAAAGCGCGACCCACAACACCTCCCCCTAGTGGTCCTCAATAAATGCCATCCCAGGCTTGAGAAATCACCTCGGACCCCCTGGAGGTCTTAACCCCCACCAGGGTCCGGTGACCCTGCCAGCCCGAGCCACATGCTCGGGCGGCACCCCGATGGACAAGGGACGCCACACTCCACCAGACCCCCCGTGGGGACTAGGTCGTACCTCGACACCCAAGGCTGGACCCCACGTCCAAATCTCGCCAGCACAGCCCCCCAGCTGGCTGGCATAACAAAATTTCCAAAGGGGCAACTTTTGCTCAAGACCATCACCAATGACCTCGCCTGGTCCACATTCCGCAGCCCGGGGACCAACACCCACCAAGGCTGTTCCAAATCACATTCCCATTTCCATTTAATTTTAAATTTCCTTTTAACAATTTTTATCTCCCGTCTCAAACCGCAGCTGCAGGTAACAACCCCTACCACAGGTTGTTCTGCCCCTCCCTGCAGCTGGTCCAAATTCCCTATGGGGACCAAATTATCTGAGGCTCGATCTCCCGATCCTCCAATGTCCAAATCCAGCCCGGAGCCAAAACACTCCCCCAACTGGTTGTCCAATTTCGGAGCCTCCGCCACCAAACCGCAGTGCATGGTGAGGGTCACTTCAACCACGTCCTCAGACCGACTCACCTCATCCCCCAAGCTCCATTGTATCTGGTCAACCTATACCTCCATGGGACTGTCCCACTGTCCCAGGTCCCCAGCCGCTGTGTCACATCATGTACATCCCCTTTAATCAGTTGCGGCCCCCACAGGCCTTGATCAATAAATACCCGGTCCGGCTCCATTACTCGGACCCCCCCGCCCCCCCCCTATTGTTATCCCCTCTTGCCCTGCACCACCGCCCTGGTGCTGCACCATTCCAAATTCATCCCCCTGTTGATGTGTTGGGGCATCCACCCGGCCGCGATAAACCTCCAGACCAGCATATAACAAACATTCACCATTACAATTTTCACATTCCCTATTTCCTTCCAAATTTCCTTCCCTACCTTCCCCATTTATTTCAATTGCCATTCCCGGCTTCTGAGCCCCATGTGAATCATTCTTTTGTTCTTCCTCCAATTCCTTCGTCCATCCTTCCCATTTATCCCTGGTGTTGGGCTAGCGGCTAGGGTGCCGGCTTAGGATACCTAGGATCCTGGGTTCGAATCCCGGTCGATCGCTGAATTAACACCAGGGGGGGTTGACTCAGCCTGTCATCCTTCCGAGGTCGGCTAATTGAGTACCAGTTCACTGGTAATTCCCTGTTTGTCGTTAAAGGCGGCAAAAAGGGTTGGCGTCAGGAAGGGCATCCGGCCGTAAAACATTGCTTCAAAAATGGGACCAAAAAAAAAAAAACAACAACCACGGTGCCCGAAAAAGGCCAACCCCTGCTTTGCGGGGAAAAATGGCCTCTAAAGGTGGTTGTTTATTTTATATATATCCTTCAATTTTGTTTTCCACTCGCTCACTCCATGCATCCATTTTATCAATCATTCGCCTCATGTCTCCCTTCAATTCTCATTTCATTCCATCAATTTTATTTTCCAATCGCTCACTGCTATCGTTTTGTGCCTTCAGGCTGTCATTAATTTGCTTCATCAATTGCATTATGGCCTGGTTGTCTATGGGGGCCGTCCCTATGGTGGGGAGAGCTCCATCACTATACTCCCCCCCCCAACTACCTCCAACTCACCCCCAATGCTCCCCGCATCTTCCATTCCTTCTTCCATACCGCTTACCTCGTCCATCCGTAAAGAAGAGGTCGCTTCCCCGCGGCTTTTACCAGGAACCGATTTAGATTTTAACTGACATCTGACTAACTGACTGACATCTAACTGACATAATTGATTCTCAGTTCGCGTCCCGCGCACCGATCGACGATGCAAATTTATCGCCTCCGACTAAAAAAATTTTTGCGTCCAAATGCCGGGCACGATAAACGCCCGACCGTGTCTGCGTGCGTGCGTGTGTGCGTGCGTGCGGGCGTGCGTGCGTAAGCGAAGGACCGCATTCGAAGTTGGTGTGTGGGTGCAACCCACGTCAAAATCCAAGATGGCCGCCGCCATGTATGTCTGATGCCATGTATGTCTGAACCTTGTAACCTGCATATCTTGAAAAATAAGCAAAGTACCAACATCTAATTTGGTGTGTGGGTGTATCTCGGCATAAGGAAGAACGCTGTTTAAAATCGGGTCGCCACGTCAAAAGCCAAGATGGCCGCCGCCATGTATGTCTGAAACTTGTGAGATGAATATCTTGAAAAATAAGCAAAGTACCAACTTCTAATTTGGTGTGTGGGTGTATCTAGGCATAAGGAAGAACGCTATTGAAAATTGGCTCGCCACGTCAAAATCCAAGATGGCCACCGCCATGTATATATCTGAACCTTGTGAGCGAAATATCTTGAAAAATAAGCGAAGTACCAACTTCTAATCTGGCGTGTGGGTGTATCTAGGCACAAGCAAGAACGCTGTTTAAAATTGGCTCGCCACGTCAAAATCCAAGATGGCCGCCGCCATGTAGGTCTGATGCCATGTATGTCTGAACCTTGTAACCTGCATATCTTGAAAAATAAGCGAAGTACCAACTTCTAATCTGGTGTGTGGGTGTATCTAGGCATAAGGAAGAACGCTATTGAAAATTGCGTCGCCACGTCAAAATCCAAGATGGCCACCGCCATGTATGTCTGAACCTTGTGAGATGAATATCTTGAAAAATAAGCGAAGTACCAACTTCTAATCTGGTGTGTGGGTGTATCTCGGCATAAGGACGAACGCTATTGAAAATTGGGTCGCCACGTCAAAATCCAAGATGGCCGCCACCATATATATGTCTGACCCTTGTGAGCGAAATATCTTGAAAAATAAGCGAAGTACCAACTTCTAATCTGGTGTGTGGGTGTATCTAGGCATAAGGAAGAACGCTATTGAAAATTGGGTCGCCATGTCAAAATCCAAGATGGCCGCCGCCATGTATGTCCGAACCTTGTGAGATGAATATCTTGAAAAATAAGCGAAGTACCAACTTCTAATTTGGTGTGTGGGTGTATCTCGCCATAAGGAAGAACGCTATTGTAAAGTGGGTCGCCACGTCAAAATCCAGGACGGCCGCCACCATATATATGTCTGAACCTTGTGAGCGAAATATCTTGAAAAATAAGCGATGTACCTTCTGGTGTGTGGGTGTATCTCGGCATAAGGAAGAACGCTATTGTAAAGTGGGTCGCCACGTCAAAATCCAAGATGGCCGCCTCCATGTTTGTCTGACCCTTGTGAGCGAAATATCATATCACAGCATGTTTTCTGCGTGTTCCACTTTGTCAACTCACATCACTTCCCCGACGGGGGACCTAGGCGTAATACTTATTGATTCTCAGTTCGCGTCCCGCACACCGATCGACGATGCAAATTTATCGCCTCTGACTAAAAAATGTTTTGCATCCAAATGCCGGGCGCGATGTATGCCCGACCGTGTCGATCTCTCGCCGCGGACAAAAAAATTTGTCCTATGGGCCCAGATCCTCACTCTTGACACCATTTTGTCGTGTGGCCGCCTTTGCTGAAAAACAGGCGGTCACCGAAGCCGATCGCGAAGGCCTTAGCTCTCAAGGCGAAAACTCAATGGTGGACTCGAAGACAGAAAGCTATACAAAATTGCGCGGGATGGAGGGGCGGCACCAGACCCCTGCAGTCTTACCTGTTCTCAGGGCGCCTCCAATGCTGCTGCAAATTAAATAAATTACACGGAAAACTGCGTTCAGGTATATACAGAAAATAATACAAGGGTTTATATTATAAGAGATAGCGGGACAGGAAAATGCGCGATGATAAATAAAGTGTCCTATATCGGGATCCCGCACACCTCACCTCAGAAACAAGACAAAGGAAAATGAATTACCAAAAATAACTGTCCGTCGTGTAATGGTTTGTGGGTGCAAGCTTATCTGTCTGTAGTGCAGTGTCCGCCGTCCAACACGGCTCCGAGCTCAGGCGCGAAGGAACCCTCCGTCCACCTCGCTCGCATGCTTTGCCAGGCCCGGCGCGACCCGCACCGCTCCGAGCTCCGAGTCGATCGCACACGAGGCCCCAGCACCACTCTAAGCTCTGAAAGCACCGAGTAGAACCGCTCCAAGCACCACGCACCATGAAGAACGCGATCTCCAATCCCAGCGCAGAGAGCACAAGCACAAAGGGTCGATCTCCACACGAAGGGCGATGGGTCCAGTGCGAAGAGGGGAGAGAGAGAGAGAGAGAGAAAGCCAAAAGACAAAATGTCGTGCAGCGCATCCTTTTGTCACCTTGCGTGTGACGTCAATCTCGCGCGTTCCCAATCAGAGCCTCGTGCTTCGACCTCTCGAAGGTCTGTCATGCTGGTCCTTTCTCATTGGCCAAGTCCTTCCCGCCACTATGTCACGCCACCCTCGTGGCCAACCACCAGTCCTTCCCTTCCCTCCAATCACAGGGCATTTCTCTGTCCCTTCTATGGACCAATCAACAGTCCTCCTGGGCATGGCTCCCAGCCTTGCCACGAGGCTGGTTGCTGGGCCAGCTGGTGGTGTGGCTGGCTGCGGCCCCATCGGCGGTGCCCCGATCTGGCGTTCTGCCTGGTTTCCAAAGTCATTGTGGTAAGGGAGGGGAATTATTTAATATTGCACTAGGGACCTATCTAAGTGTTTATATAAGTGCATTGCCATAAGGGGCACAGGTCTGACGACAGATGGGGCGATGAACAAAGGAATCTTATCCATAATCCCTGCACTATTTAGCACACCCTGCTCCCTCGTAGTAGGGACATCAATGCAGCTTATACCGACAAACCGGACTAAACATAGAACTTATTACAGGTAGATTCCCCATCACGACAGTCGGATACCTACCTATACAGATCTATCTGGCTCTAGATATTGCTCTACCCAAATTCATAACAGTATTCTCAAAATCTGCGAAGGCAATTTGACAAATTGCCTCATGTACAAAAGTAGTCTCGAAATGGACGAAGGCAATTATGTTATTAATGTATCGATATATACTCTATCATCATCATTTTTCATATTCAATGGTTCATTAAAATAACGTGAATTAAGCCTATTACTTGTTGCTTGTTTTCCATCTTTTGTTGGAAGAAACATTAATCTCGTGGTTAATTTAACAGTAGGTTGAACAGAAATCAAGAACATCAATACCCTTTCTTTCACAAGATGAAACACTGCTGTTTCTTCTGTTGGTATGAGACCCGCTATGGTTTTTGTATCCGTTGAATATTCGTTGTTTGAAATTTACAATAGAATTGGGGGGGTGATTTTGTTTCCTCAAGTTGCCGGAATAATCCTTCATCATCATATTCTAATTCTCCAAGTTCTTGCTCTGTCATTTGACGAAAATCTTCGAGCATTTGAAGTTTTTTCGGAGTATATTCTATCGCGGGAATTGTCGAGGGTTGAGAAGTTTTTAAAAGTGGTTGAAAAAATTTCTCTTGTTTTCTTTCAAAGGCTTCTTCACCAGTTAGTTTCTGTCTCCGTTTCTTCTTTATCTCTCACTGTTGCTTTACAACTTTTGAAACCAACTCCTGATGCTCCTTAAATCTTCTTGCTCTTTCTTGTGCATTCATTTTCTGTATTTATTTATTGAAAAATATCATTTACTGAATTGTAAAGGTCAATGGAGAAATTTTCCTTTTCTTTATCATTAAAGGAGATGTGTTCAAATAAATCCTTTTCTTTAAATACAGACTTGGCATTTAATATGGAATATTTGTTTTGTGGGGGTGAACTTACTTTTCAAGATGACTTAGAACCAAAAGTTCATTGGAATTATGTTGAAATTATTCTAGATTTTGTTAATGTGACCTTTAAAAGAAACAAAAACCACATTTGACATTTCGAAGCAAATAAATTGATCCTTGAAAGTGATGTAAACTGATATCGAACTCAATTCACGGACAGGACTGTGTTAAACTTCTGTACGTTTTCCAGAAGTATCTCTTTATTTTGCACATTAGCCAAAAATAATTTCAACAAAAACAAAAGCTAAATTATGACTGGGATTACGGACAGTAAAATTACAGTTCTGTACTTTGTGTAACCCCCACGAGCATTCAGGAGAGCACGTACACGTTGAGGCATGCTGTTCACGAGATTTGCCAAGGTTTGGACAGGAATCGCTTGCCATGCAGTGACAATAGCCTGCTGCAATTCACGCACAGAGGTCGGCTGCTGGACCAAGTTGTCGATTTGACGCGTTAATTCTGCCCACAAGTTCTCTGTCGGATTCATATCCGGGGACATGGCAGGCCACTCCATATGCTCTACACCACGGTCAGCAAGAAAGTGTTGGATCATGCGAGCACGATGAGGCCGTGCATTGTCATCTTCGAAGACAAAGTTTCCTCGAAAGGCTGCACGAGCAAATAGGAGCAATGTTTCTTCCAGAATGGCCCTGTAATTGAACTGGTTCAGGTTTCCATTCAGAACAACCAGGTCAGTTTTGCCCCCTGCATGAAAAGCAGCCCAAACGGTCACCCCACCACCTCCAGCTTCGACTCTTGGCACTATACAATCTTCGTTGTGGGCTTCATGCACTTGTCTGCGCACTCGGACGCGGCCATCTTGACGATAGCCCAGAAATCTAGACTCGTCACTGAAGGTCACGTGATTCCAGTGTCCTGGCTGCCATTGACGGTGCTCTCTGGCCCACTGCAATCGGCGCTGGCTGTGTTGTCTGGTCAGGCGTGGCTTTCTCAGGGGACGCCTGGCACGATAGCCTGCTTGAACCAGTCGTTGGTTGACTAGCCTTCTGGATACAGGCACATTTGTCAGTTTCTGCCACTCAGCCCTAAGCCGATTAGCTGACTTGGTACGGCCATTGCAGACTAACCGGTGCAGCTGGCGATCATCTCTCCTTGTGGTTCTGCGTGGACGTCCTGGCCTCGGTATTGGAGTAGGGACACCCCTCTGAGCATTTCGTTTCAGGATCTTTGACACCTGACCTTGAGTGATGCCATGCTGCTGAGCAATAGCATGCTGTTTCATGCCAGAATTTCGTAAAGCCACCACTCCATGACAAACAGCATTGTCAAGTTGACAGACCATCTCCAGAGGAAGCGGCAAGAACTTTTGTAGACGTGCAGCAGTTGTTTTCCACTAATACAGAACGCAACAACCCTTATATACCCGATTGTGAAGCCAATCGTCAAATGTACCTGTCCTTACATTTTGTCACGCCACCTGTGATATAATCCTGTTATTGACTTCTTGCTGCGAAAGACAATCAGTGACATGGTTCTTTCAACAAAGACATCACCGAAGGGTAAAAGAAACTCACCAGATTGATATACTGAGTTCAGAAAGTAAACCCAAGTCAAGAAAAAAAAAAATTCCATATTAAATGCCAAGTCTGTATTTCATCAAATTCTTTATTAGCATTAATACGAGTTGTAATTTCTTCTTCACTAATACTAGTATCTGCTTTTCATATGTTGGCGTTGAGTTTCTTCATCAACATCAAAACCGAATGATAAAACCTGAACTCCATTATCACTCAGATGTTTCATAATTTGTCTCATGCCTTCTGGATTAGTTTCTAAAATCCCAAGACCACCAGATTTTTGTTTCTTGAACTCACTCTTACAATGTGAATATTTTGTCGTGCCAAGAGAGACCTCCTCAAATATTTGACCTTCGTTCCTCAATCGCATATGTTCCTCCATTGAAATGTCATAATAATCTTCACCTTCTACTTATCCTGATTGCATTGCTCTGGTTGTTGTAGATACAATACGAATCATAGGGTGTTAAAAAAAAAACAAACTTACAATGTTTTCATTTTTACTATTCAAGAGCGTAGACTTGTGAAAGTTTTTTCCTGAAGCAGATTTACCCACAAGATTAATAATAATGGTTGTCATTTATGTATGTAATTATTTATAAAATATCATTTAGTAACTCATCTTGTTTCACAACAATATATTTGTATTTTCCAATCGTGTGTTTCATATTATCCTCAAATTCTTATTTTACTCCATAATGTAGAACAATTGTCTCTCCAAAAATTATTTACATCTGTTTTATTTAACTCGAATAAAATAAAGGTATTGGCATTGTTTCTTATTGAGCGACAAGGGAGTTGAAAGTATGACTGACTGAGATAAATACAATTATTACAAGAAGAATGTCTCCCTCTTGTATAGTAGCTATCCATAACCGTTGGGTTTCTCTTATTAACACAATCATCAAAGATAACGAGGTTCTTTTTTGATGTATCTAAATCTTGGAGTGAAGGTATATCATCCGTATTATCACTAAGAATACAAGTTATGGGTTTTGATTTATTTTTACATGTTTGTGTATCACAAAATAGTTGTATTATATCTTCAATGTTATAATCATTTTGTTTGTTTTGAAGTTTAATTAAACCCATTATATCTTCTTTTTGAAGACCCGCATTAAAACTTTGTGATAGTAGTTGATACTCGGGTTGAAAACTTGATTTTGTGAAAATTATTAAATTATCATAATCTAAAAAGTTGGGGGTAAGGAGCATCTTTAAAAGCAAACAGGTTTGTCCACATCCGCTTGAACCAACTTTTCGACATCATAATGAATTTGGAAGATTTTTATGGTTGTTAAATTTTATCTTGTTTTCCCAAAAGGGTAAAAAATCATTCATTTATATTGTTGCGGATATGGGATTTGGCCTCCATCCATATCCGCTTGTAAATATACCCCCTATTTCCCCAATACTCCCCAACTATCCCCAATCCCCCATTCCCTAGTCCCATTGTCTGTAAACAACACTCTGTAGAACCGACCTTCCCCTTTTTCCCCCATTAAATGTCGTGCCCAGGTTCACCGCATCTCACGTAGACAACTATAGGACATCTTGCTAGTTATTCTTAGTCTATGTCAGTTAAGGACTCGTTTCCATTAATTCTGACTCTTCGTTGCACCAGAATGTGATTGTATGGCACCAGTAGTGAGTTTAGGACCTCCCAATACCTCCCCACAACCTCATCTCCGCATCCTCCCATCATCTCATGGAACAACAACAACTACAACCACAGCGGGGGCGGCGCGGCCGCGGCGCGGGGAGTGGGCGTCCTCACTCCGGCTTGGTTAGCCGCCATTGCCCATGTGCTCCGACGGGGTTACCACGAAGGGGCTGACTGTCAGCCCCTCGTCAAGGGCGGAGCCCGGTAACCCCCCCCCGCACCCAATAAGAAGCGGCGGGCCGATTCCATCTGGGGCGGAGCTAACGAGCCGAGGGCGTGTCACTCCCCGCTGGATATACGCAGCCACTTACCGGAGGTGACGTGAGATGCGCCCCCAGCTTGGAGAGAGAAGTCGCCACCTCCGAGCGCTGAGAGACCTCCCTGCATCTTTTGGACCGCGCTTTATCCTGTCCCTGAGCCAAGGTGCACCTTGTGCTATCCATCGACTACCTGCCCTTCCTTGCCATCAATCCCTGTGTGAGTCAGTCTTGTCCCGTTTATCTGTGGTCTGTCGGGGCTAATATAAGACCGTGTTTAAGTGCCCACCTTCCTATGCTGTACCTCTTGTCAGTGTAATCTAAACGTTCTGCATACAAATATTATAACCTCCTCCGGAGGTCTTGAGAACTGTACCCCTGGTGTCGTGTCATTTGACCCAGCCGTTGTGTCCTTTCCTTCATTGATCTAGCGTAGCGCGACTCGGCCAACGTTCGAGTATAATCGGGTAAACTGTGCAGACGCGGTCATACCAAACCGCTCGGTAAACTAACATCCAAAACCGCGTCTGTAACAATATATTTGAAAAACAAGTCATCTAATTTTTATGAGCTTTTTTAGAAACTCTATATTTTATCCTGAGTTCAGGTTTAATTTCAAGATAATTCATTATTTTATTACCTTCGCAAAAGCGGAAGGTTATGTTTTGATCGCTGTGTATTTATTTGTATGTCTGTGTGTGTGTGTGTATGTTATTCGCATAACTCAAAAAGTATTCAACCGAATTGCATGAAATTTGGTGGGATGATTGGTTATTATACGTGACACATTTGATTAGATTTTGGGAGCAATCGGGTCAAAGGTCAAGGTCAAGGTCACGAAAAGGTCAAAATCGTATTTTTGTTGTTCTGTTCCCTACACTCCCATGCCAAGTACAGAACAGTAGCTGCGGCGAAGGTATGCGCTCTACCGAGTGCCCGTTATAGTTTATATAGTATCTTGTATTAACATTTCCATTAAAATTACTAGCGTGACTCGGCGTGCTTCGCGCGCCTCACCACACGTCATTTCAGAGGGGTAGGCATCTTTGACCATTTTGGTGTCTTTTGGGTTTCATGGTGTTTTGGGTCTTCAGGGCCATTTGGGTCTTCAGGGTCTTTTAGATCCTCTGGGCCTTTAAGGGTATTTTGGGTCTTTGAGGTGTTTTGGGTCTTCAGGGTATTTGGTGTCTTCAGGGTCTTTTGGGTCTTTGGTGTCTTCAGAGGCTTTTGGGTATTAAGGGTATTCGGTGTCTTTTTGGGTCTTCAGGGGCTTTTGGGTCTTCGGGGTGTTTTGGGTCTTCGGGGTGTTTTGGGTCTTCGGGTATTCAGGGTCTTTGGGTATTCAGGGTATTTGGGTATTCAGGGTCTTTTTGAGCCTCGGGGCCTTGAAGGGTATTTTAGGTCTTTGGGGGGTCTTCAGGGGTCTTGGTGGTCTGAAGGGTCTTGGGGGAATTAAAGGGTCATCAAAGGTCTGAGGGGTCTCAGCAGTCTTAACGCAATTAAGAGGGTTAATTAAGAGGGTGGTAATTTTATTTGAAGAAGAAGAAGACGTTTTAGTCGCACATAAACATACATACATAACGACATAACCATATACGTTTGCTCTATTATGATAAGATTTTGAATAATAAATATCACTAAACCCATATACGTTTCCTCAACACAAATAGGCTCTCCCCTTGTAAGAAATGGTGTCTTATCATCATCATACTTAACATTCTCCCTTATTAATCTTATAAAGTAATTCATTTTTGGTTGTAATTTAAAAGTTATATTTCTTTTTATATTGTTTATCATCATTAATGAAAAGATAATCACAGAATAAACATTGTTTATGGGCTTTTGACTCTGTATTTAATCCCACTCTATCACAAGCCGGACAATTCTCATTGATCCTATAGAGAATCAGGGAATTCAATTTTTTTTTTTTTTTTTTTGTATGCAGAGTCGAGGCTCGTGAAAGAGCTAACATTTATCAAGCAAACAAGCAAACAAAGTATATAAAAAGGGGAGCGGTCGACAAGATGGAGAGAGAAGAGGAGGAAGCACACAAACACAACATTTGAGAGCAGGGACATCGGGAGATGTGTGGGAGGGAGAGGGCCTGGGTGGAGGCAGGATAGGTATAAAACGCAAGGACACCAAGGACTTCCAGGAAAGAAGTCGGCACCTCAAAAAAGTGGATTTAGGGTGAAATTAGCGGGGGTAGAAAAGATCAAGGTTTTGGATTGGGGAAGATAATAGATGGTGGTGAACAGCCGTTTTAAAGACCTGGAGGGAGGAGTGGGATTGAAGAGAGTGAGGGAGTTTGTTCTAGAGGCGGGAGAAAAGAGGAATGAAGGAGTGAAGGTGAGCAGAGAGTCTTGATTTTGCCAGTTTAACCATAAGAGGGTTGCAGGCAGATCTTGTGCGACCTGCAGGAATATTTGGGGGACAGAGCCCAGAGAGAGCTGGGGGAGCAAAGCCGGAGAGGAGTCGGTAGAAGACGGAAAGACCACCAACCTGCCTGCGGTGAGTAAGTGAAAGGCCCTCGGAGATAGCGTCATCGCGGGAGATTCCAATGATTCTGAACGCTTTGGTTTCAACAGCGTGAAGACGAGCTAGGTGTGAGGCAGGAGCACCAGCCCAGAGGGGAGAGCAGTACTCCATTGAGCTGCGGATGAAAGCCTTGTATGTGGTGAGGAGCTCAGGTGTGCCAAGGAAGGACTTCGCACGACGGAGGATGCCCAGTCGGCGACTGGCTTTGGAGGCCAGCTTGGAAATGTGGTTTTCCCAGGAAAGATCATGGCAGATAGTGAGACCCAAAAGCTTGAGTGACAGAACTTCTTGGAGAGGATTATTCAGAAAGTAGATGGGAGGGTTGTCCAGTCGGTCTTTTCGGAGAGACATCATAAGAGTGTGAGATTTGTCAGGATTGAAAGACATGTTCCACTTGTTTGCCCAGTCTGTGATTTTGTCCAGGTCTGCAGAGAGTGAGGAGGCTGCAGACTGCCGATCTGAGGGATGAGGAATGGAGCGGCAGAGAGTGGAGTAATCAGCAAAGAAATAGAGAGGATTTTCAAGAGAGTCAGAGAGATCATTGATGAAGACCAGAAAAAGCACAGGGCCCAGAACACTGCCTTGGGGAAATCCAGCCTGAACAGGAAGAGGAGATGAGAGAAACCCATTCAGGGCCAAACGTTGACTACGACTAGAGAGGAAGTCCGCCAGCCATGCATGGAGATTTCCATGGATACCAAAGGAGGAGAGTTTGGTGAGCAGAGCGGGGTGCCAGACTGTATCGAAGACACGTGATATGTCGAGGGAGACAGCTCTAATTTCCTGTTTGGCATTGAAGACCTCCATCCATTGTTGAGACAGCAGAAGCAGCATGTCCAGAGTAGAGTGACCTGGTCTGAAACCAAATTGGTGATCAGAGATCAAGCCATTGGAGAAGAGGAAAGATTTCATATCCGAAGCAATGATGGATTCCATGACTTTGCTGATAATTGGGAGAAGGCTGATTGGTCTGTAGTTGCTAGGATCTGTTTTTGCACCTTTTTGTGTAAAGCGGTGATGTTGGCTGATTTCCAAGCAGACGGCAGTTGACCTTGAGCAAAAGAGAGGGTGAAGAGAACAGAGAGAGGGAGTGAAAGAGCGGAAGAACAGGATTTTAGGACCCATGGGCTGATGCCGTCAGGTCCAGTTGCAGAATCCGAGTCGAGGGTTGACAGAAACTTTTCCACCTTGTCAGGAGGAAAGGACACGGAGTCCAGGAGCAGCTGGGTACGGTGGGTAGAGAGAGGGATGGGTTTGGGACAAGATTTAGAGGCAAACACAGAGTTGAGGCATTCAGCTTTTTCACGTGCGGAGTCAGCTGTGTAGCCGTTTGAGGTAAGGGAGGGGATGGAGGGGGAACAAACACCAGAAACAGATTTGACCAGAACGCCACCAGGATTTGGAAGAGGGAGACAGATAAGAGAGTTCGGTCTTGAGAACGGAGAGATATTGTTTCCTGGCTCTCCTGAGGGTGGACACACACTTGTTTCGGGCTTTGTGAAAGGAAATGAGATTTCCTTCCGTTGGATTTGCTTTCCAGGAGACGAAAGCAAGTTGTTTCTGGGCAACAGCCTCAACACAAGATTCCGTGTACCATGGACGGGAGGAAGGGTATGACAACTGAAGACGAGATGGGATAAATCTGTGCATGAGAGAGAGCAATTTACTTTGGAAAAATTCCCAGGATGAGTTGATGTCAGAGGTGGTAGAGATGGGAGACCAGTCCAGATGATTGATGGCTGCTTGAAGACCGTGCCAGTTGGCCTGAGTGAAATGCCAGACTCGTCGACGCTGAGCAGGCTCCCTGAGAATGGTCAGAGAGATGTCCACTTTAACAAGCACATGATCAGATGAGCCGATTGGAGCAGAAGAAGAGCAGCAGACATTTTCGGGGAAGTTAGTCATAACCAAGTCCAGAAGAGAAGATGTTCCATTGACTGAGATCCGGGTCGGGAAATTGACAGATTGTGTCAGTCGCCGTGAGTCGCAGAAGTCCTTTGCTGAGGAGCCATGGCTGGTGAGAGAGGTACCCACACCCAGCCAACTGGCATGGTGACAATTGAAATCACCACATATGAGGAAGAGAGAGTTGGGATGAGTAGATAGAAGTTGGTCCGTATTATCAGACAGCGAGATGTCGATGGAGTCATCACTGTTTGGTGGACGGTACAACACACATATGAACAAGAGGTGGGAGCGAAGGGGAAGCCATAGCCAGAGGTATTCCTGTGGGTGAGGTGGAGAGAGTGCAGTGCAGGGTGAGTGAGGAAGAGAGTTTTTGATAAAGATAGCAACCCCACCTCCAGGACGAGGCTCAGGTCTATCATACCAGAGGAGGGAGTAACCCGGGAGAGATACTAAGGAATCAGAGACATCATGAAGGAGGAAAGTTTCTGTTAAGCAGATCACATCTGGTTTGTCAGAAGCAACCTGTATGGAGAGATCAGTTGAGTTTGAACGAAGGCCCTGGATGTTTGAGGTCCATACCGTTAATGAAGAGGAAGGGGGAGCATCGGATACAGAACAGGGGGGAGGAGGGGTATGGTAAGAGGTGGAAGAGGTAGGGAGAGCTGTTGAAGGTGTGTCAGAGATTTCAGAATAGCTCGGAGAAAGGGAAGGATGGGGCGGACAAAAGGTTTGATGGTGATTGGGTGAGGCACAATGAGGTGTTATTTGAGGAGGAGGAAGAGCGAGGCAGAAGGTTGGGGGAGATGGAGGTGAGAGTTGGAAGGGGGAAGAAGCGGGGATGATGCTTTGAAGAGGGGGAGTGAGAGGGGGGAAATTGAGAAGAAATGAGGGTGGGGAGATTTTAAGGGGAGGGGTGAGGGGGGAGTTTAGGAGGGAAGGGACAAGGGGAGGGATTTGAAAGGGATGGGATATGGGGGAGATTTGGAGGGGAGGGGGGAGTCTAGGAGGGGAGGGGTGAGGGGGAGCCTTTGAGGGGAGGGGTGTGGTGGGAGTTTTGGAGGGAAGGGGCAAGGGGGGAGATTTGAAAGGGATGGGTGATGGGGAGGTTTTGGAGGGGAGGGGGAAGATTTGAAAGGGATGGGTGATGGGGAAGATTTGGAGGAGAGGGGTGATGGGGAAGATTTGGAGGGGAGGGGTTATGGGGAAGATTTGGAGGGGAGGGGTGAGATTGGATTTTAGAAAGTGTACGATTCATGGGAAACGAACATTTATTGCAAAATGAGTTTCTTGTGACCTTCGAGTCAAAAATACGTTTAAGGACACTGGGGGGAGGATGGAGTGCAGGAGAGTTTAGGGAATGTCGAAAAGAGGCACTGTAAGAGATGGAATTTTTTTGGGGGATGAATAGATTTGGTGAGCAAGTCGAAAGCAACCTTTTAAAGAAGAAGAAGAAAAAGGTGTTATAATATACGACGGAATACAGAACTTGAGGGGGAAGTGTAAACATTTTAAAGTTTAACAGTGAAAACTATCTGGGGAAATGGGGGAGAAACACGTGGTCGAAGAACGAACGAACGAATAAACGAATGAGAACAACGAATAAGAACAGAGAAGGAAATGTTTTTTTTGTTTTTGTTTTTGAGTTGAGATTTTAAACAAGGAAGTAGGCTATGGGGTGAAAAGACTGGGAAAACAGAGAACGAAAGTTATTGGATCACAAACGACGGACCGCTGAGAGAAAAACAAAGCCTCAAGGTTGGACACAGTACAAGGCCTCAAAAGACACGACACGAATTAACACGATTTATCTATACAGGCATGAAAGATTTGCACCGAAAATCTTCCTCGGGACACACTATACGTACACACATCATAAAATAAATACAGTTATAACGAAAATACAAATGGGAACAATTACTTAACTTCGATGGAGAGCGTGGAGAGCTGCGAATAAACGAAACCTCGCCGGCAAGACCGGAAGCGGAAGTCACTCAAGCCTTTGTCACTCAACATTTTTGACAAAGTTATGGCACTTTGTTTATTCTAGAGTTCTCCTCAAGCCGCACCGCACGACCTCAACCTCGTCTCGCGAACGTCAAAAGCGCGACACATCGCGCGCTTTCGAGAGGGGCGGAGCCAAGTGCACATCGATCATTGATCGTGAACCAGAAAATATAATAAATTACTGATATTTAGCGACTTGAAAGGTTCTTTATCAACAACTTATTTTCTTGTGCTTCTGCTGACCTGTCTGCAAGGTGTATAAATCGAAGTCCCGAGTGCGAATCACAGGTGAGCCCGTCCTGAGGTAATTAGCGATTGGGAACGATTCAGAAGCTTTGGGTAAATAACCCTTTGGTAATTTCCCCAACAGTTTTCCGGACGACAGATTGCCGGTAGGAGACATGTATTGCGTATAATATTTTGATGAGGTGTCATACAAACGTTTGTATTTGCGAACCTCATCTAAGAGTCGCTCCTCAAACTGCTCCATTGCTATTCTCCGTTTGATGCTTTGGTTCTTCGTTTTAGTTCCGTTTTGGATCTGGACCCGAAACCCCCAAATGCTGCCGGATGCTGTTCCCTGCTCAACGAATGAGCGTTTGTTTGACGCACACGACCACAGGTACGCGCGACGTGTCCTTCAGATTTTGGAGGTGTGCGCATCGACGCCTCTGCGATCCTCTGCGGGCTCCGGTCACCCATAAACCCCTTCTCTACGTATCTACGCAGATACGTTTACGTGCATCTTCGTAAAAACACAACTCCAGTTAAACCTGATCTTCATTTCGCGAGCGCAAGTTAAAAACAACACCTTTTGTGATTCATCAACTCGCGCCTCGATCTCCCCGCCCACTGAGTCAGCCTATCCAATCACGAGCTGAGTTCGCTTTCATTACACCGCCCCCCTGCACATACACCAATGAGTATGGACTATTCATATGAGGGCGTGGATTCCGCTCTCCCCGCCCCGAGGCTTCAATGCTGCACTCGCATCTCGGTCGGAATCTCGAGTCGGAATCTCGAGTCGGCTCGACGCAGGTGAGGAAGTTCGTGCTTGTTCAGTAAAAACAACAATAATAATATTAATATTTATGACAATGGGGGTACCACTAATGTACCACATTCATTACCTATGCCTGAGTTAATCACCTGTCCATCACTGCCGACACGTCACTCATTTCCTGAATACGAGGTTTGAACTGTTTCCACGTCGGTTCAAGGTGTGTGTGTGTGTGTGTGTGTGTGTGTGTGTGTGTGTGTGTGTGTGTGTGTGTGTGTGTGTGTGTGTGTGTGTGTGTGTGTGTGTGTGTGTGTGTGTGTGTGTGTGTGTGTGTGTGTGTGTGTGTGTGTGTGTGTGTCCGTGTCCACTGTCCATGTCAGATAGTAAGTATTCTGTTTGTGTACCGAGTCGAGGCTCATGGAGGAGCTGGTACGTGTCGTTGTATAAAGGAATGTGCGAACACAATTTATACATTAACCCTTCCAAAAGGTACACATGTAAAGGGAAAGGTAAACGCTAGAGCCTGTAGGTAAAGAACTGGAATAGAGCTTGTATTGTTCGGTTCACTGTCTGGACATAGGTGGTGTTGTGGATCTGCTGATGTAGACCCACGGCCACAGTTATCGACCCACTGTTTGGAGAGGTGCTGGACTGAAGGTGTCAATGAAGAACAACAGAACCTGACATGGTCCGGGCCGTCAGAAACAATCTCCTGGTACGCACGGGTACACAATCTCCTGGTACGCATGGGTAAACAATCTCCTGGTACGCACGGGTAAACAATCTCCTGGTATGCATGGGGACACAATCTCCTGGTACGCATGGGTAAACAATCTCCTGGTACACACGGGTACACAATCTCCTGGTACGCACGGGTAAACAATCTCCTGGTATGCATGGGTACACAATCTCCTGGTATGCATGGGTACACAATCTCCTGGTACGCATGGGTAAACAATCTCCTGGTACGCACGGGTAAACAATCTCCTGGTACACACGGGTACACAATCTCCTGGTACACACGGGTACACAATCTCCTGGTACGCACGGGTAAACAATCTCCTGGTACGCACGGGTACACAATCTCCTGGTACGCACGGGTAAACAATCTCCTGGTACGCACGGGTAAACAATCTCCTGGTACGCACGGGTAAACAATCTCCTGGTACGCACGGGTAAACAATCTCCTGGTACACACGGGTACACAATCTCCTGGTACGCATGGGTACACAATCTCCTGGTACGCACGGGTAAACAATCTCCTGGTACGCACGGGTACACAATCTCCTGGTACGCATGGGTAAACAATCTCCTGGTACGCACGGGTAAACAATCTCCTGGTACGCATGGGTAAACAATCTCCTGGTACGCATGGGTAAACAATCTCCTCGTATGCACGGGTAAACAATCTCCTGGTACGCATGGGTAAACGATCTCCTGGTACGCACGGGTAAACAATCTCCTGGTACGCACGGGTAAACAATCTCCTGGTACGCATGGGTAAACAATCTCCTCGTATGCACGGGTAAACAATCTCCTGGTACGCATGGGTAAACGATCTCCTGGTACGCATGGGTAAACAATCTCCTCGTATGCACGGGTAAACAATCTCCTGGTACGCATGGGTAAACGATCTCCTGGTACGCACGGGTAAACAATCTCCTGGTACGCACGGGTAAACAATCTCCTGGTACGCACGGGTAAACAATCTCCTGGTATGCACGGGTAAACAATCTCCTGGTACGCATGGGTACACAATCTCCTGGTACGCACGGGTACACAATCTCCTGGTATGCACGGGTAAACAATCTCCTGGTATGCACGGGTAAACAATCTCCTGGTACGCACGGGTAAACAATCTCCTGGTACGCACGGGTAAACAATCTCCTGGTACGCACGGGTACACAATCTCCTGGTACGCACGGGTACACAATCTCCTGGTACGCACGGGTAAACAATCTCCTGGTACGCACGGGTAAAGAATCTCCTGGTACGCACGGGTAAACAATCTCCTGGTACGCACGGGTAAACAATCTCCTGGTACGCACGGGTAAACAATCTCCTGGTACGCACGGGTAAACAATCTCCTGATATGCACGGGTAAACAATCTCCTGGTATGCACGGGTAAACAATCTCCTGGTATGCACGGGTAAACAATCTCCTGGTATGCACGGGTAAACAATCTCCTGGTACGCACGGGTAAACAATCTCCTGGTACGCATGGGTAAACAATCTCCTGGTACGCATGGGTAAACAATCTCCTGGTACGCACGGGTAAACAATCTCCTGGTACGCACGGGTAAACAATCTCCTGGTACGCATGGGTAAACAATCTCCTGGTACGCATGGGTAAACAATCTCCTGGTACGCATGGGTAAACAATCTCCTGGTACGCATGGGTAAACAATCTCCTGGTACGCACGGGTAAACAATCTCCTGGTACGCATGGGTAAACAATCTCCTGGTACGCATGGGTAAACAATCTCCTGGTACGCACGGGTAAACAATCTCCTGGTACGCATGGGTAAACAATCTCCTGGTACGCATGGGTAAACAATCTCCTGGTACGCACGGGTAAACAATCTCCTGGTACGCACGGGTAAACAATCTCCTGGTACGCACGGGTAAACAGGCGCTGGATGGTGATTGGTGCCAAACAGAGCTCTTTGGAGCTCAGGTGGCCCAATGCGGTTGTTTGGAGCCAGGGTGGCCCAATGTGGTCGTTTGGAGCCAGGGTGGCCCAATGTGGTCGTTTGTAGCCAGGGTAACCCAATGTGGTCGTTTGGAGTCAGGGTAGCCCAATGCGGTTGTTTGGAGCCAGGGTGGACCAATGTGGTTGTTTGGAGCCAGGGTGGCCCAATGTGGTTGTTTGGAGCCAGGGTGGCCCAATGTGGTTGTTTGGAGCCAGGGTGGCCCAATGTGGTTGTTTGGAGCCAGGGTGGCCCAATGTGGTTGTTTGGAGCCAGGGTGGCCCAATGTGGTTGTTTGGAGCCAGGGTGGCCCAATGTGGTTGTTTGGAGCCAGGGTGGCCCAATGTGGTTGTTTGGAGCCAGGGTGGCCCAATGTGGTTGTTTGGAGCCAGGGTGGCCCAATGTGGTTGTTAGGAGCCAGGGTGGCCCAATGCAGTCGTTTACGTGTAATGAACCCTCTCTAAGTTTCACTAAGTCACACATCATAAGGAGCGAAAGATGACGTGTACTTTAATTACCTGTAATAAGCTGTAATTACAAAAGTGAAAGCCAATGGCGGAGGCTTCTTTCAATTACAGGTGAAAAAGTCGCAGCGCGATTAACACGAGATTTGTACCGAGATTAAAGGGATATCAAAAGTCACAGGTTATTGAGGATCCACTGAAACCTGTGCGATCAAAACCGCACACTCGACTTCCCATCGAGATACTGTCGCACACCCAACTGTCGCACACCCAAGGAACCCACGAAGGTTCCCGTGTAGTGCACCTACCTTCTTGTTTGCACCTTGCTGCACCGACCTTCCCACCTGCACCTTGGCACGTATCTAGCTTCCCATCTAGTGCACCGTGTCATGCACCTGCCTTCCCGTGTCGTGCACCTTGTCGTGCGTGTACCTTCCAGTCTAGTGCACCTTGTCGTGCATGTACCTTCCCGTCTAGTGCACCTTGTCGTGCATGTACCTTCCCATCTAGTGCATCTACTTTCCTGCCTAGTGTACCTTGTTTTGTCACCTACCTTTCCATGTATACTTTTCTGTGTATCCACCTTCACTTGTATATCTTACTGCAGGTGAGCTCAGTTAGTCTGTGCTTGTACCTGTAAAATTTCCTCCTGGATTTGTTTCATGAAGTGGAATTTGACTAAAACTGCCGACCTGGTGCAGTACCTGCAGGAGGTGCTGTATGTTGAAGTATGCAGTCCTCCGTGTGTGTATGTAAAGCTACCTGTCCTGTGTGAATTTCACTTTGGATGTGGAGATCCCATGGTGTCTGTAAAAAGGGAAGACCATTGTGTGAAGATCAAATGTGCTATACAGGTGAGTTTCGAAAATGGATGTTTCTTGATTTAATTGATGGTAACACTGTGGGTAGGTATCAGGTGTGCAGTATAATGAAAATGCCGTGTGGGTGAAGTACAGCAGCGATGGGCCAAATGACCTTCTGCGTGTAACTTGTTATGTGATTTATAAATAGTCTCAAACAGGAAATGCAGCCTCACCCAAAACCTCAGGTTACCTGTCTTGAGGGAGTTGTTACCTTGTATCAGGAACACCTTCACAATGGTAATCGCACACCTTCCTGGTTCTCTGGAGGTGTGTACTTGTTCTTTAAAATTGTACTACCTGTGACCTTTAACCTTGATGAAGCCCTCGTTCTCCCTCTTCTTCCTCAGGTGAAAGGATGACGATGAAATGTTTCTCATTGGACGTCACTTGTCACGTGTTCCTTCGTCTTTTCCCACCTGCCCATCCATCCACGTCTCCAGGTGTTCATCTTCTCGGCACCTTCACTCCATCTGCTTCGACAAGGTCCCGTTAATCCTGTAATCCCCGACCAAACATTCTAACATTCCTTTTTCCATTCGGCATTCCACATGGCGTTCCAGAATCTCCAGATATGATGATTCCCAATCACTTTACAATTCCCTCCTCTTCACACTCATCTTCCCACTCCACACGTGGAACTCCTTGTCACGTGACATCTCTTCACCTTTCCCCTGGGTCACTTCCTCCTTCCATCTTCTCTTCTTGTTCTTCTTGTTTTTCTCGTCCTCCCTCCATCACGAGGGTTTCTCTGCTCGCTCTCATTCTGTGCACATTGCTGCTGCAAACACCCACCGTTGTTGATGGGGAACCAAGGAGATGCCCAGGTGGTGACGAGGTGAAACACAAACATGGCGAGCGATTAGCCAACAGCAACAAAGATGGTCGGATTGACGGGCAGGTCGAGAAAGTGGCAGAGATGAAGCCAAATGATTCCGAGACTCCAACTACTGAGGGTGATCGTGAGATGCATTTGGATCATTGGATGAATATCAAGGTGCTCCACACCACTGGCACCAAAGGTAACAAGGAAAGGCTACGCAGGTCACCGGATGGCAGCAGCTTGGTGTTTACTGTAGTGGAAGAATCAGAACCTGGAAGCTTCATCGGTTCCCTCGCCCCACCTTCCGTTCCATCAACTTCACAATCTGTTCGCTATGACCTGCTCTCATCAACTGGTCCGCAGGACTCTGTGCGACTTGGGGTCACCAATGGAGAACTGAAGACCGGAAGTGCCAGGTTGGACCGGGAACAGCTCTGCACCAAGGGCATGAAGACCTGCCTTTTGGAGTTACGGGTGAGATTGGGAGGAGTTTCGGGTGAGATTGGGAGTAGTTACGGGTGAGATTGGGAGTAGTTACGGGTGAGATTGGGAGGAGTTACGGGTGAGATTGGGAGGAGTTACTGGTGAGATTGGGAGAAGTTACGGGTGAGATTGGGAGTAGTTACGGGTGAGATTGGGAGTAGTTACGGGTGAGATTGGGAGTAGTTACGGGTGAGATTGGGAGTAGTTACGGGTGAGATTGGGAGTAGTTACGGGTGAGATTGGGAGTAGTTACGGGTGAGATTGGGAGTAGTTACGGGTGAGATTGGGAGTAGTTACGGGTGAGATTGGGAGTAGTTACGGGTGAGATTGGGAGTAGTTACGGGTGAGATTGGGAGTAGTTACGGGTGAGATTGGGAGTAGTTACGGGTGAGATTGGGAGTAGTTACGGGTGAGATTGGGAGTAGTTACGGGTGAGATTGGGAGTAGTTACGGGTGAGATTGGGAGTAGTTACGGGTGAGATTGGGAGTAGTTACGGGTGAGATTGGGAGTAGTTACGGGTGAGATTGGGAGTAGTTACGGGTGAGATTGGGAGTAGTTACGGGTGAGATTGGGAGTAGTTACGGGTGAGATTGGGAGTAGTTACGGGTGAGATTGGGAGTAGTTACGGGTGAGATTGGGAGTAGTTACGGGTGAGATTGGGAGTAGTTACGGGTGAGATTGGGAGTAGTTACGGGTGAGATTGGGAGTAGTTACGGTGAGATTGGGAGTAGTTACAGGTGAGATTGGGAGTAGTTACCGGTGAGATTGGGAGTCGTTACCGGTGAGATTGGGAGTAGTTACCGGTGAGATTGGGAGTAGTTACCGGTGAGATTGGGAGTAGTTACCGGTGAGATTGGGAGTAGTTACCGGTGAGATTGGGAGTAGTTACCGGTGAGATTGGGAGTAGTTACCGGTGAGATTGGGAGTAGTTACCGGTGAGATTGGGAGTAGTTACCGGTGAGATTGGGAGTAGTTACCGGTGAGATTGGGAGTAGTTACCGGTGAGATTGGGAGTACTTACCGGTGAGATTGGGAGTAGTTACCTGTGAGATTGGGAGTAGTTACGGGTGAGATTGGGAGTAGTTACGGGTGAGATTGGGAGTAGTTACGGGTGAGATTGGGAGTAGTTACCGGTGAGATTGGGAGTAGTTACCGGTGAGATTGGGAGTAGTTACCGGTGAGATTGGGAGTAGTTACGGGTGAGATTGGGAGTAGTTACGGGTGAGTTTGGGATTAGTTACCGGTGAGACTGGGATTAGTTACCGGTGAGACTGGGAGTAGTTACGGGTGAGACTGGGAGTAGTTACGGGTGAGATTGGGAGTAGTTACGGGTGAGATTGGGAGTAGTTACGGGTGAGATTGGGAGTAGTTACGGGTGAGATTGGGAGTAGTTACGGGTGAGATTGGGAGTAGTTACGGGTGAGATTGGGAGTAGTTACGGGTGAGATTGGGAGTAGTTACGGGTGAGATTGGGAGTAGTTACGGGTGAGATTGGGAGTAGTTACGGGTGAGATTGGGAGTAGTTACGGGTGAGATTGGGAGTAGTTACGGGTGAGATTGGGAGTAGTTACCGGTGAGATTGGGAGTAGTTACCGGTGAGATTTCTGAGTAGTTACCGGTGAGATTGGGAGTAGTTACCGGTGAGATTGGGAGTAGTTACCGGTGAGATTGGGAGTAGTTACCGGTGAGATTGGGAGTAGTCACCGGTGAGATTGGGAGTAGTCACCGGTGAGATTGGGAGTAGTCACCGGTGAGATTGGGAGTAGTCACCGGTGAGATTGGGAGTAGTCACCGGTGAGATTGGGAGTAGTCACCGGTGACATTGGCAGTAGTTACGGGTGAGTTTGGGATTAGTTACGGGTGAGATTGGGAGTAGTTACGGGTGAGATTGGGAGTAGTTACCGGTGAGATTGGGAGTAGTTACGGGTGAGTTTGGGAGTAGTTACGGGTGAGTTTGGGATTAGTTACCGGTGAGATTGGGAGTAGTTACGGGTGAGTTTGGGATTAGTTACCGGTGAGATTGGGAGTAGTTACGGGTGAGATTGGGAGTAGTTACGGGTGAGATTGGGAGTAGTTACGGGTGAGATTGGGAGTAGTTACGGGTGAGATTGGGAGTAGTTACGGGTGAGATTGGGAGTAGTTACGGGTGAGATTGGGAGTAGTTACCGGTGAGATTGGGAATAGTTACCGGTGAGATTGGGAATAGTTACCGGTGAGATTGGGAGTAGTTACGGGTGAGTTTGGGATTAGTCACCGGTGAGATTGGGAGTAGTTACCGGTGAGATTGGGAGTAGTTACCGGTGAGATTGGGAGTAGTTACCGGTGAGATTGGGAGTAGTTACGGGTGAGTTTGGGATTAGTTACCGGTGAGATTGGGAGTAGTTACCGGTGAGATTGGGAGTAGTTACCGGTGAGATTGGGAGTAGTTACCGGTGAGATTGGGAGTAGTTACCGGTGAGATTGGTAGTAGTTGTGGGGGGGATTGCGAGGAGTTGCGGGTGAGATTGGGAGCAGTTGCGGGGGGGATTGCGAGGAGTTACGGGTGAGATTGGGAGGAGTTACGGGTGAGATTGGGGGGAGTGACGGGTGAGATTGGGAGGAGTTATGGGTGAGATTGGGAGTAGTTACCGGTGAGATTGGGAGTAGTTACCGGTGAGATTGGGAGTACTTAAGGGTGTAGTTCCCGGGTATGTCCAGTTACGGTTACTGTTACGAGATTGGTTGACCATTTGTTGTTGATTGCTTGACTAGCTTACCATGTGTCCTATGTTTGACTTGTCATCTGTCTTACCAGCTGGTTGTACCTCTCGGGCATGGTGAGTTGTTGGTAGTTCTATGAATGGTTAGTTAAAGGTGACACGGATGACGTCAGGAGGCCAGCGAGTTGAACTCGTGAGATTTGCGCACCATATTTAATTTAATTAATTTCGTCACGATACAGGAAGTATGTATAAAGGCCAAAAAAACCCCCCAATTGTTAACCGTTTAGCGTAACCTTTTGGTGAAATTCCAAAGCATTTTCAACTCGACTCCCAAAACATGAGGAGGGGGGAATGTGTCCATTTAATTGTGACGTCATCAACATGATGCTTCATTGTGGGAATTGTTTTCACATAGGAATCCAAAGTGGTCGTAATAATGTCAATACCGGGTATGTCCACCTCCGGCAGCAATCATTCCATCGAGGTTCAAGGAATGTGGTTGCGGTAATCTGTGCTGTGTTCAGGGAATGTGGTTGCGGTAATCTGGGCTGTGTTCAGGGAATGTGGTTGCGGTAATCTGGGCAGTGTTCAGGGAATGTGGTTGCGGTAATCTGGGCTGTGTTCAGGGAATGTGGTTGTGGTAATCTGTGCTGTGTTCAGGGAATGTGGTTGCGGTAATCTGTGCTGTGTTCAGGGAATGTGGTTGCGGTAATCTGGGCTGTGTTCAGGGAATGTGGTTGCGGTAATCTGGGCAGTGTTCAGGGAATGTGGTTGCGGTAATCTGGGCTGTGTTCAGGGAATGTGGTTGTGGTAATCTGTGCTGTGTTCAGGGAATGTGGTTGCGGTAATCTGGGCTGTGTTCAGGGAATGTGGTTGCGGTAATCTGGGCAGTGTTCAGGGAATGTGGTTGCGGTAATCTGGGCAGTGTTCAGGGAATGTGGTTGCGGTAATCTGTGCTGTGTTCAGGGAATGTGGTTGCGGTAATCTGGGCAGTGTTCAGGGAATGTGGTTGCGGTAATCTGGGCAGTGTTCAGGGAATGTGGTTGCGGTAATCTGGGCAGTGTTCAGGGAATGTGGTTGCGGTAATCTGGGCTGTGTTCAGGGAATGTGGTTGCGGTAATCTGGGCAGTGTTCAGGGAATGTGGTTGCGGTAATCTCGGCTGTGTTCAGGGAATGTGGTTGCGGTAATCTGTGCTGTGTTCAGGGAATGTGGTTGCGGTAATCTGGGCTGTGTTCATGGAATGTGGTTGCGGTAATCTGGGTAGTGTTCAGGGAATGTGGTTGCGGTAATCTGTGCTGTGTTCATGGAATGTGGTTGCGGTAATCTGGGCAGTGTTCAGGGAATGTGGTTGCGGTAATCTGGGCAGTGTTCAGGGAATGTGGTTGCGGTAATCTGGGCAGTGTTCAGGGAATGTGGTTGCGGTAATCTGTGCTGTGTTCAGGGAATGTGGTTGCGGTAATCTGGGCAGTGTTCAGGGAATGTGGTTGCGGTAATCTGGGCAGTGTTCAGGGAATGTGGTTGCGGTAATCTGGGCTGTGTTCATGGAATGTGGTTGCGGTAATCTGGGCAGTGTTCAGGGAATGTGGTTGCGGTAATCTGTGCTGTGTTCAGGGAATGTGGTTGCGGTAATCTGGGCAGTGTTCAGGGAATGTGGTTGCGGTAATCTGTGCTGTGTTCAGGGAATGTGGTTGCGGTAATCTGGGCAGTGTTCAGGGAATGTGGTTGCGGTAATCTGGGCTGTGTTCATGGAATGTGGTTGCGGTAATCTGGGCAGTGTTCAGGGAATGTGGTTGCGGTAATCTGTGCTGTGTTCAGGGAATGTGGTTGCGGTAATCTGGGCAGTGTTCAGGGAATGTGGTTGCGGTAATCTGGGCAGTGTTCAGGGAATGTGGTTGATGCACTACATGATGATCGTTCTTCACGTGCTTGTTGTCACGGTCACGTTTCGAGTTAAATTTCAACATTCCCATAAACGCACCGATGACGATGAACAACGAGACTTCATTGAACACCTTACCCCGCACCGTCATGAGAAACGAGCACATGGGCGGGGTCTGCGAGCACTTGATTTGATTGGTCGATTATGACGACAAATGCCATAATGTTTTTTTCCAAGAACTGCTAAGCGGATTGGGAGTTTGAAGGCGCCAAAGGGAAGATGTGTGTTCTTCAGTGTCGGAGTATAAGAACAAAACAAATGACGTTTCGAGGCCATTTTCCCCTGCGGAGCGGGTGTTGGCCTTTTTCAGGCACCGTGGTCCCCTTTTTGAAGCAATGTTTTATGGCCGGATGCCCTTCCTGCCGCCAACCCTGTTAGTCACCTCTTGCGACACACGGAGAATTACCAGTGAGCTGGTACTCAATTTGCCGACCTCGGAAGGATGACAGGCTGAGTCAACCCCCCTGGCGTTAATTCAGCGATCGACCGGGATTCGAATCCAGGATCCTAGGATCCCGAGCCGGCACCCTAGCCGCTAAGCCAACACCAGGCAACACCACGCTACTGTAGGAGTATATAATTCAATTTAAATGAAATGGAGATCTGAAGGTTGTAGAAAACGTTTCCGAAAGTTGATCACAATTGACGCAGAGTCTTTTGCACCTCCCTGTCTAACGTGTTACATTGGTTATTTGTCCCTGTTGTTCATGCCCTTTTATGGTGTCCGTAAAACCAGTAAGTTTCCTGTTTGGAATGATTTTAATTTTTTGTTTGACCGCCACAGAGAGTAAATTAATGATCTCACTCCTTGCCACACATGAGCTATCGGGACAAATTTGGACCCACATTACTACCAAGCTATAGGTTCGTTTTCCGATTCATGTTCAAAATGTAACGTTGAATTGAAATGCTGTTGTTCCTCAATCATAAACTGACGTTTGTTGCGGAAAGACAGACGGACAGAGAAGTGAACCAATTGCTTAATCGCGCTTTTTGTTTCACACTCGGGATAAGTAGTGGTACATGTCCATGGAGTTATTATGAGCTGGGGGGATAATAGCGACAAAGAGGAGAATTAAACAAGTTAAAGCAAATTTCAGGATGTAACTTACACTTGTGACCCTCACCAGGTCATGATCTCTTTGAAGAGCTCCGCCAACCAATTTGTCATTGTGCAGCTTCACCTATTGGACATCAATGATCACGAGCCAACGTTCCCATCAGCTACTTTTGTTTCGAAGATTATGGAGGATGCTCCAATCGGACTCGTCGTACTTCTCCCACCGGCTGTCGATCCCGACGCTGGGATCAATGGAACGATCGTGTACCAGTTACTAACCATGAAGCCTCACTTCACATCTGGGTTTGCAGCAACCTCTCGCGAGGGCTCCGTTTCACCTGAACACTCAGGGGAGAGAGAAGGGGACGTGAGGCACACAGAGAGATTCACATGGAAGGAAGATGAAACCACTGACTTGAACACAGAACGAAAAGATGGAAGTGAACTTGAGAAGGTAAAGACTACCCTTGAAAGCCCCTTCTCTTTACACGTGGATCTGGAAGGAGCTCCGTATCTACAACTGGAACATCAACTTGATTATGAAGAGATTTTTGCCTATGTTGGTGTCTTGAAGGCTTCCGATGGTGGAAAACCGCACCGAGAAAATGTCCTTTTAGTTCACATTAACATTACCGATGCCAACGATCACGCCCCACACTTTCTCGTTTCCCATGTCCAAGCTTCGATCTCAGAGTCCGCCGCCACCGGCACCGTTGTCGCCCAGGTGAACGCCAGAGACGCAGACGCCGGTGCAAACGGCGCCATCAAATATGTTTGGGCTTCAGAAACGGGAGCTGTGACCCAGGAGACCTTTTATCTAAACATGACCAGTGGTGAGGTCTCTGTGCTTTGTGAGCTGGATCGAGAGCAGAGAGCGGAATACCAGCTGGAGGTGGTCGCGATGGACCGAGGACGTCCACGGCAGATGGCCACTGCCACCATCACGGTCTTGCTTTCTGATGTAAACGATAACGTTCCCGTCATCGAAACTGAACCGCTTGCAGCTGCAGTCGAGCAGAGGTCCGACGCCATGGGGACCATTTGCCTCACGGTGTCCGAAGCGATCTCTCCTGGGACCCGCTTGCTGCTAATTCAGGTTTCGGACCCGGATTTAGGGAGGAACGGAAGTGTTTCGTGTCGCCTGCTGAATGCTCAAACGTGGACGAACAAAACGTTCAACAAGCTCGGTGTAAATGGACATCATTGTAAAAGAGATAACGAGCAAGTTAAGGATCCACAAGTACTCTCGGAAACAGAAAATGGAGGTTTCAAAGGAACTGCTGCAACGTTTCCAGTTCCTCTGCAGGTATATCCAGCTTTTAAGAATTCTCTCGAGATGTTTCTACTGGAGACGACAACGACGGTGGATCGCGAGACCCAGGAAGAGTACCACGTGAGTTGGGTAGATGTGATGTACTTATAAATGGGGGGCGCTGGGGGATCAGGGGGTGAGGTTGAGTTGATGTTTGCCTTCTTCCAACCCTTATTACCTTATTTTCCCAATAATTCAGGTATGGCTTGAAGTGAGGGATGGTGGAAATCCTCATCTTGCATCTGGAGTGTGGATAAGCATTCTCCTTTTGGATGAAAACGACAATGCTCCTCAGTTTAACCTAACCTCACTGAATGCCACAGTGATGGAAAACAACCTACCTGGAGCCATCCTGGCACAAGGTGAGATGACACGTGAAAAGGTAACCTGTTGAGAACAGTTACCATTTATTGACACTCAAATTTCAATACTTGCAACACTTTTTACAGGCGTCAAGGCTCGTGCGGAAGCTAGAACATAGAATGGACCTGGACATTAGCAAGATGGAAAGACAGAGCGGGAGCGGGGGCGCACCAACAACACGATAGAGGAATACAATTGGAGGAAGAAAGGAGAAGGGGACATCACGAGGGGTGAACAGGTTGGATAAGGGTACAAACTCTCAAACACAGAAGGGGGACTGGGAAAACTGGGGGAAAGAAAACAAACTTTCACGATGCAGATATTGCGGATAACGTGTGTGTGTGTGTGTGTGTGTGTGTGTGTGTGTGTGTGTGTGTGTGTGTGTGTGTGTGTGTGTGTGTGTGTGTGAGTGTGATATTGTGTGTGTGTGATATTGTGTGTGTGTGATATTGTGTGTGTGTGATATTGTGTGTGTGTGATATTGTGTGTGTGTGATATTGTGTGTGTGTGATATTGTGTGTGTGTGATATTGTGTGTGTGTGATATTGTGTGTGTGTGATATTGTGTTTGTGTGATATTGTGTTTGTGTGATATTGTGTGTGTGTGTGTGATATTGTGTTTGTGTGTGTGATATTGTATTTGTGTGTGTGATATTGTGTTTGTGTGATATTGTGTTTGTGTGATATTGTGTTTGTGTGATATTGTGTTTGTGTGATATTGTGTGTGTGTGTGTGTGATATTGTGTTTGTGTGTGTGATATTGTGTTTGTGTGTGTGATATTGTGTTTGTGTGTGTGATATTGTGTTTGTGTGTGTGATATTGTGTTTGTGTGATATTGTGTTTGTGTGATATTGTGTTTGTGTGATATTGTGTTTGTGTGATATTGTGTGTGTGTGATATTGTGTTTGTGTGTGTGATATTGTGTTTGTGTGTGTGATATTGTGTGTGTGTGTGTGATATTGTGTGTGTGTGTGATATTGTGTTTGTGTGATATTGTGTGTGTGTGTGATATTGTGTTTGTGTGTGTGATATTGTGTTTGTGTGTGTGATATTGTGTTTGTGTGTGTGATATTGTGTTTGTGTGTGTGATATTGTGTTTGTGTGTGTGATATTGTGTTTGTGTGTGTGATATTGTGTTTGTGTGATATTGTGTTTGTGTGATATTGTGTTTGTGTGATATTGTGTTTGTGTGATATTGTGTGTGTGTGTGTGTGATATTGTGTTTGTGTGTGTGATATTGTGTTTGTGTGTGTGATATTGTGTTTGTGTGTGTGATATTGTGTGTGTGTGATATTGTGTTTGTGTGATATTGTGTTTGTGTGATATTGTGTTTGTGTGATATTGTGTTTGTGTGATATTGTGTTTGTGTGATATTGTGTGTGTGTGATATTGTGTTTGTGTGTGTGATATTGTGTTTGTGTGTGTGATATTGTGTTTGTGTGTGTGATATTGTGTGTGTGTGTGATATTGTGTTTGTGTGATATTGTGTGTGTGTGTGATATTGTGTTTGTGTGTGTGATATTGTGTTTGTGTGTGTGATATTGTGTTTGTGTGTGTGATATTGTGTTTGTGTGTGTGATATTGTGTTTGTGTGTGTGATATTGTGTTTGTGTGTGTGATATTGTGTGTGTGATATTGTGTCTGTGATATTGTGTCTGTGATATTGTGTCTGTGTCTGTGGGTGTGTATTATTGTGTCTGTGTTGTGTGTATTACTAGTATAAAAGCCCATAAACATCAAAAGTGACGGATTGGAGTTATTACCTCTGCCACCAAAGGTGGATGGAGGTTATGTTTTCACGTCTGTCTGTCTGTCTGTTTGTTTTGTCTGTCTGTTTTTGTTTTTCTGTGCACAAGATATCGAAAAAAGTTGTGGACAGATTTGAACGAAACTTGGTAGAGAGGTAGTGTATGTGACAAAGATGAAATGATTAGATTTTGGTAAAGATCCGCATTTATCCGCATTTTGGATCCGCATTTTTGGTAAAGATCCAGCTACTTTAATTTTCAGTGATTCTTCACCATTGGGAGACAGGGCCAAAAACGATACATAGCAGGATATCTCAAAAAGTTGTGGACAGATTTGGACGAAATTTGGTGGACCGATTGGGTGTCTGACAAGGACGATTCGATTCGATTTTGGTGAAGATCTGAATAGTGATTCGGATATGAGAATTATTTAACCAAGTGATTCTTCACCATTGAGAGATCAGGCCAAAAGCGATTATATAACACTGTGGTGCTGCGCACACACGACTCGATTGCCAGAGAGGTAGGCCACAACGCGTTGGTATAACAAAGAGTCTTTATTCAAAGCTCGTACTTCAGCACTGGGCGGGCTGGACCTTAGAGCCCGCATATATGTGCCGAGGCCGGCCACGCCTAGTCCCCGGGCGTGGCCGATCGGTCGAAAGGCGGGGCATGTGCTCTCGTTCCCCGCCTGGACGTTCGCACCACCCACTGGTGCGCGGAATTATTGCCCCTTGTGCCCGCCACACACGCCCCCCCCAGAATTCCCGCGCACCTGAAGGGTGAGTTTGCGGGGAAGCCGGATGACCCGGCCGAAACGCCCCCTAGCGATGGGTGCAGGGCTGGGGGGTAGCGGGACGGCGGGGCTGGGGGGTGCCGGGGGTCCGACCGCCGGGGGGCGGCCTCGACGCGAGGCAGAGCTGCTTGCGGGGGGTGGTCCGGATCGAGGTGAGCCGGCTTGAGGCGGTCCACGGAGATGCGATCCGGGGCACCGCCGATGTCGATGGTGAAAAATTTGTCCCCGGTCTCCAGCACGCGGATTGGCCCGTCGTACGGGGGCCGTAGCGGTGCCCGGTGGGCGTCGTGCTGGATGAAGACGTACTTTGCCGTGCGAAGCTCCGGGGCGACGTGGGAAGGCAGGCAACCGTGGTGTGCCGTCGGCACTGGGGTGAACCTCCGGGCGGTCTCCTGAAGGGCGGAGCGCTGTTGCGCCGCGGACCAAGGAGCCGTGGAGTGAGGGATAAATTCACCCGGTACCCGCAGTGGTTGCCCGAAGACCAGCTCCGCCGAGGACGTGCGCAGGTCGTCCTTGGGCGCCGTCCTGAGACACAGCAGGACCCAGGGGAGTCTGTCGACCCAGCCGTCGTCGCGGAGGCTGGCCCGGAGCGCGGCCTTCATTGAGCGATGAAAGCGCTCGCACAGGCCATTGGCCTGGGGGTGGTAGGCCGTGGTGCAGTGTCGTTTCACCCCGAGCTCTTGTGCCACCGCGGCCCAGAGCTCCGAGGTGAACTGGGGGCCGCGGTCGGACGAGATGTCCGAGGGGGGCACCGAACCGGGCAACCCAAGTGGCGATGAAGGCCTGCGCCACCTCAGCCGCAGACGTCGCCGCCAATGGGACGGCCTCCGGCCACCGTTTGGTGTGGTCCACCATGGTGAGGAGGTGGGTGAACCCCCGCGCTGGGGGCAGAGGTCCCACCAAGTCGACATGCACGTGGTCGAACCGACGCTCGGGCACCGCAAATGGGGCCAACGGGGCCTGGGTGTGGCGGTGGACCTTTGCGCGCTGGCACGCGAGGCACGTCCTGGCCCAGTCGCGGACGTCCTTCCGGAGGCCATGCCAGACGAACTTCGCCGCGACGAGCTTCTGGGATGCCTTCGTGCCCGGGCGGGACAGGCCGTGGATGGCGTCGAAAACTGGGCGCCGCCAGCCAGCGGGCACGATGGGGTGAGGCCGGCCGAGGGAGACGTCACATAGGAGGGCGGCGTCGAACGGCACCTCAGTGACGCGGAGGCCCGTGACAGTGGTCCGTAAGGCCTGGACGCCGGGGTCGGCGGTCTGGTCCTCCGCCATCCGGGCATAGTCGATCCCGAGGTGGACCGCATGCATGACGGACCGGGAAAGGCAATCCGCCACCGGGTTGTCTTTACCCGCCACGTGACGGATGTCCGTCATGTACTCGGACACGGCAGAGAGGTGACGCTGCTGCCGTGCCGACCATGGCTCGGCGACCTTGGCCATCGCGAACACAAGGGGCTTGTGGTCGACGAAAGCCGTGAACGGGCGGCCCTCCAGTAGATGGCGGAAGTGTCAGACCGCCAGGTGGAGCCCGAGCAGCTCTCGGTCGAAGGTGCTATAGCGGCGTTCGTGCGGGCGAAGCTGCTGGCTAAAAAACGCCAGCGGTTGCCAAGCACCACGCACCCACTGCTCGTGCACCGCGCCCACCGCGTAGTCCAACGCGTCGGTGGTGAGGGCGATCGGTGCTTCGGGCGACGGGTGCGCAAGCGTGGTGGCGTCGGCCAGGGCCAGCTTTGCGCCCGCAAACGCCGCGGCCATCGGCTCCGACCAGGCGATGTCACCTTTGCCCGGCTTGCCCCGGAGGGCCTCGTGCAAGGGGCGGAGGAGCTGGGCGACGTGGGGCACGAAGCGGTGGTAAAAATTTACCATGCCCAGGAACTCCTGGAGCCCCTTGATCGTGCAGGGCCGTGGGAAATCCCTGACCACCTCCACCTTGGCCGGTAAAGGGACGGCCCCGTGCCTGGTGATGCGGTGCCCCAAGAAGTCGATGGTGGCGACGCCGAAATGGCACTTGGCGGGGTTGATGATTTGGCCATGCTGGCCCAGGCGTTCGAAAAGCGTGTGCGGAGGTGGAGCGGGTGCTCCTCCCGGGACGCGCTCGCAACTAGGATGTCGTCCAGGTAGACAAAAAGGAAAGGTAAGTTGCGCAAGACGCTGTCCATAAGCCGTTGGAACGCCTGGGCCGCATTCTTCAACCGGAAGGGCATTCTCAGGAACTCGAAGAGGCCATAAGGGGTGATGACGGCCGTCTTCGGGACATCGTCCGGTTGGACGGGGACCTGGTGGTAGCCCCGGATGAGGTCCACCTTGGAAAACACGGTCGTGTTTGCCAACCGGGCGGAAAAATCCTGGATATGCGGGACCGGGTCGCGGTCGAGGATGGTGGCATCATTGAGCCGGCGGTAGTCCCCGCACGGCCGCCATCCTCCGCCGGGCTTCGGCACAATGTGCAGAGGAGAAGCCCAAGCGCTGTTGGAGCGCCGTACGATCCCCAGCCGCTCCAGCGTGGCGAACTCCGCTTTCGCCACGGCGAGCTTCGTGGGCTCGAGTCGGTGTGCCCGGACATAGACCGTCGGCCTGACCTTGGGTATATGGTGCTCCACCCCGTGTTTAACGGCCACCGCTGAGAAGGTGGGCCGCGTGAGGGCCGGGAAACTGGCGAGGAGGCGGGTAAAGTCGTCCGCTGCCGGGAAGCGTGCAAACTAAACTCGCCGGGACGGAACCTTCCAGCAAGCCGCTTGGCAAGCCACTCGGTGAGCCGCTCAGTAAGCCGCTCAATGAGCCGCTCAGCGAACAAGCGAGCGAGCTGAAGGTTTCGGCCTGGACGAGCCGTCTGCACTTCACGTCGACCAACAGCCCATTCACACATAGGAAGTCCGCACCGAGTAGTGCCATTGGCACGCTGGCGGTCACGAACGACCATTGAAAGCGCTGCCCTCCGAACCGCAGAGAGAGGCAACGCTTCCCGAATGTGCGGATGGGTGTACCGTTGGCGGCAAGCAAAGCGGGGCCCCGGCCCGCAGTTTGCTTGTCGGACGTGGAGGCGGGGAGGACGCTTACCTGCGCTCCTGTGTCGCAAAGAAAACGGCGCCCAGACAAGGTGTCCATGATGAACAGGAGGCTGCCGGAATGGCCGACGCTCAGGGGCCGCTAATGAGCGCCGGCCCGGTCATTTCCCGACCTGTCAAAAGAGCACGGCGGGTGACACGTTTTAGCCTTGCGGCCGAACCTGGCGTGGTAGTAGCACCAGGTTTGCGGCAATGGCGGCCGCGGCGGCCGTGGTGATGGCGGTGGTGGGCGGGGCGCAGCAGCGGCCACGAGGGAAGCCGGGGGCGCTGTAGCCTCTGCCCCGGGATCCACGACGGCAGCACCGTAACCTGACCGCGTGTCGCAGGCCGCGAAAAACTTGTCGGCCTCTACGGCCAGGGCGCGGGGTTCCTTTATTTTGGAACCGGCCAGCGCGAGGCGTATCTGTAGAGGTAGCTGGCGTAGGAAAAGCGCCCGGAATAAGAAATCCGGGGGCTGGTCTCCAAGCAGCGACAGCATAAAATCCATCCGCACGGATGGTCGTGTGTCGCCGAGTTTGGGGAGGTCCAGGAGATGGTCGGCCCGTTCGATCTCCGTCAGCCCGAACGTGGCGATGAGGAGACGTTTGAGCGCCTCGTACTTGTTGTCGCCCGGCGGGCGCCGAACGATGGACACGACTCAGGTGGCAGTGCCGGGCCCGAGGGCGGCGACCACGTGGTAGTACCGGGTCTCGTCCACCGTTATGCCTCGGAGATGAAATTGAGCTTCGGCCTGCACGAAACAAACGTCGGCTTGCGCTTCCCAAAACTCCGGGAGTTTAACTGCGACGGCGTTGGTGGCCATGGCGCGTTCGGTGGTCAGCAACGGCTGAACCAATCGGGGTCACCAGTGTGGTGCTGCGCACACACGACTCAATTGCCAGAGAGGTAGGCCACAACGCGTTGGTATAACAAAGTCTTTATTCAAAGCTCGTACTTCAGCACTGGGCGGGCTCGAGCTTAGAGCCCGCATATATGTGCTGAGGCCATGCCTAGTCCCCGGGCGTGGCCGATCGGTCGAAAGGCGGGGCATGTGCTCTCGTTCCCCGCCTGGACGCTCGCGCCATCCACTGGTGCGCGGAATTATTGCCCCTTGTGCCCGCCACAACACGATATTTTAAAACAGTTATGGGCGAGTTATGGCTAAACTTGGTGGACGAGTTGGTTGGGTGACGAGAAGAAGCTGATCAGATTGTGGTTCAGGTCAGAATCCAGATCCAGCCTATCATTGGGATACAAAACATAAACTGTTCAACCTGGTGGAGGTGTGCTCTCCACCAAGTGCTGTTCTACTTTTATTTGAAATATTCAAGGAGACTGGAAGATATGATGTTTCGTAGCACAAAAGAGCGTTCTTTAAAGCACATGCACAAATGTGACACTGTATTCTTTATCTTCTGGAACATTTCATTTCGACGGAACAGTCGTGTGAGCATGCCAAAGTCTGCAGCCTTGGCCTAGTGTCAGGTGTGCTTATATCTTATTTATTTGACATCATACGGATGTAAATGAATGCTTGTTTCAATCTGCACTCGTTGCACATCACCTGCAGCGAATTTCACCTCCCTGCGCCTTGTATTTATTTTTTTTTTTTTTTAAAGCACTTCTGTAAACCACCCTTGAGGCTCGGTTTGCATGCCACCGTCTACATTTCCAATAGAGGAGAAATAATTACACTTCTTTTGGATCTTTTGTGTCCTTGGGGTATTTTGGGTCTTCGGGGTCTTCAGGGTCTTTCGCGTATTTTGGGTCCTCTGGGTCTTCGGGGTCTTTAAGTGTATTTGGGGTTGTTGGGGTCTTTTGGTCTTCTGGGTCTTTTGGATGTTTAGAGTCTTTTGGTTCTCTGGGTCTTTTTGTTTCTCTGGGTCGTTGGGGTATTTAAGGGTCTTTGTGGTCTTTAAGGGTATTTGGCGTCTTTTGAGTCTTCGGGGTGTTTTCGGTCTTCAGGGTCCTCTGCGTCTTTTGGGTATTTTGGGTCCTCTGGGTCTTCGGGTTCTTTTGCATCTTTTGAGTGTTTAAGGGTCTTCAGGGTGTTTTTGGTCCCCAGTGTCTTTTGGGGACATTGTGGTATTTTGGCTCTTTTGTGGCTTTTGGGTCCTCTGGTCATCTGGTCATCGGGGTCTTGTGGGTCTTTTGATCAGAGAAGATCGCAGAGAGTCGGCATTCATGAAAAATACCTTCAGGTACACTCGAGGCCTGGCTACATTGAGTTGTGCAGGTTTCTCTTTGCCAATCTGCCCGTTTTGCTTCATCTAATATGTCTTCTTCTTCTTTTGTATGCAGCACATGGCTGTGCCGCTGATGCAGTGCCCCATGTAGTTTGTAGTAGGAATGTGGAATTTGTCCAGGGTGCCGGCAATAACTTGCCTACTCTTCGCGAAGGGCACTGTGGGATCTTTAAGTCCACCAACTAATGTCAGCAGACGGGCCGGACGCTCGGTTTAACGTCCATCTCAGGGACGGCACCCACATTGATGAACCACCCATCCAGTGAAACACCGGGATGACAGTTTATGGCCGGGTCGGGATTCGAACGTCGAGGCCATCGATACATTTTATCTATAGTTGTGAATGTTATTGTAATGACCCGATCCATCGTTGTCTGGTCAAATATGTATCGCTCCAAGGTCGACAAAATGGACCCTTCTTCTCAAAGAGAATGTGATGGCAGAGAAACCAAAGGGTGTTGAGAATGTTTGTTTATCATCTGACGAATATGGAAATGTAAAATTGATAAACTCCAAACACAACATGTTCAAAGTCAAATTAAATTAAAGAAAAGGTAAATAAAATCCCGCTTGTTGTGGACAAAAAGAATTGAAAAGTAATTCAGTCGTATTTAATTATTATTTTAACTCATGATTTTTTTTTCTTGTTGTTGAAACCAATTAATTAATACCCCCTTACCCCCCCCCCCCCCCCCATGCCTTGGATCCTTTTATGAACCAGATTTACTACTTTGTCTCTAATTCCAAGGCACTGTATCGTTTCCTTTCATGCACTCTGACCATGGTACGTGTTTACTGGTCGTGTACTTGTCCGTTTCTCCTCGCAGTCCAAGCATGGGACCCCGATGCCGGATCCAACGGGACCGTCCGCTACACACTGTGTGATGCTCCGAAGTATTTATCTCTGGATCCGGTCGATGGCTACCTTCGTGCCTCTCACCAACTGGACCATAACGAAAAGTCCCAATATCGGCTGAATGTCACTGCCAGTGATGGTGGCGAACCGGCACGCCGTACTGACGCCATCTTGCTGCTCCATGTCCTCGATGCTAACGATCACGGACCAGTCTTTACAAGGTCTTTGTATCCATTTGCTCTGCTCGAGAACCGTCCTGCGGGTCTTCTCGGTAAATTGACTGCCTATGATCTTGACTCCGGTTCCAATGGAGTTCTGAACTACTCATTGGCAGGTATCGGTAATTGGAGCCTGCGGATCGATGCCCAAAGTGGTGAACTGCATACAACCTGTCCGTTGGATCGAGAACGAGATGGATCGAGACTTGAGTTCACCGTCATTGTGATGGATGGTGGACGCCCTCCCCTGAAGGCAGAATCGCACGTTGTGTTAGTAGTGGAAGATGAAAATGATAACTTTCCCACATTGATTAAGCCCCGCACAGATAGTGAGTGGGTTTTTGTGCAAACACTCAGCAGCAGAGACTCGGAGATTTACACCTTGCGTGCCGTGGACCCAGATGCTGGAAGCAATGGGATGGTCACCTTTGAGCTGACGAGGGCCTCCAGGATCAGCCAGGCTACTATGGGTTCCGGTACTTGTAATGGAAGCAAGGCCACGACCAGTCGCCACGGTCGCCAGTCTCGTGATGTCGGGCGAGTGTTGTTTTTCCTGGGTCGTACGGATGGTCTTTTACGACTGGCACGTGACATAATGCCCGAAGACCGTGGCCTGTTTCGCTTGGGTTTCAGGACATGTGACTCGGGATGGCCAAACGCTCGGTGTGGGCCAGGCCGCTGGCTTCACGTCCTGGTGAATGATTCAGATGCGAGGCCGACTTGTATTCAAACCTTGGTGGAAAAGGTGAGCAAGACAATTAGAATCGGAAAATGATTCAAATACATGTTGTTTGTGTTTGGACTGCTGGTTGTGTATAAGTGGGCCAAGTATGAGGCAGATTGATTACATTCTTGTTAGAAATGTGAGTGTTGAATAGTGAGGCCATACCGGAAAGGCTTTAACTGCACACCATCGACGTATGGTGACTGACATGCGAGTGACGAAAGACAAGAAGGAAAAGATCACAAAAAATTGAATTGAAAAGGTGAGGATGGAAATATTGAAAGGGAAAGGTAGGAGCAAACAGGAGATTTAGCCAGTCGGCCATCTTGGATCTGATCTCGAGAAGAAATGACGTCCATATGTAAGCCGTTATTCGTTGTCTGTGTGCAAAGTTTGAACAAGTTCGAAATTGCGTGTTCGAGAAATGGTTGAGGACGTGTTCAATATCGGGTTTTTTACAACTAAAATGGCCGCCAGTCTTCCAGTCGACCATCTTGGATCTGATCGTAAGATATGGTGAGGTGAATGTGTGTGCCGTCATGTGCTGTGCTTGTGCCAAGTTTGAACCAAAAAACATACATGTCCGAGATATGGTTGTGGACTGATGCACGTGTGATACCCAATCCATAAGCCCCCATTTTGGACCAAGTCCAATGAGGCCGAGATAATAGCAAGGACCTGCATAACCTGAGTGGCAAAAGTGCTGCTTGGGAGTTATTTGTCCAGTATATGAACAGAACGTTGCCTCGACCACTGAGGTGGATCGATTTCAAGGTCTGTGACACCTTTCGGTCTTTTGTTCATACATGGCACAAAGACAATACATGACGGTATACATATGCACATCATTTTGTTTCGCGATGCAATAAAAAAATGGCCGACTGGTGGTCACTTTAGTTTTTATTATTATTATTATTCTTTTTGGATACAAAGTCGAGACTCGTGTAAGAGCTAACATATTAAACACAAAAAACATAAACGGAGACACACATAAAACATACAATAAAGGGAGCGGGAGACGGGGTGAGAGAGGGAAGCACACAAGCACAACAACAGTAGTGAACAGGGACATCGGGAGATCTGTGGAAAGGGGAGGGCTGGGGGAGGAGGGACGGATACACGGTATAAAGCAAATAAACACGACGAGGAATTTCACTACTACCAGCAACGGTCCCCACCCTATGGGCGGGGCTTCAATTGTGAAGCCCAAATGAAAAGGTAAAATATCAGAAGGCCTTTTTTTAAATTTTAAACTATTCATATAAACATCCGTTGAATCATATCACATGCAAATCATCAAAATCTAAACAGTACATGGCGTCCATTTTGAAAAAAGATTGAATTCTGCAAAACAGAAGTGGCCGCGACACGTCTTTCTCAGTTGCACATTTATGTGTGAAGCGTGCGCACCGAATCTGTAATATGGAAGCGGCCACTACACCTGTTTCTCAGTCGCTTTGCACACGCTGCCGTGTTACTTCGGAGCCGCACGTTATATAGGAAGAGTTCGTCAGGAGTCGATCTACTCTCTCCTGGTACGTATAATTTCAACAAAAGCCACATCACTGTTCATATCGGTAAATATTATTCCATCGTGTTTGGAAAAGCTGAAAAATTGGAAAAATTGGAAAAACAATACAGCCTATTTTACTCCCAGGGGTCCCAGGAATACCCACCCAAAATATCGTTGCGATCGGTCGGTTGAGCCGTTTTTGCAGTACCTTCGAACTGACAGACGGACATTTGGTGAATTATAGTTTCACTACAAGGAATTTCAGGAAAGAAGTTGGGGATTGAAAGAGGTGGATTTGGGGTGTTTGAACGGAGGGAGAAAAGATCAAGGTTTTGGATTTTTTATTTTATTTTTTATTTTTATTTTTTTTGTATACTGAATCGAAGCTCGTCAAAGAGCTAACATTTATTTCACAAACAAATCAACCAGACAAACAAAATATATAAAAAGAGGGAGCGGAAAACAAGATGGGGAGAGAAGGGGAAGCACACAAACATAACATCTGAGATCAGGGAGATGTGTGGGAGGGAGAGGGCTTGGGGGGAGGAGGCGTGGGAAGGGGGGGGGGGGGTGGGAGAAGTATAAAACACAAGGACACCAAGGACTTCCCAGCAGAAGTTGGTATTTCAAAAAAGTGGATTTGGGGTGAAATTAGCAGGGGTAGAAAAGATCAAGGTTTTGAATGGGGGAAGATAAGAGATGGTGGTGAACAGCTGTTTTAAAGACCTGGAGGGTGGAGTGGGATTGAAGAGAGTGAGGAAGTTTGTTCCAGAGGCGGGAGAAAAGAGGAATGAAGGAGTGAAGGTGAGCAGAGAGTCTTGATTTTGGCAGTTTAACCATAAGAGGGTTGCAGGCAGATCTTGTGCGACCTGTAGGAATATTTGGGGGACAGAGCCCAGAGAGAGCTGGGGGTGGGGGGCAAGGCCAGAGAGGACTCGGTAGAAGACGGAAAGACCACCAACCTGCCTGCGGTGAGTGAGTGAAAAGCCCTTGGAGTTAGCTTCATCGCGGGAGATTCCAATGATTCTGAACGCTTTGGTTTCAATAGCGTGACGACGAGCTAGGTGTGAGGCAGGAGCACCAGCCCAGAGGGGAGAGCAGTATTCCATTGAGCTGTGGATGAAAGCCTTGTATGTGGTGAGGAGCTCAGGTGTGCCAAGGAAGGACTTCGCATAACGGAGGGTGCCCAGTCGGCGACTGGCTTTGGAGGCCAGATTTGAAATGTGGTTTTCCCAGGAAAGATCATGGCAGATAGTGAGACCCAAAAGCTTGAGTGACAGAACTTCTTGGAGAGGATTATTCAGAAAGTTGATGGGAGGGTTGTCCAGTCGGTCTTTTCGGAGAGACATCGTAAGAGTGTGAGATTTGTCAGGATTGAAAGACATGTTCCACTTGTTTGCCCAGTCTGTGATTTTGTCCAGGTCTGCAGAGAGTGAGGAGGCTGCAGACTGCCGATCTGAGGGATGAGGAATGGAGCGACAGAGAGTAGAGTCGTCAGCAAAGAGAATGAGAGGATTTTCAAGAGAGTCAGAGAGATCATTGATGAAGACCAGAAAAAGCACAGGGCCCAGAACACTGCCTTGGGGAACTCCAGCCTGAACAGGAAGAGGAGATGAGAGAAACCCATTCAGGGCCACACGTTGACTACGACTAGAGAGGAGGTCCGCCAGCCATGCGTGGAGATTTCCATGGATACCAAAGGAGGTGAGTTTGTTGAGCAGAGCGGGGTGCCAGACCGTATCGAAGGCACGTGATATGTCAAGGGAGACAGCTGTAATTTCCTGTTTGGGATTGAGGACCTCCATCCATTGTTGAGAAAGCAGAAGCAGCATGTCCAGAGTAGAGTGACCAGGTGTGAAACCAAATTGATGATCAGAGATCAAGCCATTGGAGAAGAGGAAAGATTTCATATCTGAAGCAATGATGGATTCCATGACTTTGCTGATAATTGGGAGAAGGCTGATTGGTCTTTAGTTGCTAGGATCTGTTTTTGCACCTTTTTTGTGCAAAGCGGTGATGTTGGCAGATTTCCAAGCAGATGGCAGATGACCTTGAGCAAAAGAGAGGGTGAAGAGAACAGAGAGAGGGCGTGAAAGAGCGGAAGAACAGGATTTTAGGACCCGTGGGCTGATGCCGTCAGGTCCAGTTGCAGAATCAGAGTCGAGGGTTGACAGAAACTTTTCCACCTTGTCAGGAGGAAAGGACACAGAGTTCAGGAGCAGCTGGGTACGACTGGGTACGGTGGGTACAGAGAGGGATGGGTACGATTATCTATCTATAATTCCACTAATCTCTGTGTGTGTGTGTGTGTGTGTCTGTGTGTGTGTGTGTGTGTTTGTCTGTGACCGCTGTTTCTCGACAACTACCGGTCCGATATACTTGAAACTTGCCAGGTATATTGCTGGGGACCCGAGGATGTGCCTTTTCAAGGTTTGAAATTAATCGGACAAGTAGTTACCGAGCTATGTCCAAAAAACGATTCAACCAATCAGAGAGCAGCGAGCTATCACGTGTGCCGAACGTGGCGAACAGACTCTGCCTCGGACGGCACATTTGAGAGCGTATTCATTTATTTCACGTTGGCAAACTATGTTGGCGTTAAACTATGTTTTAAAACTAATTAAAACTAATTTGCGATTCATCGTAACTGCGATTCGTAACTGCCGTTCGCTTTGGCTTTGCGAATGGACCAAACCATTTCATGTAAATAGAGGGGGGGGGATTGTCACCGAACTCGCAAGCCGTTCGCTTTGGCTTTGCGAATGGACCAAACCATTTCATGTAAATAGAGGGGGGGGATATAATTTTAGATATATATATAGTACGGGCATGCCCTAGTCATTTGAAACTCCACTAAAAAGGAAGACTATTTTAAGGTAAATGCTATAACAGGAACAGACTGGAATTCAAACGGAACAAAAAGTTTTCAAATAAATAATCAACAAACTTACCTGAATCTAGTTGATAGTTTCTTGCTGTATAAGAATGGGGGAAGACAAGAGATGGTGGTGAACAGCTGTTTTAAAGACCTGGAGGGAGGAGTGGCATTGAAGAGAGTGAGGGAGTTTGTTCCAGAGGCGGAAGAAAAGAGGAATGAAAAGGTGAAGGTGAGCAGAGAGTCTTGATTTTGGTAGTTTCACCTGAAGAGGGTTGCTGGCAGATCTTGTGCTCTTTTGGCCTGGTAACACAACAGTTTAACGTTTTGCCCTGACGCTCAATAAACGAAACCACACAGTCTCTGGGGCGCAGCTGTGACTCCAGCCATATTTTACCATCATGGGTCAGATTTACTCCCGCCAGGCAAATGTGAAGACCTTCCTTGTCATCTTGAGCAAGCCAGGATGTTTATCCAGGTAGCTTGTCACTCCATGACACTGTCCACATCCCACGCCATGACGATGACGACGACAAAAAAACAAAAACTGTAAAAAAAAAAAAAAACAGGTGTAAAAAAAACAAAACCAACAACCTCATGTTGTGCACATCCTCGACCATTTCCCAGACATGCATTTGCCGATGTTGTTCAAACTTGGCAAGCAGATAATGAAGGAGGGCTTTTTTTTCCAGATTGTAATCCCATCAAAGATGGCCAACTGGCGGCCATTAACTCCACACAACAAAATTACTAAAACCATGTGGGTTATGAAATTTTACAGTATTTCCTTTTTCCCCCTCGTTTCCGACTATTTTCTTCCTGTGAGTTGAACAGAAGACCGTGATGGGATTCTGTGAGGTTGGTGATGGCATGATCGGGGAGACAGAAAGCGTTCAATATCCCGCTTTTTCGATGTGGGAACGTCCATTTGCTTTTATGAGTGGGAGAAGTAAAGATGGGACCAATGTGGAAGGGGGAGGTTGAGGGAGTGGGGGTTGAGGGCATTTGGTGGTTGGAGAGGGGGTGAGCTGTGGTGGGAGGGTTGGGAAGGGTTTGTAGGCTTGAAGCGGGGAGGGCATAGATAGATGCTTCAATGTTGGGAAGGGGAGGGTGAGGACTTAAGGTTGAGGCTTTGGGGTGGGGGTGGGGGGAGTGGGGAGCCTTCGATGGGGGTAGAGGAATGGTTCAGGTGTCAGAATTGTATTTGCAAGTTTAGTGTGTGTGTGTGTGTGTGTGTGTGTGTGTGTGTGTGTGTGTGTGTGTGTGTGTGTGTGTGTGAGTGTGTGTGTGTGTGTGTGTGTGTGTGTGTGTGTGTGTGGTGTGTGTGTGTGTACGCGTGCATGCTCATGTGTGTCATTGTAAGGGGGTGATGTGCTGGTTTATCGAGCCATCTCCAACCTTTGACCCATCGTCAAGTTGTCTCTTCCTTGTGTCTCTTTTCCTGCTACTACCACATTCAGTGCTCTGTTTAACTCTGTTTCTGTCCCTCATCCTCACTCTGTTCATAACAACTGTCGAGCTTTGACTCATCACCATTTCTCCATTACTCCAACCATCCCTCCATATAAATCGCCATGTCCTATCCTCTCCCGTCATCCCCCATCTCCCCCCTCCTCCTCACCCCCCGCCCTCCTCCTTACTCCCCGCCCTCCTCCTCACCCTCCGCCATCCTCCTCACCCCCCGTCATCCTCCTCACCCCCCGCTGACTCTCTTTGGAGCATTCTCACCAGCATTGTGTTCTTTCAACAACAACAACAACACCAACAACAACATGCATTTTAAGGCCATTTTCCCTGCTAGAGCGGGGGTTAGCCTTGCGGTCCCCATGACAATCTTCTCCATTTTGCCCTATTTTCTGCATCTCTCCTTGTTAACCCCTTTGCCCGCATTTCTTCTTCAACCATCTTTAGCCAAGTCTTTCTCGGTCTTCCCCGTCCTCTACTTCCTTCTACATTCATTTCCATCACTCTTCTCAACCAGTCACTTTCATCCTTCCTCAACACATGACCAAACCATCTCAACCTGTTCCTCTTCACAGCATCAATCACAGGCTCTATTCCCATCATCTTTCGCAATTCATCATTTGTCTTCCTCTCTCTCAACGATACTCCACACATCCACCGAACCATTCGCATTTCCACCCTTTCCAGCCTTCGTTGCTGCCCTACGTTCATTACCCATGTCTCGCTCCCATAAATCATAACACTTCTCACACATGCAGCAGACACCTTTCCCTTCAGCTTCAGCGACACTCTCCTCCTCGTCACAACGCCACTCAGTTCCCGAAACTTCTTCCATGCACGTCTCATTCCAGCAACCATTGCCGAGTCTGATCCACCTTCTCCATTCAGCATGTCTCCTCGGTAACAAAATGTTTTCACACCTTCCAGCTTCACGCCGTCTCCAAGATCCAACTCAACATTTCCTCCATCTGCAGCTCCCTCTGTGCACACCTTACATTTGAATGTAGCTGCCACACTGGTAAATGACCCTCGCAGACCACTACATTTTTGATGAACCCACTCAGCGGACATTGTACATTGAATGGAATTCACTCCGACACGCTTCCTGCAAACAGCACACGGCCACTTCCCAGTTCTTTCCACCTCACCACATGCTTTTCCACTTGCCATCACCTTCGTTTTTTCCGATATTCACCTTCAGACCTTTTCTCTCCATACATCCCTTCCACTTGTTCATCTTCTCCTTCAGTCCATCCATACTTTCTGCAATCAACACCAGATCATCTGCATACAACAACTCCCACGGTAAACCCTCCTTTACGTTCTGAGCCAGCACCTCCATCACAGCTACAAATAGTAGTGGACTTAGTACCGACCCCTGATGCACTCCCACCTTCACCTCAAACTCACCACTGTTCCCGTCCTTCGTCTTTACAGCTGTGCGTACTCTTTTGTAAATTGCCATCACTACTCTGATCAACCATTCCTCCACTCCTAACTTCCTCAATGCCCATGTCAATACTTTGCGTGGATCCCAATCGAATGCTTTCTCCAGATCAACAAACCCAAGAAACAACTTCTTCCTCTTCTCCATGTACTTCTCCTGCAACTGCCTCGCAATAAAAAGCGCATCTGTCGTTCCTCTTCCTGGCATAAATCCAAACTGCATTTCGTCGATCTTCACTTTGTTCCTTATCCTCCTCTCCAAACACCCTTTCCAATACCTTCATTCCATGCTCCAATAACTTTATCGCTCGATACCAGCCACAGTCTAGAGGGTCACCTTTCCTCTTGTATAGAGGGGCGAGGGTACTCAGTTCCCAATCCACTGGAATGCGGCCTTCTTTCACCACCAATTTACAGATCTCTGTCATTCTCTTCACACCCCAACTTCCTGCTGCCTTCAACATATCTCCCACAACTCCCGTCGGCCCTCCCGCTTTTCTACTCTTCATTGCTTTTATCGCTTCCTCAACTTCCTTCTCAGTTATCTTCTCTGCCGGTCCTAAAACTGGGTTACTCTCTATGTTGCCATCCCATTCATTCTATGCATTCAACAGAATTTTCATATATCTCTTCCATCTTCCTTTAATTCCATCTGGGTCCACAACGATTTGTCCCACTTCATCCTTCAAGCAACTCACCCCCATCACATCACACCTCTCTTTCGCTATCTGCTTTGCAATCCTGAATACCGCTCTCTGACCCTCTTCCAAATCCAAGCGTTCTCCGAACATTTTCCTACATGCCTCCTGCGCCTTTGCTGCCTCTTTCTTTGCAGCCTTCTTGCCTGCCTTATAACTTTCATGCTCTGCCTTTTCTGCCCCCATACCCTTCGCCTTCTGCCACTCCTTGAACTTCTTCCTCTACTCGTCAATCTTCTTTCCAACTTCATCATCCCACCACCATGTTTCCGAGTGCCTCGGTGGTCCTTTTGTCCATCCACATTCCTCACCAACAGCTCCCAACAGACTATCTTTCATTGACATCCAACCACTTTCAAGCTCAACCACATCATCCTCTGCCATTCTCAGCCTCTCTTTTATTGCCTCCCTCACTGTCACCTCTTTCAACCTCCACACCTTCATTTTCGGTTGGTACTTCACCCGCCGTGCTCTCCTCGCACCTTTCACCCTTATGTCGCAGACAACCAAGTGTGTGCTGTGAAACAGCCTCCTCCCCCGGGATCACCTTTGTGTCCCGGAGGTGCCCCCTATCTCGCCGACGCACCAGCAGGTAGTCAACGGTTGTCGTCGACCCACCTGACGTGTATGTAACAAGCTTATTATCCTCTTTCTGGAACTGAGTATTACAAATCAACAAATCAGCTCCATCAGCAAACTCCAAAATCCTTTCACCTTCTCCATTCCTCACACCATATCTGTAACCCCCATGATCTCCCTCAAAACCATCCATACTCCTTCCCACATGTCCATTTAAGTCTCCTCCTACCACAACAACTTCCTCATCTTTCACGTTTTCCATCAGCTTCTCCATTGCACACCAGAACTTGTCCTTCTCTTCGTCACTCCGACCAACCTGCGGAGCATATCCCGAGATGACGTTCACCAAGAGTTTTCCAATCATCATTTTCACCATCATCAACCTTTCACTCACTCTAGTCACACTCACCGCACTGTCTACACTGTATTCTTTCAACAATTAGTCACAATCAATCGTCTAGATCCCATTTAATTATTCAATCTAACCATCTTCTTTTTGACTTTTCACCGGCGAGGGATGTGGGGAAAAGGGAAAAGGGGGAGGAGGGGAGGAGAGGGAGTGGGAGGTTAAAGCCTTCTCGGTTTTGAGGTCGCCTTTTCCCTGTGGTATTGATACAGTCGGACCCCTACATTTGCGGTGCATTTCCGGTTTTTTTTTTTGCGGATGTATTTGTGGTTTGCTTCAGCATTTGCGGCCCTGAGCTCTGCATATTCGTGGTTTTTCGTGGGGTTTTTGATTTTCCCTTATGAATCACAAACTGCTGGGAACCTATCCCCCCCTTTTTCCATTGAAACAATGTCCCCACATTCGCGGATTCCAAATTCACGGCATTTTCCAGGAACATATCCCCCGCGAATGTAAGAACCTGAGACGGTCCTGGATCAAACAATGGTTCAAACCGACTCGTGATGTTTCGGATTAGTTGTCGGCCATATTCCCTGACCGATCGGGTATGACACCTCCACCTGCTCCGTCCCACAGGGCACCTCCAGAGTTGCTGACTGGTCACTGTATACCTGTAAAGGGATACGGTAAACAACTTGTACCGCACTATTTGTGAAGACGAGAGCTTGAGGATTTGAGGTGCTTGCGGAGTAACCAAAGGACAATCCAGGCCGATGAGGAGTAAACGATTGGTGATCTTGTGAGATGCTCCTGACCTATCGATACCTTTTGCTATGACGACTAAACGGACAGCCCCGTAGTTAAGATGGTTTGAATCCATTTTGTAAAAACAGGGAAAGCAGAATGTGAAAGTATTCATTAACTTTAGAAAATCCCTTCATTCCAAATGCATTTTATAATCTATATCAGGATTGTGTATAACAGTGACATGAAGAAATGAATTTTTTATTCCAAGTCGAGGCTCATGGAAGAGAGACTCGTGAATTGGACTTGTATTTATATCGCACTGTGTTATTTGGGAGGTTTGACTGCAATAACCCTTCCACTTTCCCAGTTTTTACCAAACAGGTCCAATGACATGGATTTTGATGATAGTTTTTAAATTACTTTTATTTATTATCCCAGTTATCCACATGTACAAATTGTCCTCTTGATTCCCATTCCATGGGTCTTGCCAACTCGTTTTCTCTACCAGCTTGTTCTCTCCAATTTTCCTCTCATCCTACCCCTTCAATTTTCTTCTGGTCTTTTCCCTAATGTCCACCTTAGAGCCTGAACAACTTGTGGAAACGGTCCAATCCGCGGGATAACAACACGAGGTCGGATCAAATCAAATTGGGTGCACATTTTGCTCCTGGACTTGGCCTCGCATTGTCCATGCTCGCCGTGGCAGGATGCATGGTGATTGCTTACCTGTGTAAACAACGTGGCTGCACACATTGTCGTAAACGAGTGGAAACCAAGCCCACTCGGCGCCACCATGAACGGCGGCACGGACGAAAAGGCGAACACCATGCCGATCAGACCAGTGGCTTTGTGCACTGTATGAAGAACCAGCGCATGAGTCATGATGAACATATGGAGCTTGATGGTCACAACGAACAAGGTGTCATCACAATCCTCCATAATCTACTCCCTCTCCCTCGCCCTCTCTCTATTTTTTTTTGTACACCGCTCCTTTCCTATGCCATCTCCAGGCACTGCATGACGTCATTGGCGGGCACCCGGCGATGACGCGCGCTGTAAGGGAGTACTCAATTTTCACTCCGGTTGTTTGTTTTCTTGTTTGTCCGGGTGATATCTCAGCCATCCTTTGAGCTAGGAAGCTGCAAGTTGGGCAAAATAGTGAGCATGTGCTTTAGAGAACACCACACATATTTACACCACACATATTTACATTGAGAAATTATTCCCAGCCCCTTCCACACCCCCATGTGACACCGTAGCCACATAGCCTCATCGTCTGTGTTACATCCCACAGAAAGTTGTATTTGTACACCGAGTTTGTAACTTAAAAGATGCATAGAACACATACAAACAAAGAGAGAGAGACATTTTTGCCTTTTATAGGTATAGATATAAATACATGGACTCCTCCCATGCTCTTCTACCAGCAGAAAGCTGCATAACTGCAATCATGAAAGACTGCACAAGGTAAGCTCTTCCTTGCCAGAGTTTTCCACAGCTGATTCAAACTCTTCCCAGAGTCCCTCCACAGCTGCAACAACATTTACACACAGTACACACAAGAGAATCCCAATGCTAGACACCCCCTCAGGTGCCGGACCGGTTTCATCGCTTATTGGCGAATCATCAGCTAAAGCGCAGATGGACACGTGTACCGGAGGCTACCAAGCATGTACCACGTGTAAACACTCGTTTCCCACTTTCTTTGACTTGCAGTGTTTGGCAGAGAGTCCATCCCTGATCTGGCAGGTCACTATCATCAAAGTAACTACATAATGTGGCCAACATTACCCACAGGCTCTGTTTTTTCATTGGACTGCAACCTAGCCCACCTACCTTTGGACAACACCTTCTGCAGCCAGCAGGTCAGTTATTCCATGGGCACGGGGCGCTGCACGGGTACGGGGAGATGTATCGGCCCAGTGGTACAGCTCAGGTGCGAGATTGGCACAGGGATTGGATTGTGCACAAACTTTATGTTGAAGCTCCATCCAAATGATGATTAAGACTGTACTGATCAATGTAATCGTGCGGCAGATATTTGTCATAATTTGAAGCAATTGTGCACTTTGTGATGAAGGCATGACATTTGGCAGGATGTGAAATCAACATAAACTCAGCATTTTCAGTAGTGGAGTCATGCTAAAACTGGCCCTATTAACATGGCAGCCATATTGGATTTCAAAATGGCCACCATTGCCAACCAATATCCATAAAAGCTCCACTTCTAAGACAGATAAAAGGTTGAATGAAGGTTCTACGCCATTATATGGTAATGTGGTTACTGTTGGTGACGTACGCATATGCATCATTGCGATCGCGCATGCGCGACCCGGAGGTTCCGGTGTCTTGTCTATCTTGGTGTGCGTTGCCTCTTGCCTCGTCATCCGATAAAGTGCGATGATTAAAAGCTGATGTAACAAAGCTTGAACGTGTTTAGGTTGGGCATTCGCTCTGAAGGAATAGGCGTTTACCTTCGCTGACGCTACTCGGATTTCTGGGCCGAGAACCTTTTTTCTTTGGTCTGGGACCCTGATTATGTTTAGTTGCCTTTGGTACTTGCCTTTCAAATAGCCAGATTGGATAAGGGCAATGGTATATTTGTTTTGTATACAGAGTCGAGGTTCGTGGAAAAGCTCAAACAATGAATGGATCAGGACATCACATGGCAAGAGGAACAGCTGTGAGGGAATGGGGGACATGGGAAACCCTAACAGCTGAGGTTAAGGACAAAACAGAGGGAGATTGGACACACAATGGGTGTGGGGAGGAACGGGACCAGGAAAGGTTGCATGGGGTGGACAAGACGGATACAGAAGGAAAATCTGAGGAAGGAAAAACTGGAAATTTGGAAGGAGGGGGCAAGGGCGGGGGATTAATGGGTGGAGAAAAGATCAAAGTTTTGGAATGGGGATCGATCATCTGAGATGGTGGTGAACAGCTGTCTTGAAGACCTGGAACGAAGAATGAGATTGAAGAGAATGTGGAAGTTGAGTCCATAGGTGGGAAAAAAGTTGAACGGATGAGTCGAGGTGAGCAGTGATCTTGGTTTAACCAAAAAGGGGTTGCTGGTGGACTGCGTGCACCCTGCAGAAACCTAGGGGGTGGGGGAGCAAAGCACAAACAACAAAGGGTGCAAGACCAGAAATGAGACAGAGGCACTGGAGCCAGCCCAGAGGGGAGAGCAGTACTCCATCAAGCTGCGTATGAAGGCCTTTTAGGTGGATAGGAGTTCAGGTGTGCCAAGGAAAGACTGTACGACGGAGGATGCCCATTGGGCGGCTGGCTTTGGAGGCCAACTTTAAATGTGGTTTTCCCAAGAAAGATCCTGGCTGATAGCGAGACCAGGAGTTTGAATGACTGAACTTCCTCAAGAGGATTGTTAAGAGAGTACGTGGAGGGTTTGCCGGACGGTCCGATGAGCATTGTCCCGATGGGATTTCGGAGAGAGAGAAATAGTGAGAGTGTCAGATTTGTCTGCATTGAAAGACATGCCATATTCCAAGTGTTTCACCATCTTGTGATTTTTTTTTTCCAAGATCTGAAGAGAGGGAAGAGGCTGCAGCCAGGCCTGTCTGAATCATGAGGGATGTCACGGCAGAGGGTGGACTCGTCAGCAAATAGATAAAAGGGATTTTCGAGAGTCAGAGAGATCATTGATGAAAATCAGCAATAGGACTGGGCCTCGAACACTGCCTTGGGGAACTCCAGCCTCGACAAGGAGAGAAGGTGAAATGATTCCGTTGAGCCACATGTTGGTTATGGGAGTAGAGGAAGTCAGTAAGTCTTGCATAGTGTTGGTCTTGCGAGAGTGACCATCCCACAGTAAATGGTCAAATGAAAGAAAGTAGATTGATACGTAAAACTCATTTCAAGAATATCATACATTTGGCATGGGCCCGTGTGTTCTAAGGTATGCTTTCTGGTTAACACATTCATTGATTTGCTGGAGACCTTGGAGTGCAAGAAGCAAAGTCCTGTGCCCAATGTCTTTTAACGTTATACAACAAGGCGTGACAAACGACCAATCACACAAGCACAGCCATTTTGAAATCCAAGATGGTGGCCGTAATGGGGTTATTTTAGGGACTTTTCTTCCTCCCTGAGAATGGTACTTTATGCTGTGAACACCTTGTATGCTTTAATCACAAAGGGCACAATTCTTTTGCATGTCTGCCCCACTTTTAGAGTTCATGATTGGCCATGACAGCCCTCATTTTGGATCTGTGAATGGCAAATTGCTTTGTTGGCACAAGCCTGGAGTGGATATTTCCATTTCATAACAAAGGTAACAACAATGCAGGCAGTGTCCTGACCTCTTGCCATAGGTGATATTCTCAACATCCCAACAACCCCTCCTTAGACTTCAAATGATCCTCAAACCTGTGCCCTTTGCTATCCCGATGGGATCAGTTGCAGTGATTTGTCCTTCATGCCTGACCAATCAGGAGCTATGTCACCTGCTCTACCGTACCTGCCTCCAAGGAACTTAAGGACCGATGAAAAGCGGTTTGAGGTGGTGTATCCCTACATGCCTTGCGAAGAGTTCGCTGCATTATCAACACCAGGTGATCTCTCGGTACGATGGACTCGAGGTTCTGCAATGCCTTGTGTGCATCAAGCTTATGGGGAAATGAGTCGAGATCGGCTTCTGCCACCAGATGGAGGTGAGAACAATGGGATGCATTTGAAGAGGGAAATGAAAAATGCAGGAAAAGATTAATTTACAGTGTCGGGTGATTCTAAGAGAAGTGTGTACGTAGATTATATAAAAGAGAAACGGGAAAACGGGAAATTCGCTGGATAATTTGAACTTGTGCTTTTTGGATTCACATGAAGTTAGATAATTCGGGAATACATGCAACAATGTTGGAGAAATATGAGAATATGGAAGTGCTGACACACAAACAAAGGAACTATCCTGTCGCTTTAGTTTGTACCATAAATACACCAATCTGTGAAATGTAAAACGAGGCAAACAAAGAGGAAGAACAGAAGGAAGTTTTGCTTTAACACCTTTTCTTTACTTTCCCCAACCTCTCATACTCTTCCGTCCTCTCACCCTACCAGCTGGTGCTCTGGATGTTCCTGATGATGAAACGCACCTCATGTCAGACGAACCTCACACGACTCATCGATCCGTACTGCCCGGACAATAAACCGGCGGCCGTGTCATGTTAGCAAGACATGTATCTGAAGCAGCAGAAATGGTCAAACATATCACTCATTGATTTAACTTGGAATGAACCAACATAGTTGGAAGTGGCATTGGACTGTGATTCACTCAAATGTTTGTAAAGCCAATCCGTTTGGAGAGATGAGGTTAAAACGGGGGTCAGCCGGTTTGTTTGGCTTTATGACAACCTGCTAGCACAAAGTATTCACATGTTGGGATATGTGCAGCCAAAGTTGGGAAGGATAAATACCAGAGATAAATTGCCAAAGTTGGGAAGGATAAATAACAGAGATAAATTGCCAAAGTTGGGAAGGATAAATAACAGAGATAAATTGCCAAAGTTGGGAAGGATAAATACCAGGGATAAATTGCCAAAGTTGGGAAGGATAAATACCAGAGATAAATTGCCAAAGTTGGGAAGGATAAATACCAGGGATAAATTGCCAAAGTTGGGAAAGATAAATACCAGAGATAAATTGCTAAAGTTGGGAAGGATAAATACCAGAGATAAATTGCCAAAGTTGGGAAGGATAAATACCAGAGATAAATTGCCAAAGTTGGGAAGGATAAATACCAGGGATAAATTGCCAAAGTTGGGAAGGATAAATACCAGGGATAAATTGCTAAAGTTGGGAAAGATAAATACCAGAGATAGATTGCCAAAGTTGGGAAGGATAAATACCAGAGATAAATACCAGAGATAAATTGCTAAAGTTGGGAAGGATAAATACCAGAGATAAATTGCTAAAGTTGGGAAGGATAAATACCAGAGATAAATTGCCAAAGTTGGGAAGGATAAATACCAGGGATAAATTGCCAAAGTTGGGAAGGATAAATACCAGGGATAAATTGCTAAAGTTGGGAAAGATAAATACCAGAGATAGATTGCCAAAGTTGGGAAGGATAAATACCAGAGATAAATACCAGAGATAAATTGCTAAAGTTGGGAAGGATAAATACCAGAGATAAATTGCTAAAGTTGGGAAGGATAAATACCAGAGATAGATTGCCAAAGTTGGGAAGGATAAATACCAAAGATAAATACCAGAGATAAATTGCTAAAGTTGGGAAGGATAAATACCAGAGATAAATTGCCAAAGTTGGGAAGGATAAATACCAGAGATAAATTGCCAAAGTTGGGAAGGATAAATACCAGGGATAAATTGCCAAAGTTGGGAAAGATAAATACCAGAGATAAATTGCTAAAGTTGGGAAGGATAAATACCAGAGATAAATTGCCAAAGTTGGGAAGGATAAATACCAGGGATAAATTGCCAAAGTTGGGAAAGATAAATACCAGAGATAAATTGCTAAAGTTGGGAAGGATAAATACCAGAGATAAATTGCCAAAGTTGGGAAGGATAAATACCAGAGATAAATTGCCAAAGTTGGGAAGGATAAATACCAGGGATAAATTGCCAAAGTTGGGAAAGATAAATACCAGAGATAAATTGCTAAAGTTGGGAAGGATAAATACCAGAGATAAATTGCTAAAGTTGGGAAAGATAAATACCAGAGATAGATTGCCAAAGTTGGGAAGGATAAATACCAGAGATAAATTGCCAAAGTTGGGAAGGATAAATACCAGGGATAAATTGCCAAAGTTGTGAAGGATAAATACCAGAGATAAATTGCTAAAGTTGGGAAGGATAAATACCAGAGATAGATTGCTAAAGTTGGGAAGGATAAATACCAGATATAAATTGCCAAAGTTTGGAAGGATAAATACCAGAGATAAGTTGATAAATTTGGGAAGGATAAATACCAGAGATAGATTGCTAAAGTTGGGAAGAATAAATACCAGATATAAATTGCCAAATTTGGGAAGGATAAATACCAGAGATAAATTGCCAAAGTTGGGAAGGATAAATACCAGAGATAAGTTGATAAATTTGGGAAGGATAAATACCAGAGATAGATTGCTAAAGTTGGGAAGAATAAATACCAGATATAAATTGCCAAATTTGGGAAGGATAAATACCAGAGATAAATTGCCAAAGTTGGGTAGGATAAATACCAAAGATAAATTGCCAAAGTTGGGAAGGATAAATACCAGATATAAATTGCCAAAGTTGGGAAGGATAAATACCAGAGATAAATTGCCAAAGTTGGGAAGGATAAATACCAGGGATAAATTGCCAAAGTTGGGAAGGATAAATACCAGGGATAAATTGCCAAAGTTGGGAAGGATAAATACCAGATATAAATTGCCAAAGTTGGGAAGGATAAATACCAGGGATAAATTGCCAAAGTTGGGAAGGATAAATACCAGGGATAAATTGCCAAAGTTGGGAAGGATAAATACCAGATATAAATTGCTAAACTTGGGAAGGATAAATACCAGATATAAATTGCCAAAGTTGGGAAGGATAAATACCAGAGATAAATTGCTAAACTTGGGAAGGATAAATAGCAGGGATAAATTGCCAAAGTTGGGAAGGATAAATACCAAAGATAAATTGCCAAAGTTGGGAAGGATAAATAGCAGATATAAATTGCTAAACTTGGGAAGGATAAATAGCAGGGATAAATTGCCAAAGTTGGGAAGGATAAATACCAAAGATAAATTGCCAAAGTTGGGAAGGATAAATACCAGATATAAATTGCTAAAGTTGGGAAGGATAAATAGCAGGGATAAATTGCCAAAGTTGGGAACGATAAATACCAGAGATAAATTGCTAAACTTGGGAAGGATAAATATCAGATATAAATTGCTAAACTTGGGAAGGATAAATACCAGAGATAAATTGCTAAACTTGGGAAGGATAAATATCAGGGATAAATTGCTAAAGTTGGGAAGGATAAATAGCAGGGATAAATTGCCAAAATTGGGAAGGATAAATACCAGAGATAAATTGCCAAAGTTGGGAAGGATAAATAGCAGATATAAATTGCTAAACTTGGGAAGGATAAATAGCAGGGATAAATTGCCAAAGTTGGGAAGGATAAATACCAAAGATAAATTGCCAAAGTTGGGAAGGATAAATACCAGATATAAATTGCTAAACTTGGGAAGGATAAATACCAGATAAAAATTGCCAAAGTTGGGAAGGATAAATACCAGAGATAAATTGCTAAACTTGGGAAGGATAAATAGCAGGGATAAATTGCCAAAGTTGGGAAGGATAAATACCAAAGATAAATTGCCAAAGTTGGGAAGGATAAATACCAGATATAAATTGCTAAAGTTGGGAAGGATAAATACCAGATAAAAATTGCCAAAGTTGGGAAGGATAAATACCAAAGATAAATTGCCAAAGTTGGGAAGGATAAATACCAGATATAAATTGCTAAACTTGGGAAGGATAAATACCAGATAAAAATTGCCAAAGTTGGGAAGGATAAATACCAGAGATAAATTGCTAAACTTGGGAAGGATAAATAGCAGGGATAAATTGCCAAAGTTGGGAAGGATAAATACCAAAGATAAATTGCCAAAGTTGGGAAGGATAAATACCAGATATAAATTGCTAAAGTTGGGAAGGATAAATAGCAGGGATAAATTGCCAAAGTTGGGAACGATAAATACCAGAGATAAATTGCTAAACTTGGGAAGGATAAATACCAGAGATAAATTGCTAAACTTGGGAAGGATAAATAGCAGGGATAAATTGCCAAAGTTGGGAAGGATAAATACCAAAGATAAATTGCCAAAGTTGGGAAGGATAAATACCAGATTTAAATTGCTAAAGTTGGGAAGGATAAATAGCAGGGATAAATTGCCAAAGTTGGGAACGATAAATACCAGAGATAAATTGCTAAACTTGGGAACGATAAATACCAGAGATAAATTGCTAAACTTGGGAACGATAAATACCAGAGATAAATTGCTAAACTTGGGAACGATAAATACCAGATATAAATTGCCATTTTTTTTTTAATTTTTGAAGTTGGGAAAGATTACTCAGGCCTGTTTCCTCCCCCACTGACACCCCCTCTCCCTTCCCACCACCCCCACCAAGATAACACCGAGAATCAAGTGATTAAATTTCACACCTTATTATCTTTATTTATATATATATAAGAAAGTTTTTGTTTGTTTGTTTGTTTGTCTGCACGTGCTAATCTCCTGAACGGTGAAAGATAGGAGGAAACCTCTGAAACAAAAAATGTCGGGACGGGCCCCGGGAAGGTTATAGGCTAAGTGGCGAGGCCGGTCGAGGCCCACCTCGGCAGGGCTGGGCCCATTTCGCAATAAATCTTCTTCTTCTTTAAAATTTCTTTTGAAGTACAACTTATGCACTTAATAGGAATTTCTGACTGATTTCAACACATGCTTTCAAAATTGTCTCTCGCGGGGCCCGGCAGAAGAAAGAACAAGGAATCGTTGAGCACTAACTGATACTGGGCTCGCGTCAGACCGATGTACAGAAGATTAAATTAATTCAAAAAGAACCCGGGCAACGCCAGGTGCATTCAGCTCGTTTGTATATATTTAAAGCATGACTGTATTTATTATTTGTTTATATTTTCAGCTTATTGTGTTGGCTTACTGTTTTTTAAGCATCAATAAAGATGCATTTCCTGACACTATTTGCCTTCTTGGTTAATTTCTCAACATCCTGGGTTACCTGGCAGAAGTGATGCATGTGAGGGTGAAATTAACACCTTAGGTTTCAATTTATGTTTCTTGGAAGAGACCAGGTCAGTCATCACTGGCAGGACAGGAGGTAACTTCCCTCCCACTCCCCCCCCCCCCCTCACCCACCTTCCAAATTTCCAGTTTTTCCCTCTGAGAGTTTGCTTCTGTATTCGTCATGTCCGCCCCTCCCCACACCCACTGTTTGTCCGTCTCCCTCTATCTTGGCCTTCAGCTCTTTTTTCTTTTTTTTGTGTACAGAGTCGAGGCTCGTGAAAGAGCTAACATTTATCAAACAAACAAATCAAACAAACAAGCAAACAAAGTATATAAAAAGGGGAGCGGTCGACAAGATGGGGCGAGAAGGGGAGGAAGCACACAAACACAACATCTGAGAGCAGGGACATCGGGACAGGGCCTGGGGGGGCGGGGGGGTGGGGAGGAGCAGGATAGGTATAAAACGCAAGGACACCAAGGACTTCCAGGAAAGAAGTCGGCACCTCAAAAAGTGGATTTGGGGTGAAATTAGCGGGGGTAGAAAAGGTCAAGGTTTTGGATGGGGGAAGATAAGAGATGGTGGTTGGCCATAGTTGTCACACGATGATGGTGGTTGGCCATAGTTGTCACACGATGATGGTGGTTGGCCATAGTTGTCACACGATGATGGTGGTTGGCCATAGTTGACCTCAGCAATCATTGGTGGTTGAATTCAGTGACCTGATCTGCAAAACCTCTTCGAATTTCAAGTTAATTGAATGAAAATTGAGGATTCTAGAAATCTGACAAAATTGTTTACCTTTGCCCTATTTTTGACCTTTTGACATCAAAATCAATAGGCTTTATCTTTATGACCAACTCTACCGTTTATTGAAGTTTCATGAAGATCAGTTAAAAATTGTGACCTGTAGGCGGTTGACATACAGACATAGACATACAGACATAGACATACAGACATAGACAGACAGACATAGACATATAGACATACAGACATATACATACAGACATAGACATACAGACATAGACATAGACATAGACATACAGACATAGACATACAGACATAGACATACAGACATAGACATACAGACATAGACATACAGACATAGACATACAGACATAGACATACAGACATAGACATACAGACATAGACATACAGACATAGACATACAGACATAGACATACATAGACATAGACATACATACATAGACATAGACATACATAGACATAGACATAGACATACATACATGCAGACATACATACACGCAGACATACATACACGCAGACATACATACACGCAGACATACATACCCGCAGACATACATACACGCAGACATACATACACGCAGACATACATACAGGCAGACATACATACATGCAGACAGGCAGACATACATGCAGACAGGCAGACATACATACATACATACATACATGCAGACAGGCAGACATACATACATGCAGACAGGCAGACATACATACATACATGCAGACAGGCAGACATACATACATGCAGACAGGCAGACATACATACATGCAGACATACATACACGCAGACATACATACACGCAGACATACATACACGCAGACATACATACACGCAGACATACATACACGCAGACATACATACATGCAGACATACATACACAGACATACATACAGGCAGACATACATACATGCAGACATACATACATGCAGACATACATACATGCAGACATACATACAGGCAGACATACATACATGCAGACAGGCAGACATACATGCAGACATACATACATGCAGACAGGCAGACATACATACATGCAGACAGGCAGACATACATGCAGACAGGCAGACATACATACATGCAGACAGGCAGACATACATGCAGACATACAGGCAGACATACATACAGGCAGACATACATACAGACAGGCAGACATACAGACAGGCAGACACAGACATACATACAGACAGGCAGACATACATACAGATAGGCAGACCTGCAGACATACAGACAGACAGACATACATGCAGACATACATGCAGTAATCGGCTTGTTCCTGTCACCTACCTGTCACCTGTTCCTGTCACCTACCCAACTCATCCACCAAGATTTGTCATAATCCGTGAACAACCTTTTTACATATCACACTATATACTGTATCGCTTTTGTCCCGATCTCTCAACCGTGAAGAATCACTTATGCAATTTTCGAATCCAGATCCGGACCGAATATGCAATTTCTGTTCAACCTAGCACGTGACCCACCCTCCAGGAGCCTGGGATTGTGCATTACCTGCTGAAAAGATATAGTCTGTATATTTCAAGGAGGCTCTATTGATGTTTGTGTGGTGTGCCTCTAAAGTTGTGTCTCAGGGGTGTAAAGGTCAAAAGAGGCTAAATGGTCCTAGGGGTCTAAGAGTCGTCAGGGGTCTAAATATATAAAGGGTATTTTCCAATAGTAGTTTGGGTCTAAAAGGGTCTAAGCAGTCTAAGCAGTCTAAAGAGTGTAAATGTCTTCAGGAGTCAAAGGTGTTAAAAAAAAGTCTAATGGGCAAAAAGGATCAAGGGGTCGAAGTGGTTTAAAGGGTAAAGTGATTGAAGCAGTCTTAGGGGGTCTTAATGGTTCTGAAGAGTCTTGGGGTTTGGTTCCAAAACGGTCTGATGGGGTCTTAGGATTTTAAAGGTTCTAATGGGGTTTTATTGTTCAAAGGGTTATAACGGGATATACATGCGGCTTTTGGAGCGGCTTATTGTACAGCGGCTTGTGGAGTCTTCAGCGTCTTGGGGGGGGGGGTTGTCTTTACGGGTATTTTTCCTCTATCATTAACGTTTGTCGAAGTGCCTCCATTTCCTGGGTTAAACTTTCCATTCTGTCATCTGACTGGCCCACCACCCTGTCCTTGCTCTTTTCATGAGATCTACCTGCTATGGACATGACATTTGAGATAGATCTCCACCAGACACTTGTATGCTTCTGCCACCCGGTGGGGTATTCATTCTTTTCTGCATCCCACTTCTGACACCAAAATGTAAGTGGGTCAATGAATGCAGATGGGTGCTTGATCCGAATATGTTTTATTCATCCATCGAAAAATGAGCGAACCCATGAGTAGGGTGAAAACAAAAAGAAACTAGGAAGTATCTGAATACAAACAGACGCGGATGGGCTTTGCATTTCCGACTTCTTCTTCTTCTGTATGCTCAAAATAACAAAAACAGTTTTTAAAAACTACTAAAAATGAAAATTGATGATTTTATGCAGCCTTGACCTTTGAGCTGCAGATCTAAAAAAAGAAAAAACGAGCAGTAGCTTTAAAATTTCAGTTCAATTGGACGAAAATTGACTTTTATGCAAACTTGACCTTTGACCTTTTGATCTAAAAAACACCAAAACAATCAACGGTACGGCTTTTTGATTGGTGAACCAATTCAGTGACCCAATATGCCAATATGCAAATTCTTAAAATTTCAGGTTAATCAGGTGAAAATTGACAATTTTATGTGATGCTGAACTTTGACCTTTTCACGAAATTAAGCCAAACTTTAAAAGCGCGGAACGGAGCGTGGGACTGAGCGCGAGACGGTGTGCGAGCCGGAGCGCGGGACTGAGCGCGGGACTGAGCGCGGGACGGAGCGCGGGACTGAGCGCGGGACTGAGCGCGGGACTGAGCGCGGGACTGAGCGCGGGACTGAGCGCGGGACTGAGCGCGGGACTGAGCGCGAGACGGTGCGCGAGATGGAGCGCGGGACGGAGCGCGGGACTGAGCGCGGGACGGAGCGCGGGACGGAGCGCGGGATGGAGAGCGGGACTGAGCACGGGACTGAGCGCGGGACTGAGCGTGCGACTGAGCGCGGGACTGAGCGTGCGACTGAGCGCGGGACTGAGCACGGGACGGAGCGCGAGACGGAGCGCGAGACGGTGCGCGAGACGGAGCGCGAGACTGTGCGCGAGACGGTGCGCGAGACGGAGTGCGAGACGGAGTGCGGGACTGAGCGCGAGACGGTGCGCGGGACTGGGCGCGGGACTGGGCGCGGGACTGAGCGCGAGACGGTGTGCGAGACGGGTGCGAGACGGAGCGCGAGACGGAGTGCGAGACGGTGTGCGGGACTGAGCGCGGGACTGAGCGCGAGACGGTGTGCGAGACGGAGCGCGAGACGGAGCACGAGACGGTGTGCGAGACAGTGTGCGGGACTGAGCGCGGGACTTAGCGCGGGACTTAGCGTGGGACTGAGCACGGGACTGAGTGCGGGACTGAGCGCGGGACTGAGCGTGGGTCTGAGCGCGATACGGTGTGCGGGACTGAGCGCGGGACTGAGCGCGGGACTGAGCGCAGGACGGTGTGCGGGACTGAGCGCGGGACAGAGTATGGGATGGAGCGCGGGACGGAGCCGGATAGTACGTTATCTGGCGGGTAACCTCCGTGTATTAACAGTTGATTCAAGAGCAATCTCCGATGTGGCCCTCAATGAAAACCAGGACAACGGACCTGGGACCTGGGGGGTGGGGGGGAGGGGGGAGGGACACCACAGTCATAGCTGTTGGTCAGTTGTTGGTAGAGTGCAGGTGTTTGCAGCAGAAGAGGAAAAGACCTGACAAGTTTCCACGACTACGGTATGGTATGTGATTGTTAATGACATGGATATTTCATGAACATTGCCCTTGTGGCGGGCACAAGGGTCAATAATGCCGCGCACCAGTGGGTGGCGTGAGCGTCCAGGCGGGGAACTGAAATACATGCCCCGCCTTTCGGCCAATCGGCCACGCCCGGGGGCAAGGCGTGGCCTCGGGACATATATGCGGGCTCTAAGCTCGAGCCCGCCCAGTGCTGATATGCGAGCTTGTAATAAAGACTCTTGTTTGTATCCACGCGTTGTGGCCTACCTCTCTGGCAATCAAGTCATGTGTGCACAGCACCACACTGGTGACCCCGATTGGTTCAGCCGATGCTGACCCCCAAACGCGCCATGGCTACCAACGCCGTCGCAATCAATCTCCCGGAGTTTTGGGAAGCGCAAGCCGACGTTTGGTTTGTGCAGGCCGAAGTTCAATTCCAACTCCGGGGCATCACGGCGGACAAGACCAGGTACTACCACGTGGTCGCCGCCCTCGGGCTCGGCACTGCCGCCCACGTCGTGTCCATCCTTCGGCGCCCGCCAGGTGACCACAAGTATGAGGCACTCAAACGTCTCCTCCTCGCCACGTTCGGGCTCACGGAGGTCGAACGTGCCGACCGCCTCCTGGACCTTCCCGCCCTCGGCGACACACGACCATCCGTCTGGATGGATTTCATGCTGTCCCTGCTGGCAGACCAGCGCCCGGATTTCTTATTCCGAGCACTTTTCCTACGCCAGCTACCCGGACAGGTGCGCCTCGCGCTGGCCGGTTCCAAAATAACAGAACCCTCTCCCTGGCTGGAGAGGCTGACAAGTATTTCGAGGCCTGCGACACGCGGTCGGTGTTGCCGTAGTGTATCCAGGCGCGGAGGCTACAGCACCCCCTGCTTCCCTCGTGGCCGCTGCTACACCCCGCCAACTACCGCCACCACCACCGCCACCGGCACGGCCACCGCGGGGGCCACCGCCGCAAACCTGGTGCTACTACCATGCCAGGTTCGGCAGCAAGGCTGAAACGTGCCGCCCGCCGTGTTCTTTTGACGGGTCGGGCCGGCGCTCACTTGCGGCCATGAGCGTCGGCCATTCCCGCAGCCTCTTGTTCATCACGGACACCTCGTCCGGTCGCCGTTTTCTGTGCGACACGGGAGCGCAGGTAAGCGGCCTCCCTGCCTCCACGTCCGACAAGCAAGCCGCGGGCCGGGGCCCTGCTTTGCTTGCCGCCAACGGTACACCCATCTGCACATTCGGGAAGCGTTGCCTTTCACTACGGTTCGGAGGGCAGCGCTTTCAATGGTCGTTAGTCACCGCCAGCGTGCCAATGGCCCTGCTCGGCACGGACTTCCTATGTGCGCATGGGCTGTTGGTCGACGTTAAGCGCAGACGTCTCATCCAGGCCGAAACCTTCAGCTCGCTTGCTTGTTCGCTGAGCGGCTCACCGAGCGGCTTGCCAAGCCGCTTGCTGAAAGGTTACGTCCCGGCGAGGTTAGTCTGTACGCTTCCGGCAGCAGACGAGTTTACCTGCGTCCTCGCCAGTTTCCCGGCCCTCACGCGGCCCACCTTCTCAGCGGTGGCCGTCAAACATGGGGTGGAGCACCATATCCCCACGGTCAGGCCGCCGGTCTATGCCTGGGCACGCCGCCTCAACCGCACGAAGCTTGCCATGACGAAAGCAGCGTTCGCCACGCTGGAACGGCTGGGTATCGTACAGCGCTTGGGCCTCTCCTCTGCACATTGTGCCGAAGCCCGGCGGCGGATGGCGGCCGTGCGGTGACTACCGCCGGCTCAATGATGCCACCACCCCCGACCGCTACCCGGTCCCGCATATCCAAGACCTTTCCGCCCGGTTGGCAAACACGACCGTGTTCTCCAAGGTGGACCTCATCCGGGGCTACCACCAGGTCCCCATACAACCGGACAATGTCCCAAAGACGGCCGTCATCACCCCTTTCGGCCTCATGGAGTTCCTGCGGATGCCTTTTGGGTTGAAGAATGCGGTCCAGGCGTTCCAGCGGCTCATGGACAGCGTCTCGCATGACTTACCTTTCATTTATGTCTACCTGGACGACATCCTCGTCGCGAGTGCGTCCCGTGAGGAGCACCTGCTCCACCTCCGCACGCTTTTCGAATGCCTGGGCCAGCATGGCCTGATCATCAACCCCGCAAAGTGCCGTTTCGGCATCGCCGCCATCGACTTCTTGGGGCACCGCATCACCAGGCACAGGGTCGTCCCTTTACCGACCAAGGTGGAGGCCGTCAAGAGTTTTCCACCCCCCCGCACGATCAAGGGGCTCCAGGAATTCCTGGGCATGGTCAATTTTTACCACCGCTTCATGCCCCGCGTCGCCCAGCTCCTCCGCCCCCTGCACGAGGCCCTCCGGGGAAAGCCGGGCAAAGGTGACATCGCCTGGTCGGAGCCGATGGCCGCGGCATTTGCGGGCGCAAAGCTGGCCTTGGCCAACGCCACCATGCTGGCGCACCCGGCGCCCGATGCACCGATCGCCCTCACCACCGACGCGTCGGACTACGCGGTGGGCGTGGTGCACGAGCAGTGGGTGCGTGGTGCTTGGCAGCCCCTGGCGTTTTTTAGCCGGCAGCTTCGCCCGCACGAATGCCACGACAGCGCCTTCGACCGCGAGCTGCTCGGGCTCCACCTGGCGGTCCGACACCTCCGCCATCTGGTCGAGGGCCGCCCGTTCACGGCTTTCATTGATCACAAGCCCCTTGTGTTCGCGATGGCCAAGGTCGCCGAGCCATGGTCGGCCCGGCAGCAACGTCACCTCTCTGCCGTGTCCGAGTACACGACGGACATCCATCACGTCGCGGGTAAAGACAACCCGGTGGCGTATTGCCTTTCCCGGTCCGTCGCGCACGCGGTCCACCTCGGGATCGACTATGCCCAGATGGCGGAGGACCAGACCGCCGACCCTGGCATCCACGCCTTGCGGACCACTGGCACGGGCCTCCGCGTCACCGAGGTGCCGTTCGAAGTCGCGGGCGCGGCCCTCATGTGCGACGTCTCCCTCGGCCGGCCTCGCCCCATCGTGCCTCCTGGCTGGCATCGCCTGGTTTTTGACGCCATCCACGGCCTGTCCCACCCGGGCACAAAGGCCTCCCAGAAGCTCGTCACGGCGAAGTTCGTCTGGCATGGCTTCAGGAAGGACGTCCGCGACTGGGCCAGGACGTGCCTCGCGTGCCGGCGCGCAAAGGTCCACCGTCACACCCAGGCCCCGTTGGCCCCGTTTACAGAGCCCGAGCGTCGGTTCGACCACGTCCACGTCGACTTGGTGGGACCTCTGCCCCCCTCGCGGGGGTTCACCCACCTCCTCACCATGGTGGACCACACCACACGGTGGCCGGAGGCCGTGCCATTGGCAGCGACGTCTGCGGCTGATGTGGCACAAGCCTTCATCGCCACTTGGGTTGCCCGGTTCGGTGCCCCCTCGGACATCTCGTCCGACCGCAGCCCCCAGTTCACCTCGGAGCTCTGGGGCGCGGTGGCGCAAGGGCTCGGTGTCAAACTGCACCGCACCACGGCCTACCACCCCCAGGCCAACGGCCTGTGCGAGCGCTTTCATCGCTCGATGAAGGCCGCGCTCCGGGCCAGCCTCCGCGACGGCAGCTGGACCGACAAGCTCCCCTGGGTCCTGCTGGGCCTCAGGACGGCGCCCAAGGACGACCTGCACGCGTCCTCGGCGGAGCTGGTCTTTGGACAACCGCTGCGGGTACCGGGCGAATTAATCGCAACAGCGCTCCACCCTGCAGGAGACCGCCCGGAGGTTCGCCCCGGTGCCGACGGCACACCACGGTTGCCCGTCGTCCCACGTCGCCCCGGAGCTTCCCACGGCGGAGTACGTTTTCGTCCGGCACGACGCCCACCGGGCACCGCTGCGGCCCCCGTACGACGGGCCCTTCCGCGTGCTGGAGACCGGGGACAAACATTTCACCGTGGACATCGGCGGTGCCCCGGATCGTATCTCCGTGGACTGCCTCAAGCCGGCCCACCTCGAACTGGACCACCCCCCGCAAGCAGCTCTGCCTCCGCGTCGAGGCCGCCCCCCGGCGGTCAGACCCCCGGCACCCCCAGCCCCGCCGTCCCGCTACCCCCCAGCCCTGCACGCATCGCCAGGGGACGTTTCCGCCGGGTCATCCGGCTTGCCCGCAAGCTCACGCTTCAGGTGCGCGGGAATTCTGGGGGGGCGCGTGTGGCGGGCACAAGGGTCAATAATTCCACGCACCAGTGGGTGGCGCGAGCGTCCAGGCGTGGAACTGAAATACATGCCCCGCCTTTCGGCCAATCGGCCACGCCCGGGGGCAAGGCGTGGCCTCGGGACATATATGCGGGCTCTAAGTTCGAGCCCACCCAGTGCTGATATGCGAGCTTGTAATAAACTCTTGTTGTATCAACGCGTTGTGGCCTACCTCTCTGGCAATCGCGTCGTGTGTGCACAGCACCACACCCTGATACAACTGCGTGAATAATTGGGCTGCATTGTGTGAAGTTGTTGCTGACGTTTGTTGTTCATGTTAATTGTGCAGTTATTTAACGGTAGTTTTGTTGGGAGAACAAAATTGTGAAGGTGGCAACAGTAAAAAGGACCCTGAATAATTAATGAGAGGGATGAAGACAGGTTAGTGAGAGGAAGAAGAAGCCGAGGAGGCGGGGCGGTCGGTGCATTTGTTAGAGAGGAAGAAGAAGCCGAAGCGGCGGGGCGGTCGGTGCATTTGGGAGAGAGGAAGAAGAAGCCGAGCAAGCGGTGCTGTTGGTGCATTTGATAAAAGAGGAATAAAAAGCCGAGAGCGGTGCTGTTGGTGCATTTGTTCTTGTTTTCTGGGAGTAACTTGGATGAAGCTGTGCTGTGTAAGTGAAGGTTCTTTAAAGTGTTTGCGACGTCAAATAAATCATTGCTGAACCAATCTGTGGACTCCTCTGGATTACGCACAGGTCGTAACAATATCAATATAATTTAAATGGTAAAATTATATTTTTGTGATAGTTTTGTTTTGTTACACACTAAATAATGAGGCAGGTTTACGTTAGTTAAGAAGCAGTAAAGACCGTTATTTGCGGTGTATAGTTATACTCGAGTTTGCCAAGGCTGGTATCTCACATTTCCGTAATTGTTTTTTCCCCTTATTACAAATAAGGATATTTTAAATGGTACTTTATCCATGTGACGAGGAGAAAAGGAAACTAAATGTAACGAATACGGTATCTAGTACGTATTTATAACGCACGGTGTTATGGTTGGGTGTTAACCGTTGGCGTTCGTGTTAACTCTAACTGTTATGGTCGAACAAGGCAGCGCGATTCTGGTTGACCGAAATCCCCTATTCCACAGCTATGTCCTCGGTGAAGTTTGGATTGGACGAAGGGGTAGACGCAGAACTGGAGGTGTTGAAGCTCAGAGAGTTGGTCTCTCGGCTCGAGAAACAAAATGAGGTGTTGAGAGCTTCCGGGCCGACCAGTACTAGTCCTACAGGACCGCTTCCTCTCAGGCCTGCCAACCAGTTACCGCGGGACGATGTGCAGGTAACACTTCAGCGGTCACCTGGGGGGGGGGGTTGAGCTGCGTGTCACGCTTCGGTCGGCTACGGGTGGAGGAGGTGCGGGTCATGCTTCAGATAGTCACCGGTGGAGGAGGTGCAGCTCATGCTTCAGATAGTCACCGGTGGAGGATGTGCAGCTCATGCTTCAGATAGTCACCAGTGGAGGAGGTGCAGCTCATGCTTCAGATAGTCACCGGTGGAGGATGTGCAGCTCATGCTTCAGATAGTCACCGGTGGAGGAGGTGCAGCTCATGCTTCAGATAGTCACCGGTGGAGGAGGTGCAGCTCATGCTTCAGATAGTCACCGGTGGAGGAGGTGCAGACCATGCTTCAGATAGTCACCGGTGGAGGAGGTGCAGACCATGCTTCAGATAGTCACTGGTGGAGGAGGTGCAGCTCATGCTTCAGATAGTCACCGGTGGAGGATGTGCAGCTCATGCTTCAGATAGTCACTGGTGGAGGAGGTGCAGACCATGCTTCAGATAGTCACCGGTGGAGGAGGTGCAGCTCATGCTTCAGATAGTCACCGGTGGAGGAGGTGCGGGTAACACTCGTGCCTGTCAGTCATGGATGGGGGGGGGGGGGGGGGAGGAGGAGGTGCGGCGCATGCTTCAGATAGTCACCGGTGGAGAATGTGCACCTCATGCTTCAGATAGTCACCGGTGGAGAATGTGCAGCTCATGCTTCAGATAGTCACCGGTGGAGAATGTGCACCTCATGCTTGAGATAGTCACCGGTGGAGAATGTGCACCTCATGCTTCAGATAGTCAACGGTGGAGAATGTGCACCTCATGCTTCAGATAGTCACCGGTGGAGAATGTGCACCTCATGCTTCAGATAGTCACCGGTGGAGGAGGTGCAGCTCATGCTTGAGATAGTCACCGGTGGAGGATGTGCAGCTCATGCTTCAGATAGTCACCGGTGGAGGAGGTGCAACTCATGCTTCAGATAGTCACCGGTGGAGGATGTGCAGCTCATGCTTCAGATAGTCACCGGTGGAGGATGTGCAGCTCATGCTTCAGATAGTCACCGGTGGAGGAGGTGCAGACCATGCTTCAGATAGTCACCAGTGGAGGAGGTGCAGACCATGCTTCAGATAGTCACCAGTGGAGGAGGTGCAGCTCATGCTTCAGATAGTCACCGGTGGAGGAGGTGCAGCTCATGCTTCAGATAGTCACCGGTGGAGGAGGTTCAGCTCATGCTTCAGATAGTCACCGGTGGAGGAGGTGCAGCTCATGCTTCAGATAGTCACCGGTGGAGGTTGTGCAGCTCATGCTTCAGATAGTCACCGGTGGAGCATGTGCAGCTCATGCTTCAGATAGTCACCGGTGGAGGAGGTGCAGCTCATGCTTCAGATAGTCACCGGTGGAGGAGGTGCAGCTCATGCTTCAGATAGTCACCGGTGGAGGAGGTGCAGACCATGCTTCAGATAGTCACCGGTGGAGGAGGTGCAGACCATGCTTCAGATAGTCACTGGTGGAGGAGGTGCAGCTCATGCTTCAGATAGTCACCGGTGGAGGATGTGCAGCTCATGCTTCAGATAGTCACTGGTGGAGGAGGTGCAGACCATGCTTCAGATAGTCACCGGTGGAGGAGGTGCAGCTCATGCTTCAGATAGTCACCGGTGGAGGAGGTGCGGGTAACACTCGTGCCTGTCAGTCATGGATGGGGGGGGGGGGGGGGGAGGAGGAGGAGGTGCGGCGCATGCTTCAGATAGTCACCGGTGGAGAATGTGCACCTCATGCTTCAGATAGTCACCGGTGGAGAATGTGCAGCTCATGCTTCAGATAGTCACCGGTGGAGAATGTGCACCTCATGCTTGAGATAGTCACCGGTGGAGAATGTGCACCTCATGCTTCAGATAGTCACCGGTGGAGAATGTGCACCTCATGCTTCAGATAGTCACCGGTGGAGAATGTGCACCTCATGCTTCAGATAGTCACCGGTGGAGGAGGTGCAGCTCATGCTTGAGATAGTCACCGGTGGAGGATGTGCAGCTCATGCTTCAGATAGTCACCGGTGGAGGAGGTGCAACTCATGCTTCAGATAGTCACCGGTGGAGGATGTGCAGCTCATGCTTCAGATAGTCACCGGTGGAGGATGTGCAGCTCATGCTTCAGATAGTCACCGGTGGAGGAGGTGCAGACCATGCTTCAGATAGTCACCAGTGGAGGAGGTGCAGACCATGCTTCAGATAGTCACCAGTGGAGGAAGTGCAGCTCATGCTTCAGATAGTCACCGGTGGAGGAGGTGCAGCTCATGCTTCAGATAGTCACCGGTGGAGGAGGTGCAGCTCATGCTTCAGATAGTCACCGGTGGAGGAGGTTCAGCTCATGCTTCAGATAGTCACCGGTGGAGGAGGTGCAGCTCATGCTTCAGATAGTCACCGGTGGAGGTTGTGCAGCTCATGCTTCAGATAGTCACTGGTGGAGCATGTGCAGCTCATGCTTCAGATAGTCACCGGTGGAGGATGTGCAGCTCATGCTTCAGATAGTCACCGGTGGAGGAGGTGCAGCCCATGCTTCAGATAGTCACCGGTGGAGGATGTGCAGCTCATGCTTCAGATAGTCACCGGTGGAGGAGGTGCAGCCCATGCTTCAGATAGTCACCGGTGGAGGATGTGCAGCTCATGCTTCAGATAGTCACCGGTGGAGGATGTGCAGCTCATGCTTCAGATAGTCACCGGTGGAGGATGTGCAGCTCATGCTTCAGATAGTCACCGGTGGAGGAGGTGCAGCCCATGATTCAGATAGTCACCGGTGGAGGAGGTGCAGCTCATGCTTCAGATAGTCACCGGTGGAGGAGGTGCAGCTCATGCTTCAGATAGTCACCGGTGGAGGAGGTGCAGCTCATGCTTCAGATAGTCACCAGTGGGGGAGGTGCAGCTCATGCTTCAGATAGTCACCGGTGGAGGAGGTGCAGCTCATGCTTCAGATAGTCACCGGTGTAGGAGGTGCAACTCATGCTTCAGATAGTCACCGGTGGAGGAGGTTCAGCTCATGCTTCAGATAGTCACCGGTGGAGGAGGTGCAGCTCATGCTTCAGATAGTCACCGGTGGAGGTTGTGCAGCTCATGCTTCAGATAGTCACCGGTGGAGGATGTGCAGCTCATGCTTCAGATAGTCACCGGTGGAGGATGTGCAGCTCATGCTTCAGATAGTCACCGGTGGAGGAGGTGCAGCCCATGCTTCAGATAGTCACCGGTGGAGGATGTGCAGCTCATGCTTCAGATAGTCACCGGTGGAGGATGTGCAGCTCATGCTTCAGATAGTCACCGGTGGAGGAGGTGCAGCCCATGCTTCAGATAGTCACCGGTGGAGGAGGTGCAGCTCATGCTTCAGATAGTCACCGGTGGAGGAGGTGCAGCTCATGCTTCAGATAGTCACCGGTGGAGGAGGTGCAGCTCATGCTTCAGATAGTCACCGGTGGAGGAGGTGCAGCTCATGCTTCAGATAGTCACCGGTGGAGGAGGTGCAGCTCATGCTTCAGATCGTCACCGGAGGAGGAGGTCCGGGTAACACTCGCGTCTAGCATGGATGGGGGGCGGTGGGGGGGGCACTGCTACGATGTTTCACAATCAACTAGTTAATTAATTAATTATCTTACCTTGCGAACACCCGAACAGTGAGCTATGGGATGTCATCCCTTGCAATTTCAGAGTATCTATCTATAATCTATCTATAATTCCAGTAATCTCTGTCTGTCTGTCTGTACGTCTGTACGTTTGTTTGTTTGTCTGTGACCGCTGTTTCTCGACAACTACCGGTCCGATATACTTGAAACTTGCCAGGTATATTGCTGGGGACCCGGATGTGCCTTTTCAAGGTTTCATATTAATCGGACAATTACTTACCGAGCTATGTCCAAAAAACGATTCAACCAATCAGAGAGCAGCGAACGATCGCGTGTGCCGAACGTGGAGGACACACTCTGCCTCGGATGGCACATTTGAGAGCGTATTCATTTATTTCACGTTTGCAAACTATGTTGGCGCTATGTTGGCGTTAAACGATGTTTTAAAACTAATAAAAACGAATTTGCGATTCATTCGCTTTCCTGCGCGTTTGTGTACGCGATGGCGATTTCTTTACCAAACTCCGGAAGCCGTTCGCTTTGGACCGAACCATTTCATGTAAATAGAGGGGGGGGATTGTCACCACTCGCAAGCCGTTCGCTTTGGACCAAACCATTTCATGTAAATAGAGGGGGGGGATATAATTTTAGATATATATATATAGTACGGGCATGCCCGAGTTCCAGCAATCTCTGTGTGTGTGTGTGTGTGTGTGTGTGTGTGTGTGTGTGTGTGTGTGTGTGTGTGTGTGTGTGTGTGTGTGTGTGTGTGTGTGTGTGTGTGTGTGTGTGTGTGTGTGTGTGTGTGTGTGTGTGTGTGTGTGTGTGTGTGTGTCTGTGTGTGTGTTTGTTTGTCTGTGACCGCTGTTTCTCGACAACCACGGATCCGATATACTTGAAACTTGCCAGGTATATTGCTGGGGACCCGAGGATGTGCCTTTTCAAGGTTTTAAATTAATCGCAGAAGTAGTTACCGAGCTATGGCCAAAAAACGATTCAACCAATCAGAGAGCAGCGAGCTATCGCGTGTGCCGAACGTGGCGAACACACTCTGCCTCGGACGGCACATTTGAGAGCGTATTCATTTATTTCACGTTGGCAAACTATGTTGCCGCTATGTTGGCGTTAAACTATGTTTTAAAACTAATTAAAACCATTTCATGTAAATAGAGGGGGGGGGGGGGGGGGGGATTGTCACTGTACTCGCAAGCCATTCGCCGTTCGCTTTGGCGTTGCGAATGGACCAAAACATTTCATGAACCAAACCATTTCATGTAAAGCGTTCGCCGTTCGCTTTGGCGTTGCGAATGGACCAAAACATTTCATGGACCAAACCATTTCATGTAAATAGAGGGGGGGGGATATAATTTTAGATATATATATAGTACGGGCATGCCCTAGTCTATCTATAATTCCACTAATCTCTGTGTGTGTGTGTGTGTGTGTGTGTGTGTCTGTGTGTGTGTTTGTTTGTCTGTGACCGCTGTTTCTCGACAACCACGGGTCCGATATACTTGAAACTTGCCAGGTATATTGCTGGGGACCCGAGGATGTGCCTTTTCAAGGTTTCATATTAATCGGACAAGTAGTTACCGAGCTATGTCCAAAAAACGATTCAACCAATCAGAGAGCAGCGAGCTATCACGTGTGCCGAACGTGCCGAACAGACTCTGCCTCGGACGGCACATTTGAGAGCGTATTCATTTATTTCACGTTGGCAAACTATGTTGGCGTTAAACTATGTTTTAAAACTAATTAAAACTAATTTGCGATTCTTTCGCTTTCCTGCGCGTTTGTGCATGCTATGGCGATTTCTTTACCAAACTCCGCAAGCCGTTCGCTTTGGACCAAACCATTTCATGTAAATAGAGGGGGGGGATTGTCACCGTACTCGCAAGCCGTTCGCTTTGGACCAAACCATTTCATGTAAATAGAGGGGGGGGGATATAATTTTAGATATAGATATAGTACGGGCATGCCCTAGTCTATCTATAATTCCAGTAATCTCTGTGTGTTTGTTTGTCTGTGACCGCTGTTTCTCGACAACCACGGGTCCGATATACTTGAAACTTGCCAGGTATATTGCTGGGGACCCGAGGATGTGCCTTTTCAAGGTTTCATATTAATCGGACAAGTAGTTACCGAGCTATGTCCAAAAAACGATTCAACCAATCAGAGAGCAGCGAGTTATCACGTGTGCCGAACGTGGCGAACAGACTCTGCCTCGGACGGCACATTTGAGAGCGTATTCATTTATTTCACGTTGGCAAACTATGTTGCAGCTATGTTGGCGTTAAACTATGTTTTAAAACTAATTAAAACTAATTTGCGATTCTTTCGCTTTCCTGCGCGTTTGTGCACGCTATGGCGATTTCTTTACCAAACTCCGCAAGCCGTTCGCTTTGGACCAAACCATTTCATGTAAATAGAGGGGGGGGATTGTCACCGTACTCGCAAGCCGTTCGCTTTGGACCAAACCATTTCATGTAAATAGAGGGGGGGGATTGTCACCGTACTCGCAAGCCGTTCGCTTTGGCTTTGCGAATGGACCAAACCATTTCATGTAAATAGAGGGGGGGGGATATAATTTTAGATATATATATAGTACGGGCATGCCCTAGTTTTTTAAATGTAGGAATAACTTTGAACAATGGAGGATGTACAGTGTGCACCTTTGTGTGTGTTGTGGTCAGTCCAGGATCGGGAATTGCTCGTCACGTGGCTTTGAGGTTGAAGACGCAATCTCTCCCGTGGCTGTCCATGGCTGTGTTTGTTTGACCTTCCTTCCAGAGAGACATTTTTGAGGATTGAAGGATGTGTTGTGTATATCAGTCCAGGGTGTAATTATTTTCAGGTGAACAGAGAGATGTAGCTGCTGCCTGCCGAGTAGAGGGATCCGGGGTGTTGTGGAGGTTGCAAAAAGGAAAAGGGTTTTCCAGGGCATCGGTGAGGATGTTTGTTGGTTTGGAGTAAGACTGGGCTGAAGATGCTGTCTTGAGGCACATCGTCTGTCACGTTGCTGAGAGAAGCATGTCTGGACTTGAGTAACTGGGACAATCCAAACTGTTGGTTGGAAATCAGTTTGGAAAAGAAGAAAGATTTCATTTTTTGTTTTGTTTTGTTTTTCGTATAAAAGATCGAGGCTCGTGTAAGAGCTAACATTAATCACACACAAAAAAGGAACAAACAAAACATGCAATAAAGGGAACGGGAGACAAGATTGGGAGAGAGGGAAGCACACAAGTACAACAGTAGAGAACAGGGACATCAGGAGATCTGTGGGAGGGTGAGGGCTTGGGGGTAGGAGGCATGGGAAGGGGGGAGGTGTGGGGGGATGGGAGAGGTATAAAACACATGGACATTGCTAGGACATTCAATAGCCTGAAAGGAAATGAAAGAGTAAAGAGGAATGAAAGAGTGAAGGTGAGCAGAGAGTCTTGATTTTGGCAGTTTCACCAGAAGAGGGTTGCAGGCAGATCTTGTCCGACCTGCAGGAATATTTCGGGGACAGAGCACAGACAGAGCAGGGGGAGCAAGGCCGGAGAGGTGTCAGTAGAAGACAGAAAGACCACCTACCTACCTGCGGTGAGCGAGTGCAACACCCTCACAATCGGCTTCATCGCAGGAGATTCCAATGAGTCTGAAAGCTTTGGTTTCAACAGCGTGAAGCCGATCTCGGTGTGAGGCAGGAGCACCAGCCCATAGGGGAGAGACGTATTCCATTGAGCTGCGGATGAAAGCCTTGTATGTGGTGAGGAGCTCAGGTGTGCCAAGGAAGGACTTTGCACGACGGAGGATGCCCAGTCGGCGACTGGCTTTGTAGGCCAGATTGGAAATGTGGTTTTCCCAGGAAAGATCATGGCAAATAGTGAGACCCAAAAGCTTGAGTGACAGAACTTCTTGGAGAGGATTGTTCAGAAAGTAGATGGGAGGGTTTTCCATTCGGTCTTTTCGGAGAGACGTTGTAAGAGTGTAAGATTTGTCAGGATTGAAAGACATGTTCCACTTGTTTGACCAGTCTGTGATTTCGTCCAGGCCTGCAGAGAGTGAAGATGCTGCAGACTGCCGATATGAGGAATGGAGCGGCAGAGAATGGAGTCATCAGCAAAGAGATAGAGAGGATTTTCCAGAGAGTCGGAGAGATCATTGATGAAGACCAGAAAAAGCACAAGGCCCAGAACACTGCCTTGGGGAACTCCAGCCTGAACAGGAAAGGGAGATGACAGAAACCCATTCAGGGCCACACGTTGACTACGAGTAGAGAGGAAGTCCGCAAGCCAAGCGTGGAGATTCCGCAAGCCAAGCCAAGCGTGCGTGCCAGACCGTATCGAAGGCATGTGATATGTCAAGAGAGACAGCTCTGATTTCCTGTTTGACATTGAGGACCTCCATCCATTGTTGAGACAGCAGAAGCAGCATGTCCAGAGTAGAATGACCTGGTCTGAATCTAAATGGATGATCCGAGATCAAGCCATTGGAGAAGAAGAAGGATTTGATGTCAGAAGCAATGATGGATTCCATGACCTTGCTGATTATTGTGAGCAGGCTGATTGGTCTGTAGTTGCGAGGATCTTGATTTTGCACCTTTTTTGTGCAAAGTGGTAATGTTTGCTGATTTCCAGGATGCTGGCAGATGACCTTGGGCAAAAGAGAGCATGAAAAGAACAGAGAGGGTGAGATAGAGCGGCAGAGCAGGATTTTAGGACCCGTGGGCTGAAGCCGTCTGGTC